>NC_142160.1:7888787-8191818 GCF_024610735.1 Ursus americanus | reverse complement strand
GTTTACCTGCTGCTTGACATGTTTTTTTCTATATCTTGGCTATTATTAATAATGCTGCAATGAACACGGGTATGCAGATAATCTCTTTAAGACACCAACTTTGGATTCTTTAGATCTATCCTAAGGAGCGAGATTGCTGGATCATGTAGTAGTTCATTTTTAATTTTTTGAGGAACTACCATATTTTTCATAATGGCTATACCTTCTTATGTTTTTATTTATTTTTACTTTTATTGAAGAATGGGTGACACAGTGTTTCATTAGTTTCAGGTGTCCAAGATAGTGATTTGACAATTCTAGACAAGCGTAGCTGCCATCTATCCTGTACAACACCGTTAGAACACCGTTGACTCTATTCCCTACGCTGTACCTTTCATTTCCGTGATTTATTCATTCCGTAACAGGAAGTCTGTACTTGCCACTCCCCTTTACCCATTTTGCCCATCTTCCCACCTCTTCTCCTCTGTCAATCACAGTCTGTTTTTTGCATCTTCGGTTCTGTATCTGCTTTTTGCTTAGTTTGGTTTTGTTTTGTTTTTATATTCCACATACACGTGAAATTATAGGGTATTTGTGTTCCTCTGTCTGACTTACTTCACTTAGCATACTACCCCCTAGGTCCATCCCTGGTATTGCAAATGACAAGATCACATTCTTTTTTATGGCTGAGTAATAGCTTTACGTATGGTTGTGTCCATATGCCACATCTTCTTTTCCCGTTTGTGTATCTGTGACACTTAGGTTGCTGCCATATCTTGGCTGTTGGAAATCGTGCTGCAGTAAACAGGCGGGTGCATTTCTCTTTTTGAATTAGTGTTTCTGTTTTCTTTGGGTGAATAGTGGAATTACTAGACTAGATGGTGCTTCTATTTTCTGTTTTCTGAGGAACTTCCATTCTGTTTTCACAGTGGTTGCACCAGTTTCCATTCCCACCAATAGTAGCTGAGGGTTGCTTTTTCTCCACATCAGTGCCAACCCTGCTATTTCTTGTCTTCCTGACTGGCCATTTTGACAGGTGTACCGTGACCTCTCATTGTGGTTTTGATTTGCATTTCCCTGTGATTAGTGATGTCAAATATCTTTTCATGTGCAAATAGTGACAGTTCAGCTTCTTCCTTAACAATTGGAATGCTTTTATTTCTTTTTCCTTTCTGATAGCTTTGGCTAGGACTTCCAGTACTGTCTTGAGTAAAAGCAGAGATAGTTGTACCATTTTACATTTCAGCCAAAATGTGTAAAGGTTCCCTTGTACCACAACCTCACCAACATTTATCTTGTCTGTTTGATAATAGCTTTACTAACAGGTGTGAAGCATTGTCTTCCTGTGGTTTGGGTTTAGGTTTCCCTGATGATTAGTGATATTTTTTTTTTTTTTAAGATTTTATTTATTTATTTGACAGAGATAGAGACAGCCAGCGAGAGAGGGAACACAAGCAGGGGGAGTGGGAGAGGAAGAAGCAGGCTCATAGAGGAGGAGCCTGATGTGGGGCTCGATCCCGTAACGCCGGCATCACGCCCTGAGCCAAAGGCAGACGCCCAACCGCTGTGCCACCCAGGCGCCCCGCTGATGATTAGTGATATTGAGCATCTTTCACATATTTTTTTCCCCCACCGTCTTTGAACATACTTGCTGGCCATTAGTATGTCTTCTTTGGGAAAATGTCTTTTCATGTTCTTTGCCTATTTTTAAATGGGATTGCTTTTTTGCTATTGGATTGTATGAGTTCTTTATATATTTATATATTAGCTTCTTAGATGGTTTGTGAATATTTTCCTCCCATTCTGTGGGTTGCTTTTCAATTTATTGTTTTCTTTGCCACCCAGCTGTTTAGTTTAATGTAGTCCCGCTTATTTGTCTTTTTGTTGCCTGTCCTTTTGGTGTCTTACCCAAGAAACCATTGCTAAGACTAATGTCAGGATCTTTTTCTTTGTTTTCTTCTTGGAGTTTTATGGTTTCAGGTTTTGCATTGCATTCTTTGATTCATTTCAAGTTAATTTTTGTGAGTGATGTAAGATAGGAGTCCTTTTTTTTTCCTCTTCATTACAAGTATTTAGTTTTCCCAACACCATTTATTGAAGAGACTGTCCTTTCCCCATTGTGTGTTCTGGCAACCATGTCAAAAATCAGTCGATTGGATATGCAAGGGTTTATGTCTGGGTTCTCTATTTTGTTCCACTGGTCTCTGATGCCTATTGTTATGCCAGGACAATACTGTTTTGATTACTATAGCTTTGTAATATAACTTGAAATCAGGTGGTGCGATGCCTCCAGGTTTGATTCCCCCCCCCCCAGGATTGCTTTGGCTATTGGGGTATCTTGTGGTTCCAAAAAATTTTTAGAATAGTCTTTTCTATTTCTATGAAAAATGCCATTAGGATTTAGATTAGGATTGCATTGAATGTGTAGATCACTTTTGCTAACGTGGATATTATTTTTTTCAATCCAAGACCATATGATACCTTTCTATTAATTCATGTTTTCTTCAATCTCTTCCATCAATATCCTCTGATTTTTAGTGTACAGTTCTTTCCCCTCTTAGGAATAAACTTAAAGTATTTTATTTTAATTATTTTGTAAATGGAATTGTTTCCTTAATTTATCTTCCAAATAGTTTGTTGTTACTGTATAGAAAAGCAACCAATTTGTATATGTTGATTTTATATCCTGTAACTTTATTCTAACATTTTTTAGTGGAGAATTTAGGTTTTCTATATATAAGACCATGCCATCTGCAAATGGATAATTTTACATCATCCTTTCTGATATGGATGCATTTTATTTCTTGCTTAATTGCTCTGGCTAAGACCTCTAGTATGTGTTGAATAGACACGGTGAGGGGGGCATCCTGTCTTGTTTCTGATCTCTGAGGAAAGGATTTTAACTTTTCATCGTTAAGTATGATGTTAGCTGTGGGCTTGTCATATATGGTCTTCATTGTACTGTGGAACATTCCTTCTATACCCAATTTGTTGAGTGTTTTTTTTCTTTAATCATGGAAGAATGTTGTATTTTGTCAAATGTTTTTATGCATCTGTTGAGATGATCCACATGTTTTTTATCTTTCATTCTATTAATGTGGTGTATCACATTTGTTGACTTGTGTACGTTGAACCATCCTTGCGTCCCAGGGATAAATCCCACTTGATCATGGTAAACGATCCTTTTAATGTGTTGTTAAATACAATTTACCATTTTGCTGAGAATTTTTGCATCTACATTAGGAATACTGGCATGTAATTTTTTTTTTTTTTTTTGCGGTGCCCTTCTCTGGCTTTGATATCAGGATAATGTTGGACTTATAGCCTTATAAAGTTAGGTTGGGAGTATTCCATGTTCTTCAGTTTTTTTGGGAGAGTTTGAGGGGAATTGGTATTCATTCTTCCTTAAGTGTTTGGTAGAATTCACCGGTGAAGCCGTCTGGTCCTGGACTTTGTTGGGAGGATTTTTGGTTACTAATTCAATTTGCTTATTTGTAACTGGTGTTTTCAGATTTTCTATTTCTCTTGACCCCAGCAAGGATGGGTCAGAGCCACAACCTGGGTCTCTAGGGGTGGGACTCAGGGCAGAGGGGCTGCCCTGGTAATTGTGGGATTAGTGCCAACCTGGGACCATGGATGGGGCCCAGAGCACTAGTATCTTTGGTCCCATATATGGTGAGGTGCAATGGTGTCCTGATACTGAAGAGCAGATCATGGGAGCAAATAGGATCCTTGAGGGCAGATCTCATTACAGCTACAGCTATAGCCTCGGGGAGTGCGTGGAGCTGGTGGGGCTCCAGGGTAGCTCCATCAGCTGGGATCATTGTAAGTAAGCCTCCATAATAAATGTTGCAAACATCCACAGTGGTGAGGCTTGCTAGGTTCTCTTGCTCTGCTTTTACCCATGGGGTAAATTCTTCTGAGGCGATCCCTCCTGGTGCCCAGCTGCTCTTGACTGAGGGGTGGAGTGACATAGGTAATACTTCCTGTATTTTTCTTTGTGGCCATCCTCAATCCTTGATCTCCACGTGGTTTTTGCTGATCTTTTTTGTAGTCCAGAGATATTTCTGAGCTATTTCTATCAGTTTCTAGCAAATTTATTGTTTCTATTGTTTTTTTATTGGGGGAGACAACCATTGGGATTTCCTCGTCCTCCATCCTGCTCAAAAGTTAAACTTCTGGTGGAAGGAAATTGATGTAAGATTTGAAGTGTGAAATGTAAGAAATAAATGATATACAGAGCAAAGAAATGGTAAATATATGATAAAACCTAAAGGAACACAGATTGGATACAATAACAAGACTGTGTCTTATAAATTGAAAAAAACAGAGAGGTACAAGGGCAAACAAGCAACAACAGCGTATGTGTCAGGAGTGAAAAAGAACTGGGTTTCAATAATGTAAATTCTTCACAGATCCTGTGAGTGGAATAGAGGTATTTACTCCAGTTTTTAATGTTACCACTTAATATTTGCAATAATCACATAAAATGGAGAAGCAGAACATAAAACTGTCATTCTAGCAAATGGAAAAATAACTAGAATGAAGAATAAAAGGAATAAAGGCTGTGATATTAAAAACCAACTATAGAATAGGCCAAAATAAAATAGAAACCACAGAATAAAATGGTAGACTTAAAACAAGTGCATAAGTAATTACATTAATGAAAGTGAACCAAATTCTCCAGTTAGTAGACAAAGATGGTGGACTGGATAGAAAATGAAAATAACAATAAAATGTAACTATATGTTTCCAAAACACATACATAAAATATCAGTAAGAGGAAATTAAAAATTAAATATACAAATATTAACCCAAGTGTAGGTGATTTGGTTTCTTCTATATTAAACAAATTTTAAGACAGAAGATACCTGTAGAGATGAGTAAGTTCCTTTAAATGGGTAAGTCACCAGAAGGCTATTCTCCACTGTTTTTTTTTTTTTTTTAAAGATTTTATTTATTTATTCGACAGAGATAGAGACAGCCAGCGAGAGAGGGAACACAGCAGGGGGAGTGGGAGAGGAAGAAGCAGGCTCATAGCGGAGGAGCCTGATGTGGGGCTCGATCCCGGGATGCCAGGATCACGCCCTGAGCCGAAGGCAGACGCTTAACCGCTGTGCCACCCAGGCACCCCTATTCTCCACTGTTTTAAATGTGTCTTTATGTGATAATTTATCTTCAAAATATGTAAAGTGAAAGTTGACAGAAATACAAGAAGAAATAACATTAACAATCATAGTGGGAGATTTTTATCACATCTCTTTTAGGAACTAATGGAAAAGCAGACCAAAAACCTTTGTGATGATATAAAAGATTTAAATAAGATGATTAACAACTTTGATTTACTAAACTTACATGTAACCCCATAACCAATAAATGAAAAGTACAATTTCTTTCGAGGTACACATGGATTTTTTTAAAAAGATTTTATTTATTTATTTGAAGGGGAGCAAGAGAATGTGAGCAAGAGAGAGAGCAGCAGGAGCAGGGGGAAGGGGCAGAGGGAGAGGGAGAAGCAGGCTCTCCGCTGAACAGGGAGTGCCATGAGGGGCTCAATCCCAGGACCCTGAGATCATGACCTGAGCCGGAGGTAGACGCTTAACCGACAGAGCCACCCAAGCATCCCACGGAGTCCACACAGATTGTACACAAAACTTTACCGTTTCCTGGACAAGGCAATTCTCAACAAATTTTTTAGGGTAAAATGATATACACCATGTTCTATGACACATTGTAATTAATTTAGAAGTTCATAGCAAAAAGATAATTAGAGAAATCCTTATTAATTTATAAATTAAGAATTCTACTTCCAAATAATCTATAGGTCAAAGAACAAATAAAAAGAGAAACATTTTTAATTGAACAAGAACGACTTTATTTTGTATCTGTAAGGGGATAGAGATAGCAGTATTGGAAATTTATAATGTAAAAAAATTTATAATGTAAACACTTAGAAAAAGAAAGCTTCAAATTAATGAGATAAGCATTTATATGAAAAAATCAGAATAAGAACTAATCACTCAGGGACAGGAATCAAGCTAGATCAGAAAGTAACTTAGAAAACACAAAATAGAGACTTCACAGAGTTGAAAATTGTTTTTTGTAAAGACTAATAAAATTGAGAGACTCTGGGCAAGATCAAGAAAAATATGTGAATAATATCAGAAATAAAAATTATTTTCTACAGATTTTTCAAACATTTGAAAATATAAGGGGATATTATAAATAATTTGAATAAATTGGAAAATTTTGATAAAAGGATCAAATGCTTTAAAAATTTATCACAACTGACGTAAGGAGACGTAATCTGAACAGTCCTACAACCATTAATGAAATGGAATCAGAAGTCATAAATCTTCCTCTAAATAAAACCGTTGGTGAGTTCTACCACAACTCTGAGGAAAAAACAATTCTCATTTTACACAAGTTCTTTTGGAGAACAGAAAAAGAAGGAACAGGTGTGCCTGGGTGGCTCAGTCAGTTTCGTGTCTGCCTTCAGCTCAGGTCATGATCCCGGAGTCCTGGGATGGAGCCCCACATTGGGCTTCCTGCTCGGTGGGGAGTCTGCTTCTCCCTCTGCCCCCCTCCCTACTCGTGCTCTCTCTCTCTCAAATAAATACATCTTTTAAAAGACATATATATAGAGAGTATATAAATATATAAATCTTTAAACATATATATGTGTGTGTGTGTGTGTGTGTGTGTGTGTGTATAAAGGAACATACTGTTTATTAGTAGGGGGTGATTAATGCTATGCCCTAGCCCTCTTCCATCTTATAGACTGTCTGAAATGTGTCTGATCTCCAAGAGAAAATATGGAGAAGGCACAGCCACTTCTAACTGACTTAGTTTATAAGTACATGTCTTTTCCATGTATGTCTCTGTTGGGTGATAACGTTTCATACTCAGAGGATGTGGAAATGGCCTGGTCTTTGCCACACACAACCCTCGTTTTATGAGCTAACATAGCCCCCTTACTAAAACTTCACAAGGGCAGTAATAAGAGAGGAAAACTATAGGTCAGTTACCCTCGTCAATAA
Source organism: Ursus americanus (assembly GCF_024610735.1). Classification (NCBI taxonomy): domain Eukaryota; kingdom Metazoa; phylum Chordata; class Mammalia; order Carnivora; family Ursidae; genus Ursus; species Ursus americanus. The sequence goes on along the minus strand of NC_142160.1, from coordinate 8,184,799 downwards.
AAGTGCAAAAGTCCTAAACAAAACTTTAGCAAATTTAATCTAGTAATAGGTAAGTAAAAAGGATAACATTAGGACAAAATTAGGTTTATTCCAGGAATGTAAGGATAGCTTAAAAATTGGTTTAGAATACCAATTAATGTATCTAACCACGTTAAGATAGTAATGGAGGAAAAAGCGTATCAATGGACAGCGAAGAAGATTATGATAAAATCACTAAAATTTATGATTGATAAAAGATTCAGGTACTAGTAGTAAAAATGGAACTACCTTATTCAGATAGAGTATCTATAAAACATGACTCAGCAGATGTTACACCTAATAGTGAAATATTGAGTCCTTTCCCCTTAAAATCAAAAGCAAGAAAGTAACTGACGTTACTACTACTATCAACACTGACAAGGACCTCGAGTACAAGAAGTCAGAAAAAAATTAACAATGGAAAGTAAAACTCTCTCTACTTATGGATGTTATAATTTTTATGATTATAAAAAATACACAAAATTTATTAGGATTAGAATCTAACAAATTTCCAGATATAAAATGCAATACAGAAAAACTGTAGTCCTACATATTAGCATTAAAGTAAAAAAAAAATTTTTTAAGATTTTAATTTATTTGACAGAGAGTACAAGCATGGGAAAAGGCGGGGAGAGGGAGAAGCAGGCTCCCTGTAGAGCAAGGAGCCCGATGCGAGACTCTCTCCCAGGACCCTGGGATCATGACCTGAGCCGAAAGCAGATGCTTAACCGACGGAGGCACCCAGGCACCCAATGGAAATTTTTAAAAAGTTGAAGCTTTTAGGAATAAATTTAACAAGATAAGTGAAAGACCGGTAGAGAAAATGATTAAACTTCTTTGAAAAATTTAAGGAACACCTAATCAATGTAAAGAGATTCTATGTTTCTGGACTGTAAGACTTGTTATTATAAAAATTGTCAGATCTCCCCAAATGGATTTCTAGATTGAATAGAACTTCGGGAACTTGACAGGTTAATTGTAAAATTTACTTTCTAGTACAAATGGCCAAAACAGCCATACATGGTCTTGAAGAAGAAGAAGGTGGGAACGCTGGTTTTCACAACCTATTTTATAATAAAGACCTCATAATATTGGATGTGAAGATATGCAAACATGTCAGTGGGACTACAGAGATAACCTAGAAAACACCCCCACGTGTATATGGCCACTATGTACACGAAAGAGAGGTCCCGTGGAAAAGTGGAAAGCATCTTCAATAAATGGTGTTGGAACCAGTGGGTAGCCATACGGGGGGAAAAATAATTGGACCCCTATGTCACAGGACACACAAAAAGAATTCTAGTTAAAGGCCTCATGTGAAAGGCAAAACTACGAAGCTTTAAGAAGATAATAAAGGAGAGTATCTCGAAAGTAAGGAAGAATTTCTTAAGACTAAAAAGGCATTGAACAGAAAAGAAACGATGGATGGTTTTTAACATAGCCAAGTTTGAGAATTTCTGTTCATTGACAGACAACCTAAAAAGAGTGAAAAAGAAAGCCCTAGAGTGGGAGAAGCTATTTACATTACATATAACTTCCAAAGGTTTAGGACCCAGAATGTATAACGAACTACAAATTAAGAAGAAAACCAGAAACAATCTAACAGAATAAAGGGCAGGAAACTTGAACCAACATTTGACCACAGAACGAGGCAATGCCAATGGTCAGTAAACATGGAAAAACATCCTCGAGCTTACCTGTTGCTATGGAAATAGAAGTTCAACCACCCCGAGGGACTTTTACCTTCTAGGTGTCCTTAACAAACTGGCAAAGAAGACCCCCCGACACTTGATGATGTCAGCGTTGGTGAGGATGTGGCCCGCCTGGCTGGAGTGTAGACGAGTACAAACGCTTTGGGAAGTATTTGCAATGACCTATGTGACGAATTGGAAATAACGCGTGTTACGATCTGGCACATCGGCTGCGTATATACCACCAGTAAGTCCGGAGGTGTGGGTGAGAATGTCCATCGTACCATGGTTCACTACATTAAAATAAGCCGAATTTTCATAAACAGTTGAAGGAAAAAGTTGTGTTTTATCCATACGCTGAGTATAATTTGATAATGAACAAACTACAACTAAATGTAGCAACATGAATTAGTCTCGCAGATCAGGGTTGAACAGAAGAGGATGAGAAATGTCCTATGATTCTAACGAAGTTTAAAAGCAGGCAAAACTGAATTATATACTTTATCAGTATTTAGGTTCTAAAACTATTAAGTAAAAAAAAAAAAATCATCACAAGTAAAAAAAAAAAAATCATCACAAAAGGCAGGGTAGTGGTTACTGATGGCGTTGTGAGTGGGAAAGGTGTAGAGGAGTCTTCCAAAGTGCAGCCAATGCCCTTTTCCTTGATTTAGGTCAGGGGTCAGTGGACGTGATCTATAAAGGGGTAGAGAGTAATTATTTTAGGCTATTTTTAAACCAAATGGCTTCTGTCACAACTACGTCACTCTACCATTATAACTAGAAAGTAGATGTGGACAATATGTGGAGAATTGGGCCTGGACGTGTTACCCACTCAGTGTCTTGGACCTTGGACAACATTTAATACTATCCACCTGTAACACTACGGTCATGGAAGTAACTGCCTAATGTGTTCGAGGAGTAGCTGCGATGATGAGGTTACGGGCTTCGAGCTGCTGGCATACAGTGAGTGCTCAATAATTTCTTCTCTCAGGGCCATTAAAGCATTAACCATGCTTACCAAGACTTTAAAGAAGTTCTTGTTGCTATTTTCAAAAATGATCTCCAAGGGAAGGAATTTATGAAAGAATAGGAACTGTACATAATTTTCTCTATACATAATATGGAAATCACAAGTAAACTTTCGAAGTAAAAATAGCATGCTGCCTACTATTTCTTGGAAAGCACTTTTCCTTAGCATACTTTGGGGGTGCTCAACAGGGGACTCGTAAAAAATTATTTTTAAATGTGTTCCAAATGTAAATTATAAGGAGAAAAAAATAGTGTGAAGGAAAAAGTTCACTCTAGATTCCCGAACTAGAATGACTGTGCTTTATACTTCAAGGAAGTCTTCATGAAGGGATAAAAAACCTGATTTTGCCTATAAAAGGTAGATGGAGATTTTTCACATCCTAATTTCTGGAAACTGGATACGTTATCCTACATGACAGAAGAGACTTTGCAGCTGTAATTCAGCTAAGGATTTTGAGGTGGGGGTGATTTTCCTGGATTATCTGGGTGTTCTTATTGTAACAAAGGCATCCTTATAGTCGTTGTAAGAGAAAGAGGGAGGCAGGCATGTCAGTAAGATTGGAAGTTGCAATGCTCTGGCTTTAAAGATGGCAAGAGGGGTCATGAGCCTGGGAATGTAGCCCTTAACATCCTGGAAAAGGCAAGAAATGGATTCTCCCCTAGAGCTTAAAAAAGAAAGGCAGAGCTCCTCTCCCTGTAATTTTAGCCTGATAAAACCCATTGCAGACCTCCGACCTCCAGAACTCTAAATCTAAAAATTTGTGTTGGTTTAAGCTGCAAAGTTTATGGTGATTTGTTCCAACAGCACTTGGAAACCTAGTACAACTGTCAAGTGGATAGAGGATCTGAGTGAACAAAACATAACTCCTTAAACTCCTTCTATGCATTTTCGTTACTCGTTTTTATTATTTAATTAAGAAGTACTAACAAAGTGACTTCGGGGGGTTACAAAGATGAATGAACATGTTCTCAGTCCCGGAAGAGCTTACGGAACAGTGGTGCTGGAGACCATTGTCTGTGTTTCTGCGCATCTGGTGAGCAGAGACACAGGTTGTTTTGGTCAAGAATTTCTTTAAGGAAAATCTGTCTAGTGAATAGCGTTGGAGACAATGTCTCCATCCAGAGCACAGGGCAGACAGGCTTATAGTCCAGTATAAAACGATTCCGGTTTCTTAAGCCCAGGGTTCCTCTCTTAAAAGGCAACCCACTGTGCGTGAAAGTATCACAGGGCCCACTTTGTGCTGCCCTCTGAGACCTGGGATTGGAAAACCAGCTCAAGGAAATGGTGTGTAGCTGCTGCTACTTCTGTGAGTAATTAGTGGTCCTTTGTCTCTGACCCAGGGGTTTTGCGTCTTCTCAGCATCGATGAAACTGAAACGGGTTAACTTGTTAGTTTACAAATACGGGAAGTCTCAGACCCTCACAGTTATTGACAAGTAGTACAATAAATACAAATCTCTCTGATCACCATGGGTCAGGGTCTACTAAGTATATTTAAAATAGAAAGGGGAAAGAGACACTGTCAGATACCAACTATTGTGCTAGTACTTTACAAAGACGAGTTGAGTTTTCACAGTGCTCTGTAAGAGACTGACCACCATTTCACTGGCCCTCCCCATGTCAGCTAGGATAACTTAGTTGCTTATGATTCAGGTAAAATTCACTCCCCACAGCCCAAATGCTTCCCTCACTACGTGTCCTTAAGAACATTCAATGTCCCCAGGAGACCCCAGAGCAGCGGTTCTAAAAGGAAGTGATTTCTCCCTCACCTCATTTGGCTGTGGCTGAAAACATTATCGTGGTCCCAATTTGGAGTAGGGATGTTATTGGCATCTAGTGGCTAGAGGCCAGGAATACTGCTACACCTCCTACAATTATGGTACCTGCCCCCACACACAAAAAAGAATTATCCAGTCTAAAATGTCAGCGGTGCTGAGGTTAAAAAGCCCTACCCTAGAGTATAATCCTCTCTGACTCTGGTTTCCTACCTTCATTGATATCTTTTGCTTTGTTCTTTATCCGTTGATTTCTTTATCTTACCTTGATGTGTGTATCCAAATGTCCAAGGTCCCACTAGTGTGACGTTACCGCAGACAGGAGAAATTTTGCTAAGTATTTCTAGGTCTAGGGGAGAGGGTGCAAAATCACATTGCATAGCAAATGAGCCCAATAGCCTATAAGGCAGCCCTGTTAAGCCCTTTCAGCCACTAAACCATTGAGGGTGTGTCCTCATGCCATCCCTTGGTGTCTCACCATCCTGCTGGCTCTGGGCTTCATATATTCCCTTTCCAGACTGTACCCAGGAGCTCCAGGCTCCTCTCACTCTATTCTATAGACCGTCACTCAATTCTCTTGAGCTTCTATATCGACATTCACCTCCAGGCCTTCCTGGACCTACACTACTGGTTTCCAATGTGAGCAAGTATCCAAGTCCCTCAGGGTCGTCTTATGACATACCTTGCTGGATTTTGAGTCTGTAAATGTGGATGAGAATTGCATTTCTTACACGTCCCCAGTTCCCAGGTGGCGAGGATGCCACTGGTCTGGGAACAGTACTTTTAGAACCTCTACATATTAAAAAAAAAAAAAAATCCAAACAAAAGAGCCATTGATTTCTGCAGCAGTCTGAAGGACCTACAGAAGCCCTGTGATGAATGTCTTTCCTTCACCTTGATCTGCCCATTTTAGAAAGTAGAGTGGTTCTGTGTAATATTTCCCATCCTCCGGAAGTACACGGAAGAGGAATTTGGGGCTCAGGGAGGTTAAGTAACTATGACCAGGAGACCGTGACCCGGAGCCAGGGTCTGTCTGATTGTGAAGCCCTTGCCTGTGGAAGTGGTGTCCACGGGAAGTAAGCGACAGAGCCTCACTTAGGATCACGCGTAGTTTGTTCAACAGTATGAGGTGGGCTCGGTGGGTAGAATTCACAAAGATAACCCAGGAATACACTTAGAGTTAGTTCATATACCAGCAATAATGATGTGAACCCTTATTGCCAGCTTTTATGATAACTAATTCCTTAGGAAAAGAGTGAGAGCCATGCCATCAGCTGGACGGCACTTGGCGAGAAGTTCGGAGGTGGTGCTCAGTGACAGCCTACACGTGCGAGTGTCATGTGTAGGATAAGCTGGCCTCAAATGGTTAAAACCTTTGGGTTTTGAGCATAAGTGACCTCCAAAATGAAGACCGGACACAGGATCTCAGGACACTATATCATTTTCAGAGAAAACAGCTTACTGGTGTTCCTCTTTCTTGTCCCCCTAAGAAAACAAAGTTTATTGTCTGGGTCACTGGAGTAATTCAGCCTCATCTCAACTGGGTTTTTGGCTTCTCATATCTAAGGATGATAACTCAGAACAGAGTACTTCTTGGAAAGGGCTGCTTTCTAGGTTGTAGGATATGTTGCTTGGATTTCTTTCATCTGTAGTCTTGACAGGTTTCTACACCAAAGTGATCTCCCATGCAATTCTGACTGCCAAGATAAAAAGCAGTTGGTGTCATCATGAAAAAGTCTATTTAATTATTAAGTGAGCAGAAAGTAAAAAAGCACAGAAGGGCCTGATTATCATACGCAATGACTAATAATTGATAATACATGTGTACTGCAAACCTCAATTCTTTTGGATGAAAGTAATGTTCTCTATGCACTAGATTCTTCTTTAGGTGGTGTCTGTCCAGATGCGAGTTTGGATGGGTGCTAGATACATTTCATGGAGTCAAAATTTAGAAATAAAGCAGACCTGTTGGCTCTGGTAATGCCTGAAGTAGAACTTACCCAAAAACACAATGACCAATACAAGCGTTGTCTAAACAAGATTTTATCTTCTCCGAAGATTTGCTGTGGTCTGGGTTGTTTCAGTGAACACGCTGACCACATGTTGGAGCGGCCAGTGCACCAAAGCAGAGGACTGAAATAAAGATGGTCCTGGGACAAGAAAGGTCAGAGAAAAGAAGTAGGAAAAATTTTAAAAAGGGCATGGAGTATGAGAAATCGAGAGGTCGGGGCAGGAGCGGGATATATCAGTTTCCTAGAACGGCTGAAACAAAGGTACCACAAACTTGGCAGCTTGAACAATAACAATGCATAGTTTCATGGGTTTGGAGGGTAGAAGTCTGAACTCAAGATGTCAGCAAGGTTGGTTTCCGCAGAGAGCTGTGAGGGAAGTCTCTGTTGCATGTCCTTCTCCTAGCTTCTGGTAGCCTCAGACATTCCTTGATACAAGAAGATGGCGTTCTTCCTTGTATCCAAATTTCTGCTTTTAGGAAGACACTAGTTTTATTAAATTAGGGCCCACCCTAATGATCTGATTTTCATTCAATTACTTCTGATAGACCCTAACTTCAAATAAGGTCACATTCCAAGGTACTGGGGGTTAGGAATTCAATATATCGTGTGTGTGTGTGTGTGTGTGTGTGTGTGTGTGTGTGTGTGTTTGTGTGTTTGAGGGTTGTGGTGGACACAGTTCAACTCCTAACAGGTAGAAAGAATTGTGAATAGGAGAAAGGAAGAATGGGAAGGAGGACTAGATGGGGAAGGAGACGGAAACATGAACAAAACAAGTGGGTGAAATAATGAAGAAAGAGCGATTTCCTCACCAGCTGTACCATCCAGGTGCTTGATAGCTCCTGGCCAGCTGCTGACATTCAGGGCTGCTGGTAACCCAGGTCTAGCCATTGCGCCGCGTAGAGCATGGCATCCCCTTGGGAACTTGACAACTCTACTAAAACAGTACTGTGAACTCCATTTTCTAGTGGCCTACGGGACAGAATTCTCATTTTAAAAAGCCAATAATGAAAATGTTATGTAGAATTTTCTAGGACTTGGGTTGTAAAACTGACCTCTGGAGATTTTGGTTCTGCTCTTCATGGAGGACACAAGGAACCACAGCTAAATGGAATAAATGGTGTCCTACATCTACCAGTCTAGTTTTCACAAGTGCAAATATAAGCCAGTTTGACAGCTCTTAAATATTAATCGGTCCTATCACCTCCTATATGACAGATAGATACACTGAAGAGAAATCTCAGATTTCAAATTATCGCTTCCTGGTTCAACGATTTTCAAACACATGGCGTAAGTGAGGAAGATAATATAGGAAAACAATATTTATTTTTAAGATGTCTTTGAAATTGTTTTAAGGGCTAAAAAGCTGATAGCCAAAGCTGGGATAGTGGAACTCTACAGCTGGAGAGACTTTCTCTGTAGGTCCTACACAAAATGCATATGAAAGGGTACCTACCAAGAAGCTGTAAGAATTCTAGATATTTTCCTGCAAAAACTATTATATAGTCATGCAATTCTACTTTGTACAAAGAGGGATCATGCGATGTGGATTGTTTCCCCAAGCCCATGTCTGGGGAACAGCTAGAGTAGAAAGGAGTAGAATCCTATCCGTCGCTTATTGTATGTGCCAGGGACGGCCGCTAGGAACACTGGGTATGTTTTCCAGTAGTCTTTCTCTAGTCACAGCTGTTTGGTTTGTTTTAATTTTGATCCTGTTGAGTGCTATCAGCCAGGTCCCTCTATCACCAACAAATCTTGATAGATCTGTTCAAACCTCCATGTAGCTTGGGCTACTTTCTTAAGACCTCTACCTACGGCTCTTATTCTTGAGAAAAAGGGGCAGCTTTCAAATTGACAGTGATCACAGTAGGTGCTTTGGAACCAATCCCTTCTTCCCACCTCTCCACTCCCTCCGTGACCATCACTGGCCTCCCTGAATCCAAGAGCCTTTCCGAGAATGGGGCATTTGCCACCTTTTCATCTCTTAGACTTGTTGTTTAGGTATTTTGTTTGTTTGTCTTTTAATCTGATGAAAGCAAAGAGTATGTAATTACACTTCCAGGTAGATCAGAAGTAGAATTTCTTACTTGAAAGCAAGGTGTTGGTTTTTACTGACGTTTAAGAAGCAGATGTCTTTTCAAGCCTCTCTTCAAACACCCAGAATTATCTTGAATTTTCCATACCTCATTTCATATGCACCCACGTATCCTCATAGGCCCTGTCACTAAAATTTTAAGCTACATTAAATAATTAATGTTTACTGCCAGAAAAAAATGTTTTAAAAAATATTAATTATTTAAATATTATGGAATAATTTATTACTTACAATGAATTTTAAAACTCCTTATTTAAACACTCATTATTTACAGTAAAAACCACCCATAATCCTACTTCCTAGGGATAACCATTGTTAATAGTTTGGTATATCCTACAGGATTCTATGCACATATATACTTTTTAGTCGTAATGTATACATAATTTCTGTTGCTACATAGTTTTTTGTCCTATATTGGGAATGCTATCATTTTAATAGAAATTTAATCATTTAAAAAAACATCTACACATGAGCGTTTCTTTCATCAGCTTATTCCCTTCCGGATGAACTTGATCTATCTGTTCACAGACCTCTCATCTTGGCTATTAGCCAAAGCTCTGGAGTTTCCAATTAAGATTTCAAAGACTTCAGTAGACTTTCCATCTCCCAGCTACAGACTTTACTGTTTCATTTTTGTCTCCCGTGTAGTGTTTCCCTCCCCGCTTTACAGCGAAGGTGTTTTTTGCCTTTACAGGGGTCCCGTTAAACTTCCAGTTCTAGAGCAGACTCTTCCCACTCTACCTCCCCCCGCAAGGTTGCAGAGTCATCAGAAGCCTGACTTGGCTCTAGTCTCTCCATCTTTCTGTTATCTATTTCATCCCTCAACAGGTTTTCCTGAGCACCTACGAAGTGCAGGCTTTGGTTTAGACGCTAAGCCGCAGCAGTTGCTAAGACCCCCTGCTAGCCTGGTGCCTTCAGTCTGAAAGGCTGTGCCGCTTATCCAACTGTAAGCTGCTTAAAAACAAGATCTATGTCTGTTCCATCTGGGAGCTGTTCCATCAGCTCCCAGGAAAGTGCCTTTGTCACAGTAGTAACTTAATACTGTAGCTATTTGCCAAATGAAGGAGCAAAAGTAAATTGCTTCAGGAAATAAATGAGTTTTGCCACAGTCTTTGCAGATTTATTTCTTTAAATGAGGGCAATCCTGTCTTAGTAAAAAATATGGATATCTCTAGGAGGAATAATATAAAAACACCTCTAGCCATTAATAAGGTTAGTGGGAATAAATTTTCCAACCAACTTCGAAATTTGAACCGGGAGAGAAAAAGGAGATAACATCTGCTTTGGATCATCAAGGGTTGCTGAGGACAGACATGGGAGCCGTTTGGGGCAACCAGGGAGCGAAAGATGGTGCCTGGGAGGACCAAAGTGAAGGGTAGGAAAGCTTAGAGGGCAAACTTCTCTTATCTGACAATTATATTCTCAAAATTCTTATGAAGAGAAAGGTACCCAACCTGGAGAATATTAAAAATGCTTGCGGAGAGCCTCTGGCAGTAACTACGGAAGTAACAAATCCTATGCCTTGTGCCATTTGGGATCCGGGAAGCGAAGATAAAGCGAAGTCCCTTTCCCTAGTATCCCATTGCAGAGAAAGCTCCTGCCCTGCAAACACACGTACTCATACTGATTTGCTTCCAGGTTTACAGAAAGTCATCCGGTGGGAAATTCTTTTAAGCAATATTTAGCTGCTTGAATTTCAGGTTTTGTGAAAGCCAGAATGTTCTCAAACTCAGCAATATAAGCAGTGGAAGTAAAAAACCACAGCTTGGAGGGAAGCTGAAATGTGACATCCCTGTAAATAAATCCCATAATTTCTCCTCCTTGAGATCCTGTTTGTTAATCACTCATGTAAACCTTAATGGAACACAGATGCAGAATCAATTTGCAAGAACAGGCATTCATTAAAAAAATCTATAAAGGTACTTTTACTATGGTGACAAAAACAACAATGATAGACCCTAAATCTTTTTAAAAAATTTGAAGCAAAATTGGCATGAGAACGGAGTATAAAAAGAATTAGCTAGAACACATTTCACGCAGGATCTGGTTAATTTCCACAGGACGTCCTGACTTGCCGACTTGAAAGCTGGGTGTCTCAGGTTTCATTTTTCTTTTGGAAGCTTTTGATTGTCTTTGGCCCAGTGACTTTATCTCAGGGTCTGGAGCAAGAACGCAAATGAAATAAGGGAAGAAAAAGAACTTTTCAGATTTTCTTGAAAGCACACATGCACGTATATTTACACAAGCACTGACGGACAAGAACACACAAACATTTAATCTTGCACTTATTAAAATGTCTTAGTAGAGTTTCAGTAAGATATCTACGTAGAGAAACAGACTAACTTTGTAAGATTCAAGTTTAATTACTTCATTTCCCTACTTAAATCTTCTAGGGATCCCCATTGACTTTGGATTAAAGTTTACATTCTTGGCATGTTATATCCTTTATAATACATTCGTTAGCCTCTTCTCCTAGGCAACCCCCACTCCCATCGTGCGCCCTTGGCTGCCCTTCTTTTCCCGCCATAAATAGTCCCTCCTCTGGAAAGTCTACCCTGAATTTCCATATTGGGCCAAGTGCCTGTCCTGTAAATTCCCCCATGACCCTCTGCGTAGTTCTATCTTATTTCATGGTGATCTGTCCTCATGTCAGTCCTCAGTAAACTGTGTGCTCCCTAGCTCTCTATATCATCAAAATAATTCCTTATTAAACTGAACAGAATGAATATATTAAAGCACTTACTGTTTGTAGGTGGCTGGAAGCCACTGAAGTGCAAATGGAAGCTAGGATGACCTCTGCCGATGTGGGCAGATTTCCACTGGGACAGGCAACATGTCGGCGTGAAGAAAACCTGTGCTAGAATCAAGGAGGGCTAGCCACCAGCTGGAAGCCGAACTGAGAGCTTCCATTTTCTTGTGTTCCTTCTCTTGCATCTGGTCGTCTTCTCGCCCTCTACTCCCCGCACCATTTCCCATCTGAACGCACGTGCATCCACAGGCATGCTCCCCCAGTAAAATGGTCACCTGGCTCCTAGACGAGCTCTTGGCTTGAGTGTGGGAAGAACGGAGAGACTGGCTTCTGTGGCACGCTGGCCTCGGTCCGGGGACACAGACTTCTCTGCCCTCAAGAGTGGAGCGGTAGATGTGACCGCGTGAAGAACATTCAAGCCCAGTTTGAAGAAAGACCAAACATCTTGGTGACCGCTTCTATTGCGGTGGTTGGTTTGCTAGTTGGAGACCTCTGTCCCAGACTCCGTGAGACCTCCAACACTAGTTCGAGGGAACACTGGCTAAAAACTGAAATCGTAAATGGAAAGTATTCTAAGTCCAAATGTAGTGAAAGAAGAAATAGACCTTGGCATACACACAGTTGGAACGATGTGTTTTCTACATCCAGAATGACCCGACATTGACGGTGGTGATGCAACATGTGTACAGACACACAACACCTGTGAGGTCAAGGTGTCTAGGACCATGTTGTAGGTCCAGCTGTGCTGGTTCTCGGTTTTGTCTGTTCTTGGTTCTCCATTTCTGTTTATTTAGGGAGCACACAAACATAAGCCAAGCATGGGCCGGATATTGGGGTGGAGGAGCGAACAGACGTGATTGCTCTCCTCAAGGACTTACAGGGCAGTGGAGAAAAACAGGTATCTATGTTAAAAAGTGTACTGAAATGTTACAGGGAATAGTGGGGTCTGTAGAAAAGAGTGGTCAGTCCTGCCTGGGGGAAGTCTGGAGAAGTCTCCCCAAAGGGATAATTCTTGAGTTGAATCTTTGTAGATGAGTGAATGGTATTTCCTAGGGAGATCAGGTCACAGAGAGAGAAGCTTTAAATATAATTGTTTAAACATGAAACTGGCTTAGAAGAGTGTGGGATTATTACTAGTTCTGGATGGTTTGAGAGAGAGAGAGGAGAAGAGCAGAACAGAATCCAGGTTATGGAGGCCTTAGAAGTCTGGCTAAAAATTTTGAGCTCTATTGTATAAGAAAAAAAAGAATATTTGCGGGTGTGGCAGGATAATTTATTGTGATTATTAACTTGCATTTTCCTTTTATAATTACCCACCACACCCCACTCTTCTTTCCAGAAGGTAGCGTGAGCTTTTCTCTTTCCTTACCCTGGGGAATTGCCAGGGCCTGAAGGAGAAGCTGTTGGAAGAACAGCATTCTTACTTTTGCGTTCAAAGACTCCCGTCTTGGGTGAGGTTATGCTCAGTATCCTGGGAGGGGAGGGGAGAGAGTCCCCTCTGGCTGGGAAGGGAGTAGAGGTTGGACTTCTCTGTTCCTGGCTTCTGGGATTACTCTAGGGAAAGAGAAGAACCCCCATTAAGTACTCCGATTGAATTTCCTGCCAGCTGTCACAATAGGGGCTTAGAACTGGATTTAATTGGATTTTTAAAAATGTGATATTTCTCGAACCACCCAAGTCTGTGGAGTAACATTTATGGAGTAAAACCGCAAAGTGTTTTAGAAAGGAAAATAACCTCATTAGCCTTGCGTGATGGAAGGATAATGTTCGAGAGAATTGATCTAATATCTGTGAACTTCATTGCGATTGGAGAATCAGATTTTTCCCCGAACTAGTAAAAAGGGACAAAGGAAGAGAAGGTGCACAAAGAAAACAAAACATTATTCTTCTAGAAAAGTCCACCCTTCTCGGGTGGAGCAAGCACATCCTACAGACTGGGCCCAGGAGTGAGAGGTAAGAGCTGGAGGCCAGCACTGGGCGGACCCTCAGCAGCTCCGAAAATGCCACTGTCACGCAGCTCAGTCCAGTTCAACCTTCACGTTATGTGTGTCCAGTAAAATGCATTGTCAATGTCAATGTTGGTCCAAAGGGCCAAGCTTGCAGTGAAAGGAGGAGTAAGTTCTGGGATCTAATGTACAGCATGGCGACCACAGCTGCTAATCTGTATCGTATGCTCGAAAGTTGCTGAGAGAGTAGACCTTCAATGTGTTCAGATACTGGCGTTCTCTGCCAGTATCTGAAAATAACAAAACCAAACGCTATGGTGAGGGGATGGATTAATTAACGCAATCGTGGTCGTCATTTCAGTGTCTATCTATAGGGAATCATCACGTTCTACACCCTAAATATACATTCTACACCCTAAATATATATAATTTTTGTCAGTTATACTTCCGTAGAGCTGGAAGAACAAAATTAAAAATAAGTTTTTAATAAACCTTTAATAAAAATCTTTGTTTTATATCGACATCTATTTATCAATATATATAGATGTGAAAATCTCAGATGGGATCATAGATCTAAGAAAAGAACCTCGATATTTCTGGGTCCACGTTCTATCCTTCAGGCATAAAGTATTGTTACTCCCATTTTAGAGACAAAAATCTCCAGTCTCAAAGATTTAAACTCATTCATTGAAGCATTTATTCAATGAAAGTGAACGGAGCCCCACCTTATTTCAGATACTCTGCTAAAAACTACCTTGAGGAAATCTATAGAGCGGAAGCCAATGAGTAAAAATTGACTATATATTTATACGGGTAGATATAGATAAGTCCTTAACACTTGGACGTTTCCTTTGGAATGTCTGCCCTCCGCAATGACCCCATTTCTCTGAAAACCCTCTTTTTTCTCTCCCCTCAATATTGATTGGCTTTTGCAACTTAATCCAATGCTCTAGTTTTAATTGGTGTGGTTGCTGGACTAAAAGCAAAGCGATTAAATTCTCCCTTCACCGAAATTAAGAATTGGGCTTGAGAAACAGTATCTTAGTCTGAGCTTGTCTCTCAGGTCAGAGATAGTTTTAGTAAGTTACATATTTCTTTGAATTTCATCAAAACATTCTGAATTATTCACACAAAATTTAGAATAACTTATCTTTTTAATATCTGCAGCATCTGCAGTGGTAGCCACTTCATTCTCGATACTGGCTGTTTGGGCCATATTTCTTTAATTTCTAGATGGGTCGTGCTATAGAGGTTTGTCAATTAGCTTTTCAATAAACCAGTATTTGGCTTTGTTAATCTTCTCTATTTTATGCTTGTTTCTAGTTCATTAAATTCTGCCTGATCTTTAGGATTTCCTTCTACTTTCTTTAAGTTTACTTTATGGTTCTTTTTTCTAATATCTTGAGAGAGAGGCTTTGCTCATTAATTTTTAACTTACCTTCTTTTCTACTACAAGTGTTCAAAGCTGTAAATTTCTAAGTGCCGCCGAAATTGCATATCCCATATGGTTTGACTATTTAGTTACAGTTAAGCTGAAAATGTTTCTAATATCTTTTAAGACTTCTACTTTGACTCCTGGGCTATTGAGAGTGGTATTTTTAAATTTCCAAACATGTAGGAAAATTTCCAAGTATCTTTTTGTTACCACTAGCTTTATTGTACTATGTTTAAAACATACAGTTTTTTCTTTTATTTTAAAATATTTATTTTCTTATTTAAAATAAATTTATTTTTATTTTATTTTTTAAATTTTTTATTATGTTATGTTAGTCACCATACAGTGCATCATTAGTTTTTGATGTAATGTTCCATGATTCTTTGTTTGCGGATAACAACCAGTGCTCCATGCAATACGTGCCCTCCTTACTACCCATCACGGCCTATCCCAGTCCCCTAACCCCCTCCCCTCTCAAGCCCTCAGTTTGTTTCCCAGAGTCCACAGTCTCTCATGGTTCATTCCCCCTCTGTTTACCCCCCCCTTCATTCTTCCCTTCCTTCTCCTACCGATCTCCTTGCTATTTCTTATGTTCCATAAATGAGTGAAACCATATGATAATTGTCTTTCTCTGCTTGACTTATTGCACTTAGCATAATCTCCTCCAGTCCCGTCCATGTTGCTGCAAATGTTGGGTAATTGTTCTTTCTGATGGCTGAGTAATATTCCATTGTATATATGGACCACATCTTCTTTATCCATTCGTCTGTTGAAGGGCATCTAGGCTCCTTCTACAATTTGGCTATTGGGGACAATGCTACTATGAACATTGGGGTGCATATGGCCCTTCCCTTCACTACGTCTGTATTTTTGGGGTAAATACCCAGTAGTGCAATTGCTGGATCATAGGGTAGCTCTATTTTTAACTTTTTGAGGAACCTCCACACTGTTTTCCAGAGTGGCTGTACCAACTTGCATTCCCACCAACAGTGTAAGAGGGTTTCCCTTTCTCCACATTCTCTCCAACATTTGTTATTTCTTGTCTTGTCAATTTTTGCCATTCTAACTGGCATAAGGTGGTATCTCAATGTGGTTTTTATTTGAATTTCCCTGATGGCTAATGATTTTGAACATTTTTTTATGTGTCTGTTAGCCATTTGTATGTCTTCATTGGAAAAGTGTCTGTTCATATCTTCCCATTTTTTGATTTATTTGTTTCTTGTGTATTGAGTTTGAGAAGTTCTTTATAGATCTTGGATACCAGCCTTTTATCTACAACATACAGTTTTGATCGCTTGAAATTCGTCAAGAGGTGTCCAGAATATGGCTAATATGGCTTGCTTGGAGTAAATGTATATTCTGCAATTCCTAGCACACAGTGTATAAGTAACCCTCAAGTCAAATTTGTTAATTGTGTTGTTCAAATATTCTGTATACATATAGCCTGTGGGTTTTTTTGTTTTGTTTTGTTTTTTGTTTTTTGTTTCTTTTTGTCCCATTAGTTCCTGATAGAGGCATGTTAATATCTCCTAGTATAATTGTGGGTTTCCTTATTTCTCCCCAGAATTCTTTTGGTTCTTACTTCATATATTTTGATGCTGTATTACTATGTACATTAATATTCTAAAATGTTATAACTGTCTTTTTGGAAAACTGAATGGGTATTATGCAGTGATTATTAACTAAAGTAATTCCTTATGCCTTATTTTAGTTTTTTGTTTACTTTGCCTGTTATTAATATACATATACATTTCTGATTTTTGTTAGCATATCTTTATTCTTTAACTTTTTAACCCTTATATATCCTTTTCTTTTACCTATCTTATAAAAAATATGTGCTTGGATTTTTGTTTTACAAATCCAGTGTGATTATCTTTTAACTGGAGTACTTGGTTCATTTATGATACAATTATTCATGTATTTGGGTTTATTATATACTGTCATATTTTGTGTTGTCTCTTCCATTTTATTTTTGTCTCCATCTCCCTTTTCTTTTGCTTTAAGTATTTTTTTCTTAGTCTCTTTGTCCCTGTATTTGTAAGTTTTACACTCTGTGTCTATTCATTTAATGGTTAACCTACAAATAACAACATACAGATTTAGCTTTTCAAATCTATCTTTCATCAATACCATTACCACCTCCCTTACAAGTCTTGGAGCATTTTAAACTCCCACAATCCCCCAACTGCAATGTCATTTATGGTCAATATTTATTTAGATTTCCCACATATTACTACTACTTCTTCCCTCCTTGCACCTCAAACTGTCCATTTTTAGATCACTTTCTTTTAAATCCAATGACCGTCCTTTAAAATATCCTTTAGAGAAGATCTGGCAATGGCATACTTTCTGAGTCTGTATTTCTTGAAAATAGTGCATTTTATCTCCTGATTGGAAGATACTTGGATTGGTATAGAATTCTTGGTCGAACATTATTCTTTCTCAGCACCTTAAAGGTATCACTCCAGTATATTCTAGCATTTATTTTTACTGTTGAGTTATCACCTGTCAGTCTGTTACTTCTAGGGCTATTTTATAATTTTTCTGTGGCTGTTGTTAGATTTTTTTTCTTTGCCTTTAGCGTCTTCCAGGTTTTCTATTCCGTGTGTTTGTATAGATTTCTTTTTGTGTATCCTGCTTGGGATTCATTGGGCTTCATAGAAAAAAAAAAAAACAACTCTATCAATTGTGGAAAGTATCCAGTTGTTAAACCTTTACAAATTGCCACTACCAAACTCTTTTTCCTTACTTCCATGAAATCTAATTATAAATATGTATGTGTATATATAAAAAAATATATATATGTGTATTTATATTTATAAATTTATAAAAATATATATTTTAAAAGATTAGAGAGTGTGCATGCCCGTGGGGGGGGGAGGGGCGGGGGGAGAGAGAGAGAGAGAGGGGAAGACTCTCTGCTGAGTGGGGAGCCAGTTGTGGGGCTTGATCTCATGACCCTGAGATCATGACCTAAGATGAAATCAAGAGTTGGACACTTAACCGACTGAGCCACCCAGGCGCCCCAATTATAAATACATATTTTAGAACTTGTTATTCTGCTCTTTAAGTCCTTTAAGTTCACTTTAATTTTTCCATTTTATATTCTAGGTTGCATAGTAGATATATTTTTTGAGAATTCAAGTTCATTAACAGCAGCCAAATTAATTTGTTATAAACTTGACTTTTTAAATTTAAATCATTCTATTTTTCATTTCTAGAATCCCTGTGGTTTGAAAGAAAAAAAAAACCCTGCTTGGTTATATTCTTCATAGTTTCTTGTTTCCTATAGATATTTTAAACTTTGTCTTTTATAACGTAAAAATAGTAGGCATAATTACTAAAATTCTGTTCGTGATACTGCCACTATCTGGAATATTTGTGGTCCATGGCTGTCAATATATTTAACCATGAAGCCTTATTTCCTTGTGGGCTTAAAACTCTTTTCTGTTTGTTGTGTATTTTCTTTGGGACAACTATTTCTGGGAATTCTTTGAGAATTGTGGTGAAGGTACAATCCTCTGGACCAAATTTGCTTTTCCTTGGCCATAAACCCACGAGTACTACCAGTTTTGGGTCCTTTCATAATGATATTTTAAAAAGACTAATGGTTGGTGATGATTTTGGATTCTCTCGGTGATTCAGGGGTTGCAAGTCCACATGAGGCCGCTTACCTGCTGCCTGTGCTTACACTGAAGGTATAGCCATTTGGGGACTTTCCAGCCTTAGGGGAGATAAGCTCTTACACTTGCTCCTTGGGAAGTTCTGGGCTTTATCTTCTACCCCTTATCCATATGTGCCCATGAATCCTTAGACCCACGCTTATGAGCTTTGATGAATACCTTCAAGGCAGAAGCAACTTGCACATTCTCCTTGCATCTATGGGCTCCCACCTTAACTTAGATTTAGTACTGGTAAAATCTCTTTTTTCCTTTTTACCTCTTAGATATTTTCAGAAAGTATATATATATATATTTTTAAAGATTTTATTTATTTACTCGACAGAGACAGAGACAGCCAGCGAGAGAGGGAACACAAGCAGGGGGAGTGGGAGAGGAAGAAGCAGGCTCATAGCGGAGGAGCCTGATGTGGGGCTCGATCCCACAACGCCGGGATCACGCCCTGAGCCGAAGGCAGACGCTTAACCGCTGTGCCACCCAGGCGCCCCAGAAAGTATATTTTCTATATATTATCATTCATTTTTGCTGTCAACATTAGCGGCGTTAGCCCAGATACCAAGGCCAAAGGATTACCAGGGAGAGAAGTCCCCCTTTTACCTTGCAATGCTCATTTAGCTGTTAGTCCTAGAAGGTCATTTTCTATTTTCTTTAGAATTCTAGGGTGCGATTATTTCCCACAACATTTCAGATATTTACTATTTATTAATTTGTTGTTTGTTCCTTTCACTCTTGTGCTGCTGGTGTTTAGTATACTACTGTTTTAAGGTTTATTACTACATTCTCTGCCTGGTGATTTTAAAGATTTTTCTCTTTGTCTGTCTTTGTTACCGCAGCATAACACAGCCTTTCCTGATTGATTCGAGAATAAAGGGTAGCTTATTTTTCATTGCCTTTTCCACCTCCTAGCACAAGGCCTGACCCAATAAGTGTAAATTGTTGAGTCAGATTTTAGAACCAGAGCTCTCTAAACCCTGTGCGTCTCTCTGATTTTCCATGAGATTTGGTTTTGAATCCCCAATGTATTCCAACCATCTTTCCAGTTGAAGGAGAATTATATTTGACTTAGTCAGAAATGAAAATCATTTTATTTGGGACAAAGCCCACTGGGAAAAGCAATACAAAAGAAATTTTTTTTTTTTTTCTAGTGGGTAACCTGCTACAATACAGTAGATACTCTGTTGGCCTCTGAGAAATGCTAGGTTAAGAGCAGAGGCAAGGTTTTTGGTTTTCGTTTTTTTAACTCAAAAGGATTAGGAAACCTCTCTGACTGTAGGATTACATGCTTGGGAAACACTTGGGCCTTTGCTGAATCCATTCCATTCCCCACAAGTAAGCTATCTCAGAAAGAGTGTTTTATTTTCGGAAGATATGAGGCCATTCTTGTTCTGTGAAGTTAGATCGCTGGATCGACCAAGAGAAAGTCCTGCTCTCTTGGTCACACACGTATTTTATGGGCTTCTTTTTTTATTTCAAATAGGTGGAATAGCTGTATTATTTCTTTCTAGATATAGAGGCATTTGAGAGCAAAAGAGGGCACCATTATCCATCATAACCAGGACAACTAGCATAAGCTGATATTTGCCTGGATAAATGGTAGCAACACCTTACAAATCACAACCTTTAAAAAGTGAATTTTGTAAAATAGAATCAAAGCATTAAGTCCTTCGTTCTAAGGGGGGACAGCTGACTGAGGGACTGAAGAGCCAAGGGAAGGAAATTTCATCCTCTGTTACCATTGAAATGGGTAACATTTTCCATTAGCTGGTTATCACTAAGTTTTTTTTCACATACACCCCTGGTGAGGTCTCTGATACCTTTGTACAAACGTCGGAACTGTTGCCTAGCATGAAAAGCTCATTCTTGCCCGGCAATCCCTCACTCCAAGACCCAGATTAAATGTTACTTCCTCTGGAAAAGCTTCTCTAACATACCTAGATGTAGCAAGTCCTTGGCAACTGGGTTTACCCCGCACAGTGTAGACACTTCTGCGTGGCACTTAAAACATTACGTTCTAATTCCCCATCTATGTCTGCCTTCCCTCATGGGCTGCTCAAGGGCAAAAACCACATGTCATTTTCTCTTTCTAAGAAAAACTTTTTTTTTTTTTTGTCCTAAAGTAACTGCTCAGTAAATTACTGCAAGTGGGAACCCAGAGAACTATTTATTTAGGGAGAGATTATGCTTAGAAGGCCTTCCCAGCTTGAACATGAGCTAAAAGAAATAAAAAGGATGGACTGGTTTGCCAGCTGTTTCCTGATTCATAGGGGAAGAAATACAGAGTGATTCTGAGCTGGGAATGAGGGAGAAACAAAACACAGTTCCTTCATTTTAATTACATTTGGCTCTGGCGCCACTTCAGGATGGAGCTCACAGAGCTGTAACTTCTAGAAGCTGTGTGTTTATTACTTAAGGGAAAACAAGGTAATGCAGTAATCTTTGAGGGGTTTTTAAAAGACTTTTGTGGTATAGCATCTAGGAATAAAATTGAGTGTATTCCCCAAGTGGTAATCACAGAAATTAGAGATGCAGAAAACTCATCTGGTCAACTCTCCCAGCACGGCATGCATTTTTATGTAGCTCCCGTCACTTCCCAGAAGTAGGCAACACCCTGAGCAGCTCAGAGTAAATGGCTTTGGATACATAAGGCAGACACTCGGCTCCTAATGCTGAATGGCCTTTGTGAGGGATCGGGAATTGACAAATGTTACATTAGCAGAATTCTCCAAGCCAGGAGTTAGGGCTGAAGCCTGAACTATTGGGAAGTCCTATATTTTTAGGCAGAAGGGAGAGCCCCCTCTTCTGGGCAAGGAAGTGGGTGGGTAAAATGTACGTGAACCGTCTTAAGCTGTTCTGCAAGATTTGAAGAGCTGATCGCCCTGAGGCCCGTGAAAGGACAAGGCACCTGTTCTCAGAATCAGAGATAGGACGGTCTACAAAGAATAGCATGAATAGCGTGGGCACAGACACTTGTCGGGTTACTTTGGGTTCTAATTCTGGGCTGACATCTGAGTGGGGTAGAAGCATTAAACGTCTGTGTTTCTCTCCAGGGCTAGTTTTCCTAGCACTAAGGTGTAGGCAAGAGTCCCTGTAACCTTGGTAGGTGATGGCAGAAGGAGATGGCACAGATGGCTTCCATTAGCACGTCTATCCTGGGCCACCACTAAGCTCATGGCACTGCGCCAAGCAGTGCAGAACTAATGGTAAAAATGACACCTTGGCTTTCAAGATCTCCCAGTCTCTGGGGAAGGCAACTACGTAACCAGACCGTCATCATTCACGGCCATGGGTGTGCTATTGGAAATGTGTACAGGAGGTGGTGGGAATATGGAGGACGGAGTTGCTAATTCTGTAGGGTTAACTATGGAGGAACTGAAATTTGGAGACGCCTTCACATATGGCTCCCCCTTCTAGACCCCAGCCCTTTTGGTGTGGCATTCCGGAGTCTCCAGTACGTGTGTCTTTTTCAGTCCAGGCTGCTGTAACAATACCGTATGCAAACACCCCATACCGCATGATGTAACAAATACTCCAGACTGGGGTAGCTAACAAACAACAGAAATTTATTTCTCATCGTTGTGGAGGCTGGGAAGTCCAGGGTCATAGCACCAGCAGGTTTGCTGTTCGGTAAGGGCTTCCCGGTTCGGAGATTGCTCTTGTCCCTGTGTTCTCACGTGGCAGAAGGGGCAGAGCCTATCTCCGTGGTCTCTTTTAAAAGTACACGAGTCCTCCCCTGAGCTCCCACCTCCTAATACCATCATCTCGGACAGTAGGTTTTCAGCATAGACATTTTGAGGGGACACACATATTCCATCAGTGCATCTACACTAGTCCAGTCTCACCACCCATGATGCCGGCACAGTCTCTTCACTCCGCTCAGATTTTGTTGTTCTCAGTTTCGTCCCCTTTATTCCCCAGTAGGAATGCTCCATTTCTCTCTAATGATCCTGAATCTCAGCTGTCAGAGATCAGTTTACATCACATCTCCTCCATGAAGCCTTCTTTGATGATTCCAGCCTACCGTGCTCTCCCTATTCTGGACCCAGTGTTTGGAATTCAATTTGACACTTGGTTTTATCCTGTGTTGTGACATCTCTTATGTTGTTCTGTAGCTCTTCTGTGACTGATTTCATACACATACTTGCTTTTCTCCTCCACTAAAATTAAAGCCATTAAATGGCAGAAGATGTTATCTAATATTCCATATAAACTGTAATAAAGCGTAAGACACTGTACTCAGTAAATATTTATTGAATGAATGAATGGAAAATGTAGGCATTTTGTCCTTTAGGGGAGATTCAGGATGATACTTTTTTTTTAAACACCCAGATTCAATATGAAGGGTCTCCCTTCCCTGTGGCTACGAACTGGGTAAGCTGTATCTCCCTGAAGGCCATATATCCATTACATTCATCTGTCCATCAGACACTTACTTGGGAGTAACCACTGCTTGGCTCCTCTGAAATGAATACACCCCGAGAGCTGACGTCTACATGGGAAGGGCCAGCACGTACAGGGTGGGGATGCAGAGAACTGAAGTCACTTCTTTCACAAGGGTCAGTCATGATTTCAAGAGTCAGCAGATGCTTATTCCCATGCTCACGAGGAAACGATGGGGTTGGACTGGGGACTTGCAGGGGGAAGAAGTGTGAGCAAAGGAATAGAGCTAGACAGAGCTTAAGCCTAGAGCTTAAGGCAGCCCAGTACGATTACACACCCCACAACTCTTAGATCCGAGTGAGGAGCCCTCCACACGGGCTGGTTGGTGTAATTTATGGTGCCCCCCCCTTGGCATTCTGGACCTGATTCCATCGCGACCTTGGGTGTCTGAACACGTCTTTACCCTTTGCAGGTGATTTCATTGATACTTTGGCAGGCGGTAAGAGTTCTTCAGGGGAAGGAAGTTTCCTTTAGAGTTCTTAAGGCATTGCCCAGTCATTTCTAGCTCCAGTGTATAGAGTTAGATGCCATTTCTAATCTTTCATATTTTCATATGTGACCTTTACCTTCCCCATTGGCGCTAGTTTTTAGGGTCCTCTCTTTGTCCGTGGTGTCAACGATGATGTACTTTGATACGGTTTGTTGTTTTTAAGTCATGACTTTAATTCAATTAAACTAAAATTTTGATTTTGTTTAAACCCTTGATGGGCCCTCTCAAAATTGAGATTCATGTTCTTATTTCGTTTTGTTTTTAAAATAATATTCCCCTCCATTTTCTCCCTCCTCCTCTTTCTGGAATTTCTATCGGGTAGATGTCCCTTCTGAACGGCTTCTCTAGTTTTCCACTCCTCCCTTCCCCTTATCCATCTCTTTGATCATTTCTTCTACTTTCTGAGGTTTCTTTAACTTTGTCTTTGATCGTCTTCTTGAAGATTTTCTTGCTGTTCCCCCGTTTTTGATTTTGTATTTGTTGTTTCTTTGAATATTTTCTTTTTCTTTCTTTTTTTTTTTTAAGATTTTATTTATTTGACAGAGACAGCCAGCGAGAGAGGGAACACAAGCAGGGGGAGTGGGAGAGGAAGAAGCAGGCTCCCAGCGGAAGAGCCCGATGTGGGGCTCGATCCCAGAACGCCGGGATCACGCCCTGAGCCGAAGACAGACGCTTAACGACTGCGCCACCCAGGCGCCCCGAATATTTTCTTTTTCTAAAAAGCATGTCATTGTTTCCTTCATTCAAAACATTCTCTTATTTATTTTTCTGAGAAGACTAACATTTTCCTGAAAGTTTCTTGTAGGCCCTTTCTTTGGTTTATTTGGGGGTCACGCTCCCATTTTAGGAAGTTGCCCTAAATATCCGCAGGTCCTGGACCCTGGCGGTCCATCCATGGCTAAGAATGTGGTGGGAGGAACAAGAATGGGTGATCTATCACACGGGCAGGGCTGGCTGATGGCAGGTAGTGTGGTAAACCATTCAGTTCGGGATCCAGTAGTTTTCCTGGTAAATTGCTTGCAAATATCAGTGGCTGTTTTCCCTTAAGCAAGGGTATCCGCAGTCTGAGATCCCAGAAGAAAGGGAATGGGAATCTTCCCATGGGCTGTGTGAAATTGTAAAGGACTGTGTTTTCAGCAGGTCTTTCACTCTTCTCTGTGCTTGGCATGTTCAAGTTCAGAGCCTCTCATGCTGCTGCCCTGCAGTAAGTCTTCCAGCAACTCTGAGTTGGGAAGGTGTCTGGGTGCTACTTGCTTGTAGACAGACTGAACACTCCCAACCCCAATGTCTTCTGAGGCCCCCAGGTGCCCCTAATTCCTGGCCTTTCCAGATTTTTGCAGCTTTAATCAGTTTCTCCCCCTGCTGGCTTTGTGCATTACGTAGTCAGTTACCACTTACTTTTACTGTCTGTCTCCTCCAGTTTTTCAAAATCTGTCCTCTACTGTCATGCCCTATTCTCTTTTCCTTCATAACTTGGGGACTTTCTTCTTTAGTCTCTTACTATCGTTGTGGACATTTTCCTGGATAGAGTTGAGAGAGACCTGTGATGGGTAGCGTGCCGTATTTAACTGACCGTCCTCTTCCTTAGGCTGACCTTTAGATTTCTCCTCCTGACCTTCTCGATAGGTTCCCCGCACCCTTATCTTCCACCCCACACCCAGTGCTGTGGTGCGGTGTTGCCAGATTTAGCAAATAAAAATACAGGATGTCCAGGTGAATTTGAACTACAGATAAACAAATACTGCATAGAACATTCGGAAACTTTAAAAAAAATTGTTTTCCTGAAATTCAAATCTACCTGGTCATCTTATATTTGATTTGGCAACCGTGCTAGGAAAGAAGCTTCTTGCTCTGCACTTCGGCCCCCTAGAGCCCAGCCCTTCTGTCTAACCAGCTAGCTAGCACCCCAGTGACCTCGTTCTGCCTCCGCAGAGAGCAGAGCCAGACCTCCCTGTGTTCGGGGCCTTCCCCACCCTTGTGAAACAAGGTAGCAAAACGTGTCCTTTGTCTTCGTTGCTTATACTCAGCTAAAGA
Source organism: Ursus americanus (assembly GCF_024610735.1). Taxonomy (NCBI): domain Eukaryota; kingdom Metazoa; phylum Chordata; class Mammalia; order Carnivora; family Ursidae; genus Ursus; species Ursus americanus. Next base: position 8,159,411 of record NC_142160.1, on the reverse strand, counting down.
GTTTGCATTTTAGCCTCAGAGCTTGGGGGAATTGCCCAATATTTTTAGCAGAGAAGTGACATGATCAGATTGGGATTAAAAATGATACGAATAATGCTATAGCTTAGAGGGTGACAAGCCTGGGGAGCAGGGAGACCTTTGGGTCACTGTTGCAGTGAGTAATTCAAGCAAGAAAAATACGGCATCCTGAACCGGGGCAGGACACGTGAGAATGGAGAAGAGAAATGTGAGGAATATTAAGGAGGTAGAAACTGCTGGCCTGGGAAATTGAAAACTGTGGTGAGGGGAGGGAGGTGTTGGGAGACGTTTGTGGAGTCGCTGGCTTAGGCAAACGATGGGGTGTAGAGTTTTCGCGAAGAAAAGGAATTCAGGAGAACAGATTTCAGGGAGGAGATTGCTTTGAGTTCTCTCCTAAATGGTTCTCATTTACACTGGGGGGAGAGGGTTTTCTTCTGGGAATCATGAATGTGTTTGGCCTGGTCCCAAACTCCGGCAAAAAGAAACCGCAAGGATGTATCCAGCTTGCTGAAGTCATTTGCAAACTGTCGCTCCTACCCTGGCTGTGAGCTCAGCCGCTGGAGGAACGCCTTCTATTTCCCAGATGCGAGCAAGAGAGGGACCTTCTCACGCGATGGTCCCAGCCTTCCCACCAGGGGGTGGCAACTGTAGGCAGTTGTCAGCCCAGCAACGCGGGAAAGAAGCCGTTCTCATTTTGCTGCAGCCCACGGTGACCCACAGAAATGGTAGGGGCTGTTTCGTCCCCAGCCTGAGCTGGAGTGACCCATCCCCTGATAGCACCGGGGAGGGGTGGGGCTGTGGGGGGCACGGACTCTCCCGCGGGCCGGTTCTCTTACCCCTTCAGCAGCCTTCCCCTCACCTGCTCTCTGAATTTGCAGAACACATCATTGGCAGCCAGTTCTCTTCCTGCACCACATCATCTGCCTGGAATAATTGTGTCCAAGATGGTTTATCAGCTGCGCTCAGCACGCGTCCCTCCCCGCGGCAGTGGATATCCTACGGACTCCTCTGTTGTGGTTAATTTTTTTTTGGCTCACGCGGAATCTTATTATCGAGTTGGTGGCGAGTTTAACATTAGGAATGCCAAGGAATGCCAGTCCTTGGCCCTGTTCACGGTGCGGGCAGGGATGGCAGGTGCTATCTCTGTTAAGCTAATGAGGCGGGGAAAGCGCGGGAGAGCAGGTGCGGCCAGTCGGCCATCCCTGGAGTGTCTGCGTTGCCCGGGCAACTTCTCCCACAACTGTAAATGGCAGTGTTTTGCTTTTCAACATTCTTCCCTCCGTCCTGTGTTAGCAAATCCGCTGGCCTCTCCTCTTTATTTTCTCAGAGAGTATGTAGAATGAACTTGAACAAACTGCCATCGTGGCAATTCAAGACGTGGCTTCTCTTTCCATTTCTACTGCCGCTGGTTTGATTTTTTTTTTTCCTTCCCCCCCCCCTTTTTTTTCTTGGTGGTTGTACAGAATTGAAAGCACAGTTCTGCATGTGAAATTACCAACACAAAGCAGCAAATTGCCATAGGGCCCGGACAAAGAAGGTGGATTATTGGAGGATATGTTTTTAAAATTTGGGGCTGGGGGCAGGTGGTGCTGAGACTTGAATTTCTAGCTGAATAACAGGGTCCCTTGAGAAATAGAGAAAGTGTTTGTAAAATCTGCAGCACTGTGAATTCAGAAAAGGATTCCTGCACCTGTTTGCCTTATTAGATTGTTAAACTTAAGTCAAAGGACAGGGAAATAATAGATAATAATAATAGGGAAATAATCCACAGAAGAGATTTTTCAAAAATGGAGAGCAGGGCATACAGGGCTGAGTGGGAGCAGAGGGAGACATGGCACCTTTGCTTAGAGGAGGAAACATTCATCAGCCAGGTAAGCTTGCTGTTGGTTTTCACCAGACCACCTTCCATAAGTGATCACGGAATGTGATGAGTTAAATGTAGTGTTTAGCTTCTTAATGTACAGACGCACCCGTGTTCCAGCAAGGCCTGAAGCTAGCCCACTAGTCTTCAAGAAGTACTATTCGGCAGTGGTTAAGAATCTGGCCTCTAGGGGCGCCTGGGTGGCGCAGTCGTTAAGCGTCTGCCTTCGGCTCAGGGCGTGATCCCGGAGTCCTGGGATCGAGCCCCACATCAGACTCCCGGCTCTGCTGAGAGGCTGCTTCTTCCTCTCCCACTCCCCCTGCTTGTGCTCCCTCTCTCGCTGGCTGTCTCTGTTAAATAAATTTTAAAAATTAAAATAAAAAAAAGAATCTGGCCTCTAGAGTAAAAAGGCTGAGAAGCACGTCCCAGATTCGTCATCTGCTAAAAGGATTTGGGGGAAATTTATGCAGTCTCTGAGCCTCAGTGTGCTCCTCTGAAAAGTGGGGATGACGGGAAAGAGGAGAAGCCAGGAGGCACTTGGGAGGGTGCCTGGCACAGCCAGCTACCACGTCGTTATTTTGGGGAGACATGCCTACGTCCTTTGCATTTTTCGGGGTTTGCAGCTGACGTGTGGTAGTACCATCTCATTTCCTGTTTCCTCATGGGAAACGCTCCCTCCGTCTTTTGCCTCCTTGTTTGGTCGTGGCTGGCCAGGCACAAAGCCGCTGGGCTCTGGGTTTGCAAAGGAGGCTTGGCTATTTGCCGGGCTGCGAGGAGGACACCCCTTGAGGACTGTGTCAGAGACACTAATGAGATCTCTCTTTAACTGTAGCTGTGAGCTCCCCTGGCATTTGGGGGAGAGCAGAAACACCTTGCACAACAATTAGCTTTCACAGCCATTAGCAATTGTAGTCATTAGCACCGTGGAAACATTGCAAATAACACCAATGATGCAAATGTCACGCTGAGCGGGAACAGGGCTTCCGAGCAGCCTCGGTCCCCAGTGAGTCAGGGGTCTTAGAGTGCGATGCCCCCTGTTCTCGCCCACGCTAGCAAAGGGACGCATGACCCTAAGTGCCTCAGTTCCTTCCCGTCATCTCTCTGAAAACGGCTGCACCAAGCTCATGATTTGTTTCCGTGAAACACAAATCTTTCAGACGGGGAGCCCAGAAGATGTAGTGCGTAATAAAGCAATTCGGAATGCCTGCACAGACCAAGAAATCTAACCGGCATTGGAATGAATGGCATGAATAATTGAAATGCAATTTGAATGAAACCCCAGTGCAGGGCGATGATTTAGCCCCAAAGCCGTTCAGAGCAACACTGCTAAAGAGTGGAACCATCTATACGTCTTATAGTAGGGTTTGGTTAAATAATTGTGCTATACCTATTTAATGGAGTATAACACAGCCTTTAAAAATAATATCCTGGAATCTAGAGGTAGATTACAGGAAAAAGGCTAGAAAAGAGTATTAACATATTTTCTTTCCTTGTAAAAATGATACACACCTTCTCAAATAGCAGGGGTTGTTCTCGGGTCCTGGGAATGCTAATGGATGGGTGTTAATTCTCATTCGTTTCCTATTCTATTACATGCTACTTTTCTAAAATAACTATATGCATGTAATCCTTTTGAATCCAAGAAAGTAAGAGAAAAAGAGCAGAGTGAGGAAGTAAGCCCTGTCTGCCTAAGCAGATTTAACATAAATGCAAAAATTTTAAGTAAATACCCTCTTGAAGTATAACGTATGTACAGAAAAAAATACACAAATAATAAATACACAGTTTGACTTTTCACAAAGGGTGTAAACTCAGATGCAGAATGAGTTTCAAACATAGTAATGGTTCTGCTTGTGGTTCCCCAACCATGAATCTGGATGGCAAATGATTAGAGGAGATGAGCTAAGAGGGAATCGCTGGTCCAGGTTGGCAAATGGGAAGCCGATGGCAGTAACTCTGGGAGGAGTGGGGGTGGATCTCCGTTTTACAGAAGCAGTAACTGAGCTAAAGGACTAAGAGTACCTTGAATCCCACAGCTACTAAGTGGAGAAGCTGAGATCTGTTCCCAGGCAGTCAGGTTCTGGAATCAGCGCCTCTCCAAGAAGAAGAAAAAAAAAAAAAAAACTGAGCCACCAGCGGGAGGCCAGGGCATCCCTAAGAGCTCGATGACTAGACAACAGGAGAGGGGGAGGGGAAGGTTAGGTAAGGGAGGCTGGGAAGGCTCACAGGTTAGGAAAGAGCAATAGAAAAACCAGTTTCTGGCCATGTCTGCAAAAGGTAGACCAGCGGGGAAATTAGTAAGTCTATGTTTGTGCACTTAGGGTCCATGTAGATCTGATGTGTGCTCTTGGGGCTAATGGACCAGAGATGCTGAACATAAGACCTCTGGCCTTGGTCAGAAATCACAGCTAAGTAGGAGAATGGGGTCTGGTTTGTATTTTCTCCGCATTTGCTGATTCACAGGGAAGCAAGGCACTATTTATAATCCTCTGCACCTAGAAAAGTGCCCCCCCACCCCCCCAAAATCTTCACACAATTATCAAACTCGTCTTCCCCGTGAAAGAACTGCTATGCATGAACCGTGCAGAGGGTGTGTTCTGGGCAAGAGCCGCCTCTGGAGGCTAGGTGGTACGTGTTGAGCATGTTGGGTGATGACAGCAGAGTCACCTCCAAAAGAAACTCAGCCGGGGAAGACCAAGCTTGGCGGGTTTTCATGGACATCATTTGGTCAAAGACATGTGCCTAGGAATTTGGTTTTTGTAATTAACGCGGGTAGCACTGAGGGAGGCGCGAGTACTGTACCCCACACTATGCTCAGCCCCGGATATGATACTTTGTAAATACCTCTAGTTAGGGTGTGACATCTTGTCTTCTCACTGTCAGATTTTCAAGGATAGGGGCTCTGTGGTCATTCACCTCTACATCCCCAGCACATCATCAAGTGCCTGGCAGATGAAGACGTTGCCTAAGTGCTTGCCAAAGGTCTAAAACGCACGCCCTACGGTTTCTAGGACAATGCCAGTTTAAATACGCCACTGGTGATGTACGCTGGCTCAAGTTCAGGAACCTCGATGGCCCCAGAACCAAGTCTGAACGTGGCTGAAGGGAACTGCTGAGAATTCTCAGGAAATACTTTCCATCAGTAGCCACAAGAGCGGTAGTGTCATAGTTCTTCTCAACCTTTCTTTGGCTCCAGCGAAGGATCGGACAGACGAGGGAGTCCCTGGCAGGGAGGGAAGCAAGACTTTCAATAGACCTAAAATTGAGTCCTAAACTTCATGCTTCACCAACTTCAGAATTTTTTTTTTTTTATTTGAGTAGAGTTGACACACGGTGTTACATTAGTCTCAGGTGTACAACATAGCGATTCAGCAGGTTTATGCCTCGTGCCGTGCTCACCGCAAGTGTGGCTGCCATCTGTCACCACACAACCTGACTACAATGCCACCGACTTCCCTGTGCTGTGCCTTTCGCCCCTGTGACTTACACATTCCATAGCTGGAAGCCTGTGTCTCCTACTCGGCTGCACCCATTTTGTCTGTGTCCTTCTCCCACTCCCCTCTGGCAACCCATCAGCCTACTCTCTGCATTTATGAGTGTGCTTCTGCCTTTTGTTTATATGTTCATTTTTTGGTCTAGATTCCACATATGCATGAAATCATATATTTGCCTTTCTGTCTGACTTATCTCACTTAGCATAATACCCTCTAGGTCCATGCATGCTGTCACAAATGGCCTTGCAATATTCCATTGTGTGCACGTGCGAGTGTGTACGTGTGCGCGCGCACACACACACACACACTTCAGATGTTTTTATCACCCAAACCCTTGTCAACAAACATTCTTTGACCCTTACCAAGGGCCAGGATCATATTCAGTGTTAAAAATACAAAAAATTAGAGACCGAATCCACAGATATGAAATACAAAAATTGCAACGTGAGTTGGATAGTGTTTATATCACATAAGATGTGTTTGGTTGCAAGTAGCAGAAAGGAAATAGTGGCTAAAACAATAGAAAATTTTAATCACCTTACAAATAATAAAAGTCTAGAAGACACTGGTTCCAAACTGGTTCAACAGTTTAATGATAGTATCTAAACCCCCATGTTCCATCTCTTCACTTTTATCCTGTGCCTTTTGGTGGTTGTCTCATGATCACAAAATGGTTGCTGTAGCTCCAAGTATCCGGTTTCCATGCAATTACATGCAAGTCAGGCAGGAAGGAGCTTGCTATTATTCTTTGTAGTGGAAAACACAAATCTTTTGAGAAGAATCCATCAGTAGATTGTCCCTTTAGTCTCATTGGTCAGAATTGGGTCACATGTCCACTCCCAAGTCAGTGACGGAGAGAGAGGAATGAGATTGCCGGTGTTTGGCATAAGCCAATATGCTGCATTCTCTCAGGCTCGGGGGAAGGGTTCCATCCTCCTTTGGCATGTTGCCACCCCTTAGAAATGGGGATTCTATAATGTGAAGAAAATAAAAGAGAAGGTAACCAACTCTAAGGATAGAGTTGTGACAGGTCAACATACCTATTTTCTCTGATCTGATAACCTGTCTTCAGCTCTGAATCCCTTCCCTAGAGCAAGGCCAACAGTCCAAGGCTACTAGAAAACCCTGGCCTTTCATCAACACTCCCCTGGCCTGACTGCCCCAGTGCACGGAGTAAAATAAGCTGTCAGACTCAGCTTTGGCCCTATCCTTGATCTTGCCTAACCTTAAGCTTTTATACTCTCAACTTTTAAAAATGCAGCTTGTTGACGTGAGTGGGAGCTTGGAATGCTGGAGGGGAAGGGTGAAAGTCAGGTCAGCAAAGGAGGTCGAAGTGCATTTTCTTCCACAGACACAGAGCTCCCTTCAGGACTCTGAACTCCAGTGACTTCTGAGTGGGAAGGAGGAGAGAGCACTGTGGGACAGCCAGGATCAGCCTGGCCACAGATTCAGCTGGAAGTTTGACAGGAAGGGCAAGTAGGTTTTCTCCTTGGAGAGCACAGTGTTCTATTTTCTAGATGTACGTGGTAGAGAACTAAGGCGTGGTCTCGAGTCTGGGGAAGAAAGTGAAGAAGTGATTAGAGGAGATATTTTTGAAGGGTGTGACTTTGGCCAACCCACCCATAGGCCCTGGTTCCGCAGGCAGTGTAAACTTACTAGTGCCGTAGATCGTACAATATGATACAGCACCAAGCAATCCAGCAGGACATGTAATATGTCATGTAGCACAGTGTAATCCAATATAACGTAACAATACAATAGTAACTAAAATTTATTGAGCGCTCATTGTGTAAGAGACATGACAATGTACTTTCCCTGCACGACTACTTATATCATATTCACGGTGCATTTTCCATTATCATCCAGAGGTTGGGAACTTGCCCGAAGCCACTTCATCAGATGCTGGACTCAAGACTCCAGGGCCCAGGGCTGTCTGTCTCCAGAGCCCCCGCTCCCCACTCCATTCCACCACTTTGCTGTCTTCTGCCTCCAGCTGGCCTTTTCCCTACTAGGGTGTTAAGGAATGTTGCAGTGACAAGGCCAGGTGGTGGCAACAGGCAAGACTGAGAGAGTTTCAGTGAAAAATAGCTCATTTGGGCTCTGGATTGGGAACAAATGTTCGGCTGGCTAGAGAAATAAAAGAAATAACACCAAAAAGTTATTTTCATTCTGCCCAAATGTTCAGAGAACAAAACAGTTAAAGGTTTCTTGTCATACACAGTTCAGGAGGGTATAAAGAACAGAAGAGGAAATGCTGTACCGATGGGAATTAAATAAACAGAGAAGCTTCTTTTTTCAGCACAGAATCATGCGAATGTGTGCGTGTGTTGTGAAGGTTTTGCAATCCGCTTGCGTATCTCCACGGTCATTGTCTGCCTGGGTAGCTTGTGCATTTACTCATTAGCTCAGACACTCACTTCATTCATTCATTCATTCATCCATTCATCCATCCATCCATCCATCCAGTCATCTGTCAGATGTTTATTCAGACTCTTCCAAGCACTCCTACCAAAAAGGATGATGAAGGTTTAAGGCTTAAAAAAAATTCTGTCACCTGACTTAGATGGGATGGAATTAAGAGACAGAGATTTTCCCCTTCAGATCTACTTCCAGCTCTCCATTACTGGGAATGGTGGTATGCTATGGACAACCTTAGTCCTCTGGCATGGCATTGCTGTACTGTGGGGAGTTGCCTGTCCCTGATTTATGATTGGGACACTGAAGAACAGAGGATATTAGATACGTTGTCTGTCTGTGAGACAGACAGACAGACTGATTAGACTGATGGGAGCAAATCCTGGTTCAGGGACCTCCTATGAGTTTCCATAGAATCTTGAAGACCTCAGTTTCCAGGAACTAATGAACAAAGGTTGGTCCCTCCCACCTATGGAAGGCACTAAGGCTATGGGTAAGGCAGGTGCGTGGGGATTCCCTCATCCCATTCAAGAGCTACCCCCTGCAACTGGATGGCTGATGGCCACTTCCCTGATCTGGCCTTCTGGCTTGACTCACAGATCCTGATGAATGCCTCATCTTTCCAGAGCATTTCTCTGCACACTGAAAAACCAGCAAGAAGCATCATTCTTGACAGCTCTAGAATTGTCCACACCTCTATATGGACTCTCTTAGGGTTCCTGTTACACAAAGTCCCCAGACTAAGACACGCGCCCCCCATCATCTCATCCTAGGGAGGTGTTCCAGATCACAAAAGATAACCTGTGTCAAAAATAGCTCACCACAGTGATGGTAATGCCCTAAGCAGGTTTCTACATCTGAGGCAGTCCATCTCCATAAGGGATCCAATTACAATGATGTTCCAGAAAAATGTGTATTATTGTGATGGAAAGGACAGTGGAATGAAACTCAGAACACCACCCCCCCCACCACCAAAGCCTGGATATTTTTTTCCTGCCCTTTTCTATGATCAGATTTTCTCTACAAAATAAAAGAGTTCAGACTAAGATAAGACCTCAGGTCCTATCAAAGCTTGGACAAACTATGACTTTCCGAGTACTTTGTGTATTATCTGCTTTGGCGGTTTGCACGTAGAAGTAACTTCAGAGACTTAGCGCACCCTAATGCTCACTCAAGTGGCAAGTGTATTCAGTCCTGGTGGTACACATCTACCCGGCGTCTCTGGCTTTTGGAGGACGGGGGTAGCTCCTGGGGGGTTTGCAGCAGCCACTTCCTAAAAGGACACGATGGTCTCTGTGGGAGCCAGTCTGGCCTCTTGGCAGAGGGGAGCCTGGGGAGAGGGCCCACATTCTTGAGCCCTGCAGCCCGGGCAGAATGCTCCAGGAGCCCACAATCTCAAGCATCTAAGAGTGGAGAGAGGGGAACAGTCAGTCCCAGTGTGCTTATTTGCAATCCTAAGTCCTATTTGATCTTAGAAACTTGGAAGCCTGTAGGATCTGGAAGTGCTAATGCCCAGAGGCAGTGCAGTGTGGTGGAAAGAGACCTGGCTTCGGAATCGGAAGTTCTCGTTTGAGTCTCACTTCTGCCCTGACTGGCTACGTGACTAGGAGCAGGTCTCCTCACCCTGCTGACCGTGGCTTTTCTTGTCTGTCCAATGGCAAGAACTAGGTCTTCCCTGATGATCTCATAGGGCTGGTCTTGGTTGGTTACTTTTCCTGCACACAGTGTACAACCCCCCGGGGATGTCTCCGTCATGATCTAAGGACAATATTGGGGCAGGATAATGAAAAAATTAATATCAGTTTCTGTAACAAAGACAACATTAATAACTATTGCTACCAGCTGTTAAACTCCTCATATGTACCAGACATTCTGTTAAGGATTGTGGAAACATTATTTCATTGCTCGAGGTCATATGGCTGTGGTAAAGCTTATGGCGGGACTCAACACAGACAGGCTGACTTCAGAGCCAAAATCTTAACCCTGTGCTTGCTTCGTTCCTTGTGACCAACCAGCCAGACTTCTCTATAGTCCTGGCTTGCAGAGACTGAGATAGGCTGGGTTCTCCACTGACATTAATAGATACACAAAATCCTTCAGTCAGATCCTTTAAAATAGGCCAACACGGCAACTTTAGACTATCACGTGTTAAAAGACATTTTATGGAGCAGAATTAAATAAATAGAAAAACGCGATCCTGTGTTTACTAATAGTTAAACAACATTGCTTACTGACATAAGTAAAGATTTTCTCCGGCTTGTATAGAGTAGGCATCCATCCCAATCATCTATGCCCCTCAACCATCCCTTCAAGAAATAATTTGCAAGAAATCGCTTTGTTCTAAGCCCCCAAGCTTAGATCCAGCGGTGAATGAGGTGTTTGTGCCCCCAAGGATTGTTCCAGATGAGGGTATCGGTAAACATACAATTAGAGCTGTGACAATGAATGTCCTGTGATGGGACATGGGCAGGGTACTACGGACAAATAGAAAATAAAAAGCTAACAGAGTCTGAAATGATCAGGCAAGCCTTCCCAGAAAAGGTGACAGCTACGTGGAGTTAGAGTCACACTGTGGGGTCGGAAGAGATGAGGTCTTGGCAGGGAAGAAGGAAAGGAGCAGCCCATTTCAGGAAGTGGAAGTATCCTGTATGATGGCTAAGAGACAAGAGACGCAAGACCCAGTCAAGGAGCCAGGGGAAGTTCAGAATGGCTGAGGAACAGAGTCCAAAGGCAGGGGAGGTGAGGGTTGAAAAGGAGGGTCATACATCCTGCGAAGGACTTTGAACTTCACTGTAATCGCGTCGGGAATTAATTGAAGCGATTCAAGCAAGCTGCGGGCATGGGTGAGGGAAATGTGGGTCACAACGTGATTTGTGTGTTTTGAAAGTGATTCTGAACACAGCATGGAGAATGGTTTAGTATGGGGTAAGGGGTGATGACAGCTTACAGAGGATAGAAACCCTGAGAAATTATTTGGAATAATTCAGCTAAAAGATGAAGATGATTCAGCCTGGGGTTCTGGCAGTGGGAGCGGGGAGAAGTCGATGCTATGAAAAACATTTAGTGAGGTGTTGTGTTCTGGTTTGAATGAAGGTGTGGTGGGGGAGGGCACAGCCTCAGGGATGCTGTCGTGCCAGCCCCTTGGTCCCTGAGAATAAGGGCTGATCTGCTTTGTGCCAGGTTCTTTCCAGTTGAGATGGAATGGCTTTGTGTGCCCAAATTTCTGAATTCATCATCTCATGCTTTTTGACACGCCCCATCTCTTTTTTTGCCCCATGTTTTTTTTTTTTTTCCCATCTTCCAGTGTATTAACAGGCAATGTGAACTGCTGTCTCAAACTCAGCACTTTCAGTGGTTTATCACAATAGAAGTTTCCTTCTTGCTCATGTGGAATTCTTTACAGGCAAGCCAGTGGCTTCCCTCCACATGCAGGTTTAGAAAACAGACCCCCTTCAACTGTATGGCTTTGCCATTCCCCAGGAGTCCCAGTGTTCTTAGCATCCGTCTAGTAGAGGAGGCAAGAGAGAGTGGAGAAAGTATCCTTGCTGCTTAAAACCCTCATTTTTGTGTGTCCTGAGTGAGAACTCATCACATTTAGCTTCTGCTTGTTGACAGTTGCTGATCATGGGGATGATACAAATATTTCATTCCCCTGCTTTAGACGCTGAAGGAGATGACACCCTTCTAGGACACAAACAACAGGGAAAGGAGGACTCATGAGCTTTTTCTCACAGGCAAAGCCATAACCATTGTGTTGTCATTGAGCAAGGGGCTCTCCTAACTGAGAGATGGAAGTTCTGGGTTCGAGTTCTGGCTCCGTCGGCAACTTAGAGCATGCCTTGTGCAAGACACATAGCCCCTCTAGATTCCAGTTTTCTCATCATTAAAACGAATGGACTGGGCTACACCAGTGTGCTCCAAGCGTGTCCTGGAGAACTTGGAAATTCTCCGGGGAAGAAGTTTTCTGGTCAAAAAGGTTTGAGAAATCCTGTGAACTCGAAACCGCTCTTGGAGGATAGTCAGAGCTCATGGATGTGTTGATGCGTCTGGGAAATCCTGTGCTAAGGAACCTTGTTCGGCTCTCTTTACAATGACATTTCCTAACTTTGAGACGTGGAATTTACATATCCAGGTATTAATTTCTGTCGTTAACGTTTTACCACTAATCAGTGGGGCTGTGGTACAGAAAGGCTTGGACCGAAGTAGCGGAATGAGTTGTCTGAGTAACTAAGCCTCAAGAAGGTAAAAAGAAGAAGTTGGGAACTGTGGTAAGAAGGCAGGAACCTTTCATGTGCCGAGAAGCTATGAGGAAATGGAGTTTGCACTATGCTTAAATGTCCCTTTTCTGTCATGGGTGTCCCACAAATTCCCAGGCCACAACCCCTGGATGGTGGAGCACCCGGGTGGAAGTGACATTTGTTGCCGCCTGTGAGATCTACCTAGACTCCTCGACTGTCCACACGGACCCACTCCTGTAGACAGGCCTCTAGTGAGGGTCCTCAATGCTCCGAAGCCCCACAGATCAACAAACGTCTTTGCCACTTGGGCGATGATGATCTTGAAGGGAAATTTGCCTCCTAATCAAGATGGGGCAGGAAGGGCGAGTTGAAAACTCCCTTCTGAGCCAGGGCAGTGGCGGAAATCCCATCTGTCTGATGTCTCTTGAGTCACAAGAGACTGGAGGTGATCCGTTTCTCCACCTCTTTACTCTACAACCCACCTAAGCCTGCTTATCGCGTAGAACTGGTTCCCAGAAAGCTGATGGCTTCCCCTCAAACATCTGCGTTTCTATTTCTCTAAGGCTGAAGGATTTCCTCAGCACAACTTGCTCTGTAGCAGGCAGATGCAGCCCGGAAGTGTGGGAGGGTTAACTCCTCCAGACCAGTCCCCAACTAAGGGGACACGTGAGCTGGTGTAGACATGCCTCAGTCTCCCTATCCTTCTGTGGGGCAATTTTGAGGCGTATTGTACATGTCTTTACAGAGCATCCCCAGTGGGATTGAGCCCCAATGGCCCACCTTAGGCAACCTATGTTTCATTACACTTTTATGGGTTTTTCTTCTTTTTGTGTCTTTCTCCACTTACTCACTTGTTCTTGCCGGAATTACCGCTGAGGTAAACTACCTGAGCCCAAGCCCGTATCTCAGATTTGCTTTGAGGGAATCTGCAGTAAGAGAAAACCGTTTTCGTGGGTTACTTCTTAGCTGGTTGCCGGGGCGCCCTCTTGCTCTGAAATTCAGTGGTCACTTATGTGGCCACTTATAGTGGCCAAGTCCTGGGTGAATCCTCATTTTACCAGAAAGACAGAGAAGGGAGACGTTTTTACCACATTCTGACTTTAACTCTTCGTCTGAAGAAGTGTTTTTATTTAAGGCTAAAAGTGGTCTATACTATCTGAACCATTTTTTTTCAGAGAAGACCAAAGCAGTGGGGAATTGTGAGCTGGTTTCGGGGACATTTTAATCACTTCAAATCAGGAATGAACATATTTTATACAAGTTAAACAGGTACAAATTATCTTTTATATATAACAGCTTTATTGACATGTAATTCTTATAACTATACGATGTGCCTCTCAAAGTACAGAATTCAGTGATTTTTAGTGTATTCACCATGTTGTATAATCATAATCAATTTTATTTTTTTAAGTAGGCTCCATGCCCACGGAGGGGTTCAAACTCATGATCCTGAGATCAGGAGTTGCATGCTCGACTGACTGGGCCAGACAGGCACCCCCATAACCAATTTTAGAACATTTCTATTCAGTTGTTTAAAGATTTTATATATTTGTCAGAGAGAGAGAGAGCACAAGCAGGGGAGCAGCAGGCAGAGGGAGAAGCAGGCTCCCCACTGAGCAAGAAGCCTGATGCGGGGCTCGATCCCAGGACCGTGGGATCATGACCTGAGTCGAAGGCAGACGCTTGACTGACTGAGCCATCTAGGCACCCCAAGAACGTTCTTATTCTAAAAGAAACCCCCTACCCATTAGCAGTCTCCCAATTTTCCCCCAAGGCCCCAACCCATAGGCAACCACAAAAGTACTTTCTGTCTCTCCAAATTTGCCTAAACTGGACATTTCGGATAATCATACAACATGTGGTCTTTTGTGATGGGCTTCTTTCATTTGGCAAAGTGTTTTCAAGGTTCTTCCATGTTGTAGTTATGTACAGTACTCCGTTCTTGTTGGTGGCTGAATAGTATTCCATGGTATGGCTATACCACTCCATTCATTCATTCATTCAATCAATCATTCATTAGTTTATGGACATTTAGATTCATTCCACTTTTTGGATACAACGAAAGTTGGTGCTATGAAGATTCACTTGCAAGTTATTGTATGAACATGTGCTTTCATTTTTCTTGACTATACACCTAGGAATCAAACTTCTGAGCCATACAACAACTGTTTAACGTTTCTAGAAACTGCCAGACAATTTTCCAAAATGATCGCACCACGTTGCCTTCCCACAAGCAGCGTATGAGGGGTCTAATTTGAACAACAATTTTTATAATAGCCGTCCTCGTGGATATGAAGTGGTATCTCACTGTAGCTTTGATTTCCATTTCCCTGATGACTAATGTCAAGTATATTTTCATGTGCTTAGTGGTCATTTGTCAATCTTAGGGAAAATGTCTATTCAGATCCTTTGCCTCCTCTTCAACTCTTTTTAAAAAAATTATTGAGTTCTAAGAGCTCTTTATCACTTCTCAAATATATACCTTGCAAATATTTTCTCCTATTCTGTGGATTGTCTTTCAACTTTCTTAGTGGTGGTCTTAATGGTGTAGCACGAAACCTTTAAATGTTGATGGAATCTGACCTACCTGTTTTTGTTTTTGCTTGTTCTTTTAGCGATATTTAACCATTGACTAATCCGAGGTCATGAAAATTTATGCCTGTGATTTTTTTCTAAGTATTGTCTACTTCTGGCTCTTTCATTTATGTTGTTACATTTAGTGTGAGTTTATTTTTAGATATAGTGTGAGTTAGGGGGTCCAACTTCATTCTTTAGCTTATGAATATCCAGTTGTCCCAGGATCATTTGTTGAAAAGACTCTTCTTTCCTCCATGCGATGTCTTACTACCCTTGTTGAAATCAACTGACCATGAGTGTGAGAATCAGTCTGAATCCTCAATTTTATTCACTTGCTCTGTATTATCTTTATGCTGATATCACACCGTCTTGATTATTGTAACTTTGTAGTTAATTTTAAAATTGGAAAGTGTAAGTCCTCCAGGTATGTTCTTTTTCAAGATTGTTTTGGCTATTCTAGGGTCACTTAAATTCCCATATAAATTTTAGGAACAGCTTATCAATTCTTATTTAAAAGCCGGCTTGAATTTGACAGGGATTGTGTTGAATCTATAATCAGTTTGAGGCGTATTGTTATAGTAACAATATTGAATCTTCCACTGCATGAACACAGAATACTTTCTATTTAAGTGGGTTCTAATTTCTTTCAGCAGTATTTTGTAGTTTTCAGAGTATAATTTTTGCACTTCTTTTGTGAAACTTACTCCTGAATATTGTATTCTCTTTGATGTTATTATAAGTGAAATTATTTTCTTAATTGCATTTTTGCATTTATTCCTTACTGTTTGTAGAAACACGATTGATTTTTGTGTACTGATGTTAAAGTCTGCCACCTTGCCGAACACACTTACTAGTTCTCATAGTTCGTAGTGGATTCCTTAGGATTTTCTATATACATGATGATGTCATCGGGAAACAGAGATAGCTTTACTTCTTGCTTTACAATCTGATGACTTTTTTTTCTCATTTTGTTGTCTCATTGTCCTGGCTAGAATTTAACTATCTAATTGCCTGACCCTATTATGTTGAAGTGGTGTGAGCCTTCGTCCTTGTCTTGTTCCTGTTATTAGGTGGGAAGGATTCAGATTTTTTCTTTTAAGGATGCTGAAACATGGACCAAAATGTGGCTCACCGTGAGTGAATTGGAAATGCTAGACATGCCTCGGTTTAATGGAGAGGAAGGGATTCAAGGACTTCTAGAGATTGGAATGATAGAGTGGGTTTGTCATGTAAGGCCTACTCACCCTCACTGGGAGGGCTGGAAAGCTAGACCTTTCACCAGTATTGTGAGGAATAAATGGTGAGGGCAGTTTTGTGATCACTCTTCTCTGTAGGCCAGACCTCACAGTGGACACCGCAGTCACCGAATCGGGAAACTGAAATGCAATGGGAATAGTGGGCTCCTGAGTGGTGGGGCCTCCACCACCAAAGGCCAGGTGGGACGGCTCCCATAATGAGCAGCAAAGTCAAAGCAGCAATCAGGAGTCTGACTTGTGCCGAACTCTGGCTTTGGCTAATGAATCATAGTGAACTAGAAGTAAAACATACAGGAATCCTACTAAATTCTCATTTGGTACCAGCAGAAGAATTGAACAAAAAAGTTAAGCCTGAATCCTAAAAACAGAGTCATGGTCCCTCAATCAGTTCCCAGACTCGAGCCAACTTATAGACCCACAGCGCATTAAATGAGGGGGAGGCTGTGTCCTCTTGAGAAAAGACCTCAGTACGCTACCAAAACTTCATACTGTTCGTCTTTCTCCCAGTTTCCCTCCTAGGACCTATAGTCTTTTACCAGAGTAACTGTATATTGGGGAAAAGGAAATAATCAGGTCCTTTGGGGATTACTGGACACTGGCTCTGAACTAAGTCCAAGAGACCCAACATGTGTGACTGTGCGCCATCACTCAGTGGAGGGGCAAACGGAGGTCAGGTGATCCATGGAGCTTTAGCTCGGGCCCATCTCTCAGTGGATCCCTGAACCCTCCTGTGGTGATTTTCCCAGTTAAAGAATGCATAGTTGGAATAGGCATACTTAACAGCTGGCGGAATCTTCCTGTTCGTTCTCTTTAGCTCTGGGTTTTTCATTGGTATTCTTTTTCAGATTGAGGGTGTTCCTTTCTAGTCCAAGTTAGGTGTTCCTGTTACGAAGGGATATTTTATTTTGTTAAATGATTTTTTTTCAGCAACTATTGAGATGATCATGTGGTTTTGTCATTTATTTTTATTAATACATATATTAATCATTTTTGGATGTTGAACCAATCTTATGTTCTTGGGATAAATCCCTTTTGGTTATGACGTATAATCATTTTTGTCTTGATCATGATTTTTAACTTTTTAAAGATTTTATTTATTTATGTGACAGAGAGACAGCCAGCGAGAGAGGGAACACAGCAGAGGGAGTGGGAGAGGAAGAAGCAGGCTCATAGCGGAGGAGCCTGATGTGGGGCTCGATCCCAGAACGCTGGGATCACGCCCTGAGCCGAAGGCAAATGCTTAACGACTGCGCCACCCAGGCGCCCCATTGACTTCTAAGTTGATGCCATTGTGGAGATCATCACTTCTGTGGTTTCAGTCCTCTTAAATTTATCGAGGCTTGTTTTCCTGCCTAGCGTATGGTCTGTCCTGGCGAATGTCTCATGTGCACTTGCATAGTTTCATTTCATTTGCTTGATTTTCATCTCCATTATTATTCCTGATTTGATGAGATATTGTCATCTTACCTTCCTTTACTTTTAAAAGCATAGCGTTCATTAGTTCTTTGAACATATTATAGTGGCTGCTGTGAACTTGTTTTACGTCTGACATCTCGGGCCTCCTAGTGGGTAGTTTCTGCCATCTGCTTCTCCCCACCCCCTGTGTTGGTCATGCTGTCCTGCTTCTTTGCATGTCTGATAATGTTTTGTTTTGAAAACCAAACACTTGTGATAGTTTATTGTAGTGACTCTGGATCCTGATTTTTCTTCTCCCAGGCTTGTTGTTGTTCGCTTGTTTCTTTGGTTAGTAGCTTGGCTGGAGTATTTCAGTGAAATCCCACGCAGCATGAAGCCTCTGATGTCATTCTTGAGAAGGTGCAACCTTGGGCACGGGCCCAGTCACCCTTGGATGACTGGTTTTAGCAGGGCTCTCTTTGGTTGTCTACTTTCCTCATGTCTTCGGCTAAACCTTTTGTGTCTGTTGGCATCACACCCAGCTCTTAGGCTCCTTTAATTGTTGGCTGATTACTCTATGGTTTCTGATAATGTCCTAATACGTACAGTGCTCCAGTCTGATCATACTACATCTGGGCCCTTCTATAGAGCTAGTCTTTAAGGTTTTTTCCTGACTCCAGGAGGGCTCATCTTAGCAGTTATTTCTTTACCTGGTTCTCTCTGGTAACCTCGTTGGCCTATAGTTCTTTCTTGTCCCTTTCATAGAGCCATCGACCTCCACTTAAATGTCTACACCAAAATCTCCATTGTTCATTGAGACTCCCTTAGGATCAAACTTGCCCACATTCTACTCCAAATAAATTAAGTTTGTTT
This sequence comes from Ursus americanus, assembly GCF_024610735.1. Lineage (NCBI taxonomy): Eukaryota > Metazoa > Chordata > Mammalia > Carnivora > Ursidae > Ursus > Ursus americanus. The sequence goes on along the minus strand of NC_142160.1, from coordinate 8,141,284 downwards.
GGAAAAAGTTTCTACATCTTTTGTTCTTTTGCGCTGCCTCTCTCAACGCAAAAACCTTAGAGTCACTGCTTTGGATGTGGGAGCAGGGACAATGATCCACTTCTCTTGGAGTACCATTTTTGCTCTAATGAGCAGGGCACTGGGCCGGAGCAGTAGCTTCTGTCTTCCCAGCTTGCCTCTCCCAGCGCAGAAGATCCTCTGTATGTGCAAACTGTGGTGATAGTAATTGGCTTCAGTGTCATAAGCCATCTTTGCCTGGAGTTAGAACCAGTGGGGCCAAGATGGGTGCTGGAGGGAGGAAGCGAGCCCCTGACCTCTTGGTCATCCTTGCTCAGAAATTAGTCTCTGAAACAGGCAGCTAGGAGAGGATGAGAAATGTTGGCACTTGTCCATCCCAGGGAGATAGGGCACTTGACTGGTAGCTTGGGGGTGAGGGACCCCTCTCTGGAATGGAACTTCCAGCATGCTACACTGGGAGGGAAGGGGCAAGGGAGGGAATAGATTGTGACTCAATTGACATAGGCTCTCCCTGTTCTTACCAAGATTTATTTGACTTTCTTGAATTAGTGTTTCTTCATCTATTGTATCCTCTTAGGCACTTATAGAGACATTAAATACTTATTGGTATTTTAAAATAATTTTTACTAGGTAAAGTTGCTTTGTTAGGGAGTGAGTCTGGAGGGCTCCTCATACTGCTGTTCCAGAAATTACATTTCTTTGATTATCTTTAGATGAAACTTATTAGGGTAAAGGAAACAAATCAGTGTAAAAACAAGGAGAACAAACCTGAAGTCTAGCTAATTTGGCTACTAGTAGTAATTAGTATTTACAGATAAATTATTTGTAACTCATTAACTGAAAACTTGATTCTTTTCTGTTGTAACTCAATAAAAAAATTACATGTTGAGTGATAAAACTCTAATGTCGTATGACTTTTTAAATAAATTCCAAGACTTGGATACCGAATTCCAATAGGGCAGTCAATAACCATTATAGAAGATTGAAGAATTGGTGTTCGTATGCGTTTTCTATGATGGAGATATTTTATTATCTTAAATGTCAGGGTTATCTACTCAGAGTCTGGGTGGATTTCAGCATGTTTTCTCTGTGCCATCTCTCGTGTTTGCAGAACTGACACAATAAGAAATTATTTTTCTTATAGAATGCACAGTCTTTGATTTAATTAACCAAGAAATACCTATAGAGTATCCACTGCCTAGAAAGTCACTGTGTGAGGAGACACAGATAAGTCAACAAATGTGGTACAAGATACCTGTCTCCAAGAGCATAATAATCACTTGGGTCATATAGTCTCTAAACACCTGAAAAAATAACTTGTAACATAAGACAGCGTAGTTCAAGGAGAGAAGAATAGTATAGAGGGGTGCAGAGGAAGTTCTCGCACTTCTGGGTTGAAGTCCGATGTTTTAGTTAAAATGGGCTTAAAATAGCAATATATGTATTTTTCCTTTTTTGATAGATCAGTTTGGGCAGGGCTCAGTAGGGTAAGTCTTGTCACTGTTCCATGCAGCCTTAGCTTGGGAGAAGTTGGTGTTTGCTGATGATTAACTGAGGGCTGGAGGATTTGCTTCCACGATGGCTTCCTCATGTGACTAGTAAATTGGTACTGGCCTTTGGGGAGCAGCTCAGCTGGAGCCCTTGGTTTCTCTCCTGGAAAGTTCTTGAGAGAAAGCAAGGAAAATAAGGACTTTCATAGGTCACTGGAACTGCCTACATTAGAATCCAAGAATATTAGAGTTTTGGTGGAAGGAACCACATTGCAAAAAAAAAAAAAAAAAAAAGGAAAGGGGGGTATTGCAGCAGCTTTAGCTCTAGTCCAGAAAGTAAACAGTAAAAGGCTGAGGGAAATTCGTTGGTAGCCAGAGAGACCATTCAATCAGATAAAGGTTTCTTTCAAGTTAAGAAAGATCAAATTATCACAGAAAGCAGAAGAGAAAGAAAAATGTTCTGTATGTGGCTTGCTTTAGACTTGGTGTTTAATAGTATTGCATTTGAATAATGTATGTGGGATTACTAAGGAATTTCTTGGACTCTCCTGGGGTCTTGATCTGTTCAGCTGCTTCTGTGCCCCAGGAAGGGACAGTCTGAGATTTTTGAAGCGTTTTTATAACATGACCCTGAATCCAGGTACTTCCTGTCTCCTCGGAGAGTAGTTTTCTTTGTAGATTAAGAGAAAGGTGAGTACTTCCTGGCCTCAAACAAAGTAAAGTAGGGCTGAGGTGGGGCAGACGAAAGTATGATGTTGAGTGGAAATTTGCATAGGAATTGTAAAAATTTTCTCCAAAGATCTGTGTGGCTTTATTCATAAGCACCTATTGGTAGCCAAAGCTACGTTAGCCTGGAAGAGCCATAAAGGACTATGCTGATGGCTTATTCATAGTAGTTAGAAGGATCATTGGCTGTTGGCTGTTGAGGGGTGTCATTGCTGGGGTTGAAGGCAAGGGATGGCAAGGAGGCCACTTAGGGCTACTAGTGAGAGCCGTCGTTTCTGAGAGTAACTGCTGCTGCTGAGAGTTCCTGCCACAGAAAGCTCCAGGGTGGAGTGTTCAGAGGAAACCAACTTCAGCTCCTGACAACCAGCACTGATGGGAGGAAACTCAGTTGGGCTTTTCCTAAAGACGCTGCCACCTTGACTGGCAAGGTCAATAAATACTGGTCTGAGCCACTGAGAGGAAACTCTCCAGGGACATAAATGTCGCTTAAAAAACAGGGAGCGTCCTTTGGAGGCCAATGACCCAATCTGCCCTCCTAGCAAACACTGGTCTTGACATCGATGGGAAGAATAGGTTGGCTCCCAGTAGAGATCAAGTGAAGAACAGATAGTGTGGTAGAAAGAGCAGGAGGCTTGGAGCCTATTGGAGACGGGTTTGTGTGCGTGCTCTGGACTTGCCCATTTGCGCTCAGTGATGATTCATTTCAGTTTCCTTGTAGGTAACATTAAAAAAGATTCCTATCCGGGCACCTGGGTGGCTCAGTCCGTTAAGCATCTGCTTTCAGCTCAGGTCATGATCCCAGGGTCCTGGGATTGAGCCCCCTGTCGGGCTCCCTGCTCAGTGGGGAGCCTGCTTCTCCCTGTCCCATTCCCCCTACTCATGTTCCCTCTCTCGCTGCTTCTCTGTCTGTCAAATAAAAATAAAATCCCATCATGGTGTTTGAGAGAGGGCTGAGTGAGATAAGACATATAACAGAGCCTGGTATGTTGCAGGTACTCAAAATGTGATCGCCAGTAGTGTTCCTTTCTGTCTGGACCCATGTGAAGTGAAGGCCATGGGACTCCAAGGCATCCAGCCAGTCACTGAGCCTTGACTTATATACAGCTTTTCACATTCCGATGGAAATAATCTAGGAGGCTCTAGTTTGGGGAAACTATGAAATAAAGGACTAGAGGCAGATCCCGTGACTCTGAGAGCCTTCTTCACACTATTTTATGCATGAGGACTTGTGACTGATTCTAGAAACATCATGTGTTCAGAGACCAGCACACCCATTCTGTGTGTTTCTGATGTTGACTCCAGGACTTACTATCATTAAACTGTTCAAAGGATCATAGTCACAAAGGATTTTGTTTCTGGAAAAAGTTTTCAACATGTTGCTTCACCTTATGTATAAAAGATGGAAACCACATTTCTCTTTTAAAAACCCACCGCTTGATTAATTTCTCCTTGCCCCGCTCTATGCTTAATAGCTGGATGATTTGGGTATCGCTTTGCAATTCAAAGTCTTAGCTTTCCAGAGACGCTTTTTGATTTGATGTTCCAGGTGGCTGAGAAGAAATGGACATTAAGTGATTGCTCACGGCTTTGAAAGGTCATGATCCGCTTCATGCGGGCTAGAGAATGTCAGTCTGCACCTGAACTTTAAGCCTCATATTTTTCTGATTATGGATCTAAATCATGAGACCTTGGCAAGTAGCTCATTCGCGTGCATGTCCAATGCTCAAGGCAGGACCCGGAGCTGATGGGCACTTCCGTGACTGGCATTTCAGATGTGTATTTATTTCCTTTCTCCCTTAACTCCCACATCAAAGGAATTTGAACAGTTTGGCTGGTGGGCAAAAGGGAAAGCAATTCCTCACTTTACCTGTAATCATTTGCACCTTTAGAGCCCTCAAAATGTGTTATTCTTTCACAACTCAAATTTTGCACATAATCCATTTACTTGGGATAAAGTAATGGACACACTTCGAGAAAGTATTGCAAGAATTATGGATGCAAGCGCTTAAAGCCTTGTACAATAAAAATCCATAAAGTTCATAATATACTGTTATTTTTGGGGTAGCATCAAGTCATTGATCTAATCAGGAACAGTTTTGAACATTATGAACTATTCTTTGCATCTAGTATTTGGTACAGATAAAAATACTTTCTAATTAAAATTTTGCCCACAGAAACTGCATCTTTCATACGCTTCAAGTCAAGAAGTAGATTCACGTGTTTGTGTGACGGATGTTTGAGACTCTCTTGTGTGTGAAGCCTTGAACTAGCATTTTAAAGATTTTATTTATTTATTTTAGAGAGAGATGGAGAGTTTGAGCCAGGGGAGGGGCAGCAGGAGAGGGAGCGTGAGAATCTCAAGCAGACTCCATGTGCCGAGCATGGAGCGGATGCGGGGCTCGATCCCAGGACCCCGAGATCATGACGTGAGCTGAAACCAAGGAGTCGGATGCTTAATCGACTGAACCATCCAGGTGCCCCTTGAACTAGCATTTTAAAGGGTATCATTATAGGTGAACATACAACAAATTTTATACACACCTACATAAAAAAAATTACAGAATGTTGTATGTATTACCAGGGAAGTAGTATGCAGGGATGGTGAACTTTGTGAGGTGATCTATTCTAGATGGAACAGTCAAGGAAGGATGCCGTAGGATTTAAGTGAAGTGACCTCTAACGTGAGACCTAGAATGAGAAGCCACCTATCTGGAGTGTAGCAGGAAAGGTCGATTTGGCAGAGGAAAAGCAAGTATAGAATCTTTGCAAGGGAGCTGGGCGTGTTGGAGAAACGCACTGTGGTGTGAGCGGAGAAGCATGAGCGAGGAGAAGAGTAGAATGCTACCGGCTGGGTTTTCCGATGATCCCTTTTTGTTAGGATGTGAAGAAGGTGGGGCTCAGGGAGCAACCGTTCGGGGATAGAGAAGCAGTGAATGACAAACCTGGGCATGACATCTTGGCCTTCTGATTGTAAATCCCAAGCCTGTTCCGCTCTTCTAAGGACAGGGAGATGAGGGCAAAGATGGACAACAGATGCCAGAGTCATTGGGCCTGGCCCCTTGAAAATCTGTAGTAATGGAAGACATGGATTTACTATATGCTTTCTTATCAATTAATTGATCCATGAGTCCTGACAAAGTTCTAGTACAGTAAAAATGAAGAAAAAAGTTATGGCAAACCAAAGTAGCAATCAGCTACTCTTTTCTTTGAAAAGAAAAAACCTAGAAATGACTACAAGGAGGCAGAGGTATATAATATATAACTTAGAACATAACACTGTAATAGCAACGCCGGCGCATCTTCCTCAACGTCGTCGACTGCTGGGAGCCGCTGGGGACCTAGTTGGTTGGTTAGCTAGTGAGTAAGTAGGTTCCACACCCAGTGTGGAGCCCAACATGGGGCTCGAACTCATAACCTTGAGACCAAGACCTGAGCTGAAATCAAGAGTGGGCTGCTTAACCAACTGAGCCACCCAGGCACCCCTGCTGGGGACCTCTTAGTTACTGTATTTATCGTTGAGTTGGTAAAACACATGCAAATTGTCGTATCTAGGATTTCAAGTTTCTGTATTCTGTGGTATTTTGTCTTGATTGTGAAGTAAAATCATTTTAATTCTAAGATGTAGCAGATGCTTCTGGAATTGGGTATTGTGCTAACTGGAAAAGGCCACCCCTGTAGGAGAAAAGTGGCGTAGCATTATCCCCGGACTTGCTAAACGTCAGAGCTACCAAGAATCTTAACTGGGGTCCGAGGGGCTGGGATGCTGGCATTTGCAAACTCACTACCACCTGAAAGAGGGGTACCAGTAGGAATTGTAAGGGCTGGCTGGTTGGCAGGCTCAACATGACCAAGCACTAATTCAGGGCATAATGTACAACCCTAAAGGCCTCTCTTCTGGCCTTAAAGAGACCCTCCACTACTGTTAGCAGAAGGCAGATTGGGGTGAAACTCAGGCCAGGGACCTAACTGTGAGTGAAATTGCAGAGAAGGCTTGATACCCGGACCTCACCAAATCCCATAATGCTGAAGCGGGGCATGGAGAGGCAAAGAATGGGACGGGGACGTTTACATGGAAGAATTTGAGAACCCCACATTATCAAAATCCCCTTTGCATTCTCCATGCCTTCAGAAGTGGCCCATTATTCCTCGCCCAAAAAATGTTACAAAGATTTCCATGAGGCAGATGCCTTATAAAATGATAACTTTCCTTCGTCAAGATTTGTCCTCTCTTATGACATCCAGGGCAATAACCAGGATCAACTCACAACGTTGCCCAACTGGTAAAATACTGTTGGGAGTATTCAAGTAAGACACGCAAGTGTTGTAGTTTTGTGTTGCTGTTGTAACCAGTTACCACACATTTGCAAAATTAAGCTACACAAATTCGTTATCTGACATTTCTGTAGGTCAGAAGTCGGGCACAGTCTCACGAGGCTGGAAGCAAGGTGTTGGCGGGGCTGCGCTCCTTTCGGGAGGCTCTGGGAGAGCCTCTATTTCCTTGCTGTTTCCAGCTCCTAGAGGCTGCCTGCATTGGCTCATGGCCCCGTCTCCCCCTTCAGCACCAGCAAGGGCAGGTTCAGTCCGTTTTGCTTCACGGTGATCGTCTCTTGGGCCTCCCTCTTCTGCCTGTTAGGACTCCGTACACGGAGCCCGCGCAGCTAATCCAGTGCTCTCTCTATCTTAAAGCGAGCTGACCAGCCACCGTAATTCTACCTGTAACTTTAATTCTTCTTTGCCATAGAAGGTAGCAAATGCCTGGGCTTCAGGGATTAGGATTAGGCATGTTGGAGAGGTTGTTATTCTGCCTACCACCAAATCTAAAGATGCTAACATTAGTGTCTGATACATGGTAAATGCTTAGTAAACGTTTACTATTCCCTGTTTCTAATCCTTGGGCTCCTGCTTTCAGGTGGAAAAAACCACAACCCTCTGAATCAGAGGCATCTCAAACCTAGTGCTCTCCCCCGTTCGCAGTAAGATTCTTCTCTTCTACTTCTTTCTCCGATGTCCCCGAACTACCATTTCCCTCCAGTCTCTGAGTCATCACCAGCAGATGATTTTGTTGCCTACTTGGAACAAGAAACTGAAGCCATCTGGCTTTGAACCCCTGGTGCTCGCACCCACATAGTTACCCACCCTGGCTCCCATTCCTGGATCTTTCCCCACCGTGATGGAGGATTGGAGCTCCTCCCTCTTACTCACGGTCAACCCCTCCACCCATATTCTTGGTGCCCCCATCGGCTTGAGGACATTGCTCCCATCCTCTCTTCTCTCTACTCTGGACCGTTACACTCTCCTTGGGCTGCTGTCTGTAATCTCTTGCTTTCCACAACCAGCTTCTGTGGCACTCTTCTCTCCTGGTTCTCCTTCTACCTCTCGTATCACTTCCTGATCCCCTGCAGTCTCCACTTGCCCCTTAGTTTGTGGACTATCCCGGATCCTGTCCTCGGTTCCTGCTGCTCTCATTTCATTGTAAGGATATGCCCCGTGATCCCCACCTGACGCATGGTGCTCGCTGTTTCCATGTTCCACGACGACTCAGCAATTCCAGGAAGCCTTCCTGCGCTCTCTCGTCCGCGCTTTGCCTTTAAGTTTCATGAACATCTGTATTTAAGAATTCACGTCGTAATATATTGAAATCCTATCTTAGCCGGTCTGTCTTCCCTGTGATACTGTCTGATACACCGGGACAAAGACTTTAGTGATCTTTCTTTTTCTAGTGCCAACTGCAGAGGCCGGCACACAGTTAACTCTTGTTATAAGTTTGATAGTTTATCTATTTTGAATAGAATAATAGACAATGCCAAATTGATAAAGTCCTGCACTTACTCTGTCACATGGAAACTCTTTTGTAAAGTAAAATAACTTATTTCCTAACAAAAGTTACTAGTGGCATTTGATTTTGCTTATATACACAAAGAAAGCAAAACTAACTTTTTTTGCTGGGCTGGTTAAAGTATAGCCATAAACAATATGGTATCAAGTAACTTTTCAAATACCAGTTTCCAATTTCTATACTCAGAATGCTCTCACTGACCCATTTTTGGAACTGCATTTATGGAAATGTTCTTAGATTTTTGCAGTGCTCCCGTGGCTCTGAATGTCCATAACAGGGCTTTTTGTGACGGATGGCTGATTAAAAACTCTGACAGACGCGAGCTGAGGTCAGATTCACACATGACTTACTATAGCCCCCACCTAAGTCGGTCCTTTTAATGACAATGAAATTCGGTAACTTAGTTCTTCAATTTTCTATTTATGTCAGGAAATCAAGGAGGAGTAGACACCTTTTTTTTTTTCTCTCTCTCTCCTGACCTTTTTCTCTTGCCTCTGCTGTAAAATTGTCGAAGTCCCCTGGAATAGTGGCTCAGGTTTCCTTGGAAGGGATGCATGTTTTATTGGCGGATACAGTGATATATCCGCATGCTGGATAGAAGTTTGCAAAGCCCTTCGTCTAGACAGAGTTTGCACAAACAAGAGAAAACACTTGGAATAAATGGCAGCCTGTAAATGCAGCTGCTTGAGCTGCTTTTCGAATCTGGGAAAACCTGAGTTAAGAAATGGTGTTCAGGAGAATTAGCTTGTGGTTCAACCTAACTGTGTACTCGGCCTTCCTTTTCTATATCAAGCATATCGAGTCATCCATCTCCAGAGACCTGGGTGGCTTCCGATAATGGCAACCTATTTAGGTCACCTGTGGAGTAACTCACGGGTTGTTTGTTCACCTGGCATCGCGGGATGGGAACTGTCCCCGCTTGCTTTGTCCGGACAGGAAGCACTCAATAAATATCTGGTGAAATAAATCCAGGTCAGACAATGTCCCTGATGCAGGAATGCAAAGATAAATAAGACACATTTCTGGCCTGGAGGAATTTACAATGTGGCAGGAAAAAAAAAATCCGCGACACTAACGGAAGGGGAAAATGAAATACGGTAGCAGCAAAGAGTTATGGGAATCTAGGAAAGGGTAAGAGTAATGGTTAGGTGGCATCAGAGGATTCACAGAAAAGGTGACATCCTTCAAGACCCAGTAGGCAGAGAGGCGAGGGGAGACAGGAGAGGGTGGTTTGGAAGCACGCGGGGGGTCTCTGTGAGTGAGCGCATGGAGGGTCTTCGTGGAGCTTGATGTAGTTTAGTTTGGATGAAGCACGAAGATGCTAAAAGGGGGGCAATGAATCAGGTCTAGAAAAGCAGATTGAGGCTGGGTTGTGAGAAGCATCATAAATCATACAAAGCAGTGTGAATTTCATTTTCCCCATCGAAAATTCCATTTTTAAAGCTCCATGCTGCCGGTGAGACTGGGTTTCCCAGAGGCTGTTGCTGGGCACGTGAGTTCTGTAGGACGTTCGTAGGGGTGATCCCCAAATACTGTTCAGCTTTCAGTTAAAGGTGGGAAGGCGGTCGCCTGGAGCAGATAGAACGGAGCCCCATTGTGAGAAGGAACATTGGCAGGGCATTTCCTCAAACGTGTACAGTCCATCCATCTCTTAGATAAATGAACTTGAACCAAATTAAACTGCATACTTAGGCCAAATAGTCCTGCCGCCCCCCCACCCCCGATGGATATTACTGTTGTGTTTTTCAGGGAAATGAGATGGGCCTGCACTGAGAATTGTAATAGGAAATGGTTTGAGGAGATGTTTATGTGTGCTTTGTCTGAACAGAGGGTTTGTCTTTATCTCAAAGGCAGTGGGAGTGTTGTAATTATGTGTCCTTCTTTGTCACCAACACCAGGAAACCCAGAGCCAGATTTGTGGTTCACTTGCAAAGGAGGGTCCTTAGGGCATGTGTTCTCGGGTTGTAACTGAACTCGGGATTTTGTTTGACTTCTTATTTTTGTATTCCTTTTGCTTGCTGCTTATTTGATCCTAGTGCAAGCTTTTGTAACCCTCTCTGATCTTCTCTGGAAGAAGAGCTGGGATTAGGAGAGACCTCGAATGTACATCCCTTACCGCGATGCCTGGCATACAACACAGACCAAACGAGGACTTTTTGTTTCTGTGGTTTTTATCAGTCCCACCTCCTCCGTTGTAGTGTCGACAGAAATGGAGAGAGAGCATATATAAACAGGTGGAAATGCTGTCCAAAATCTTGTTGTCATAGTCTTAAGTCCCATTAAGCACACAGAGAAGTGGACAAGCGTGAGTTGAACAGTTAGCGATTGCAAGTCTCCAGTCTTGTGCTGGGAAAGGGACGAGTGGCTAAGTCAGAGAGAATGGCAAATGGAGCTTCTAATCCAATTAGGGAGCTACGGTGTCACTAGGGGCCTCAGGATCCTCCTCTGTAAAATGGGAATAATAACAAAACTTAGTTTCCAGAGTCATCGTAAGGATTCTGACTTTGTATATGTAAAGGGCTACAAATAATGTCTGGCACATAAGCGCTCAGTTAATATCAGCAGGGGCTTTGAAAATTCAGACAAGTGGGAAATCACGGCCAGCTGAAGTCATCCAGGAAGGCTTCCCAGAGGGGGTGGGCTTTGAACTAGACTTGGTAGGATGGAGGGAATTCGAGTAGGCAGAGAGGAGCAAGGAGGTTGATCTTTTCCAGAATTCAGTTTAAAAAGCAGAGAGGAGGGGGCACATCCGGTGAGAAAGAGACCTCAGGAAATCAGAATTGGTGAAGGGGGCTGTTAGGTGGCAAAGCGTGCAAAGGCCCCTGTTTTTTGTGCCCTCTCGTGCCCTCCTTGAGCTCGAATGCCCTGCCTCACCGTGGGCCTTCCCCTAAGCACCCCGAGGGAAAATCGACGCTCTTCTCTGGGAGACACTCTGAGCGCTCCTCTGAAGGTTTCCTCTACCTTGTAGCCACCAGGAAAATCACCTCAGGGCGGTGGGCATTGGAGGGAATTGCAGCCCCTGGCCGCTCCCCCGCTAAATTCCAGACTCTGCAAACCCTGACTCTATTTCGGGCATTCGAGACCTTAGGAAGAAAAGTGCAGGAAATGTGAAAAGAGAAGGTGGCAGCAGCAAGCCCATCTGCGCAGACGCTGAAAGGCTTTGGTTACAGAACGTGAGAGAAGCTCGGTGGGCCCTGCAGGGGTGGCTGGACGGGCTCCAGCGAGGGGCACCCAGAAAGCACCCAAGACGGCCATGGCCCTTTCAGACACCAGGGTCGCCGGGCTCCTGGCCTCCGACTGTCTGTTTCAAGAGAAGAAAATCTATTTTTAAGTGCATCCCCTAGTCTGGTATTTCTAGACTCCTTAAGATTGGGAGGGGAGAAGAGGAAAGACTGATTTAGATAATTTCTCTCTGTACCAAGAAGAACCCGATGTGGAACTGCAGCCGTGAAACGTGCGTCTGGTGTGGCTGACGCGGGCCGGCCCGCAACCCTGTGCCCGCTGGGACAGAAGCCGTAGAAACAAGTATGAGGATACGGAGTAGAGTGAAATCCCAATTCCAGTTAGCTGTTGGTTTATCCCGACGCATTCCAAGATTATGTGAGCTTGCCGAAGTTCAAGGTGAGAAGCCCAGCCCTGCGAGTGAGCACCCACGGACACGCTGGGCATCACATTTCTTAGAGCAAAGGCTAGACCCTTCTAGAGGGAGACTTCGTCACTTAAAAAAAAAAAGTTCCTTTCTGCGGTGCGACACCATCCTGAGTGGGGAAAAGCGCATGAATCAAGCCGGCGATTCACTTGACTCAAACCTACATTCCGCGTTTCTGTCACTGTTCCCCACGCCACAGGAGACACGTTCTCAAAGGGGACTTTTCTACATTAAAATGTTTATTGGGGTATAAGATACAGATATGCGCACCGATCATAAATACAGAGCTGGCTGGATTTTCACGGTGTGAAAACGTCCACGCCGCCAGCATCCAGATCAAGAAACAGGACATTACTGGGATCCCCGAGGCCCCTAGCAGTTACCCTGGACCTTTGAGGCTAACTACTCACAGGACTTCTACCACCGCAGATGACTTCGGCTGCTTTTGAGCCAGCGTAAACGGAATTACACGTCATTTACTCTTCCGTAAACTCTTTCACTCAACATTATATCTGTGAGATCGATTCACAACATTCATTCGCTCATTCTCGCATAGGATTGATTTATTTAAAATGCTGTGATTTACTTCTTCTATGGTGACCGGGCCTTTGGGTTCTTTCTGGTTTGGGACTAACTCACTTAATGCTGCTGGGAACATTCTTGTACATGGCTGGTGTGTGTTGGGGTTGGACCAGGAGCGGAGCTGCTGGGTACGTATTGAGTGGGCCATTCACTGGAAACTGTAAGGAGGCTAGACACTGGACTAAAACCATTGGAAAACCCCAGTCCTTGTTTGCAAGGACCTCGCCATCCAGCGAAGGGCAGAGCTGAGCTGGCACATACTCTAGGATGTTGGGAGGGGGCATGGACCGGAGCACCTGGGATGGGGGGGGGGAGGCAGGGGAGGGGGGAGTCTTCCCAAGGGGAATGACAGTCAAATTGACTTTTGAAGCATGAAAAGATATTGAAGGAAGGATAAATTGGAGTGGGCAAGAGAAGCGCGTATAGAAAAGCAGGAACAAGTGAGGAAGAAGGTCAAGTCCACAGACGGTGTGTTAGAGCAATAGAGGAAGGTCAGAAATGTCTGGTGAAGGTCAAGGCTGACTAGACAAGTTGAGGGCACAGCACAAAGTACCTTACTTTCCATCTACAGAATACTCACATTCTCCTGCATGGGTTGGGAAGCTGCAGAAGATTCTAGGGCCAAGGAGGGTCAAGATCCATTCATTCAGGTGGCTCCGTGGAGACAGGACTGGAGAAGGGCGTGGAAGCTGCAAAGGGGAAGGGAGTGTGGTATCTCAGCAGATGGAAACTAGGTGAGTCTTTGAAGTCTGGTTTTGGCCGAGATTCAGACCAAGAATCTGGATGGCTTCTAATGGAATATGGAGGATGTGCACGGGGAGGGGTGACTGTGTGCGCCAAGTTTCAATGTGCAGAAACCACACACATTCATACAGAAAGCTTCTGGGGCCAGGAGGCCCCCTGCTGACAACCAGCCTGGAGTAGGCAAGGAGCCCTCTGCTTGAAAGAGGAGACAGAGGCAAAGCATATGTGTGGGGAATGCATGCCAAACGCGAGTGCACTGCAGCATGGGTCTGAAACAGGGGTGCCAAGATCTCCTTGCTCTCCACCCCTCTGCAGACCCAGATGCAATACTGAGTGGAGACAGACACGTTCTCATCTCGCCTGGCTTCCCGATAGACTCAGGAGAGGATTCCAGAAAAGTCTCCTAGCTTTCTGTGATTGAAGTCATAAATTCCGTAGTAATATTTTATGCATACTTAGCTAACAAACACAGTGGCTTGGATGGAGCCCAGAGACTTGGTGTTAGGACTCTGAATGAATACTTGACATGGCATGAGAGGTATATAAAATGAAATTTAATAATCAGGATTTTACCATTATATTTCCTTCTAGTATAAAATTGATACTATATTAGAAAATAGGAAAAAATTCATAAAAGCAGAAAACAATTGCCCTTTATTCCACTGGCCAAAGAAAAGCACTGTTGAGAGATTTTTTCCTCCTCTCCTTCCCCACTTCCTTGCTATAGAAATGCCCACATTTCTATAAAGTTGTAATCATAATGTACCCTTCATTTTTGCCATAAGCGGCGTTATCTGCTTGCTTAAAAATTTTTATGACCACAATTTTCCCTTTATTAATAAAATTAAATTGCAAAACTTACAGAAAATACTCTGCAAAAAAGAAAAACGCAAGTTCCCACCACCCAGAAATAATCATTCTCAATTCTTAGTCTGTCCTGACATTGTATTCTTGTCCTGACATTGTATTCTTGTCCTGACATTGTATTCTTGTCCTGACATTGTATTCTTGTCCATATTACCTTCAATTTTGCCACTTTTAAATTATTACCTATGTATTATGAATATCTTTCCTAACTGTATTCCATTGTATAGCACCAGATTTTATTGGAATAATTCCTATTTGGGGACACATAAGTTGATTCTAAATTTTCTTAATATAAACAGTGCCACACTTGTCCAATTTTTAAGAATCTATACCCTTTACATGGAATTGCTGAGCCCAAAAGAAAAATCTACGTAAATTTTTAAGACTTTGGGTGTGTATTACCAAATATCTATCTAGGAAGTATGTACCAATTTGTACTGCCAACAGCAAAGCAGGGCCCATTTCTCTACAACTTTGCCAGTATTAGGCACTATCAATCTTAAAAAAAAATTAATGGAAGAAAATGGAATTTTATTAATTTATTTTGTTTATGGTGGTTTTTTTTTTCTTTTGTGAACTATCTGTTCAAAAACATCATTTTTTCTACCGGCCAGTTCTGTCCCGTGGATACGCTATTATTTATGCAAACATTCTCTATCCAAAAGGGAAAAGCAAAAATCTAAGGAGTTCAAGCCAAAGAGCAAACAGATTACTAGATGCGTGTACAACAATGTGGCCAAATCTCACTGCCCTCCATTTCTTCTGGAAACTTCTCGTTTTTTTGTGTGTTGGGGTACTTAGAAACCATTCTAATTATACTTAGTATTACTTTAATATAGAAATTAGCCTTTATTATAGCAGGTAAACAACCAGTAGTCTGAGAACAGATGTCCATAAAGGCAAAATAGACTACATTTCTGCTGTTTGTGTGGTAAGGTGTCTTTTTGTATTTCATATGAAATACCAAGTAAGAGAGGAATCGTGTCTCGCCACATGCTCTCAAAAGTGGGCCGTTCGTTCTTCCTTTCAAACACGCACACGGGATTCTGGAGGTCTGAGGCCGGACATGTCCTCGGATGCCAGTACGTACAGATACTCGAGGCAGAAGCAGGAATGGTGAGGTCAGAGACTCTTGTGCTAACTCCTTTGCCTTGTTCTTTGGGCATCACCTTCTGGCCCCATTTAGCATGAATCTCCTAGAGGTTGAAAAAAAAATTAGAAATCATCCTTGGTTTTGGATCAAACCTCTCCACGGTTTTTAGGGGGGAAGGATTTCACTAACACACACTGGAGATCAGTGTGTGTGAACGTGTGAACCTGTGTGTGTGCTTATGTATTTGGTGCTCAGGAATAAAAGGGTTTGAAACCTCCTTGATCATACCAGAAGTTTTGTTTTTGTTTTGTAACACATACTCCTGACCACCACCAAAGCGTCGGGGGTAAAACCGTAACACCATATTTTCATGTGCTTCTCAGGTGATTCTGCTGATCGGACAGATTCGTTTTCTGGTCTATTTTGCGGATGTCCTCTATGCTAAGGATCATTCCGTTCTGTTATCTGTTTTCTCTACTGGCTCTTCAACAAGTGTCTGCTTCACTGTTCAGCTTTTCATATGTGGAATCTACCAGGTTTGCATATTACGTGCAGGACTCAGTGGGCTGCTTCCGTGTGAGGTCTCAGGATTTTTCTTGGTTTTGGACAGTTCATAGCCATTTCAAATAAAGCACTGCTCTGTTCCCATGTTCTCTTTTTGAAATCCCATTGCAACTACATTCAAACTTCTAATTTAATCCTCCAAATCTCCAAACCCGTCTTCATGATTTCATCGTTGTTTCTCTCTCTGCCACACTCTGGGTAATTTCCTCAGATACAGCCTCCATGTCGTCAGTTCTCTAACTGTGCCAATCGCCCTCAAGGCTGGTCAGTGCTGAGTTTCATTTTGAATTGTGCTACTGGGTTGTCAAAACAGCCAATTCTTTTCTTGTTTTTTCCATGAGGGCTTTTTATTTCTCCCTTTAATCTCTTTCATGATGGTAAATGTACTTAATCTAGTAGTCGGAAGCTATCTATAAATGTATCTCAGGTTCTGGCGCTGCTATGCTTCCCCCATGTATCTATCGATTCTCCAATTTTGTGGACCTCTTCCCCGATTTGTACTTGGTGAGCATTTTTTCAGTTGAATGCTTGGGTACTTCAAGATGTGGTAGTAATCCTTCAGAGAAGTCTGACATTTGATTTTCTTTGGTGAAGCCCAGGGGTTTCACTGTTCAGAAATATTTATGGAGTCCATATTAACATCTTCATTTGAGGTACCGCTGCTATGAGGAGGGTCTAAAATTTGGGTGCCACACCTATGCCTAGAACAGATTTTTTAAATTGCCATTTATTGTGGGAAAATTTTCCCCACTCAGATATCTATCAGTGAGAAATGTGCTGGTAGCTTTAGTAAGTGAACCCTGCTTTATGGTTCCCTCACAGAGCGGGAGCAGGTCTTCCTTGGTTCTAGAGTGAATTTCGGTTCCGACTCCTTACCTTCCTCAGGCCCAAGGGCCATGTCTGATATCCTCTGTTCGGGCCTCGACTCCTGTACTTCATTTTTGGCACATGAGAGATTTGTGTCTCCGTTTCTCAGTCTCTGTCTCTCTCTCCCCTTCCTCCTTGCCTATATGTAAAAGAGTGTCATCGGATTTTTAGCCAGCATTTTCATGTGTCTGTAGCACACAGAAGTTAGGAAAGCGGGGTGAAGTACATGGAATGAGAATGAGAAAGCATTATCGGGCAGGTCTGGAGACCGCCAACGGACGCAGTAAAAGACACACGAGTTGGAACTGTGGCTTCACCCCTTTCGGAGTAAGTTCGGTTGAGTCATTTAACCCTCTCTATGCTTTAGTCTTCTCAGCAGGGAAACAGGAAGAGTACTGGTGAGCTTCCTTAGATGCCCTCCTGTTTAAACTGATGCCATTTCTTCCGTCCTCCATTCCTACAAAAGCTGGGGAAGACTGCAAGTTTCTCATTCAATATTGTCCTTTAAAAAATAGCTAATGGATGTAGTGGTTGACTGAATGATCTTACTACTTTTCCTTTCGCCAATGTATTTCCACGTACCAATGGACTGAGAAAAACTCTGGTTAAAAAAAGCCAAACTGGAAAGAAATGATGAATTCCATTTTCTAAGAAGTTTGTTGCAAGGGAGTGAGAGGGGTGGACCCCCCCCCTTCTTGCTGTGCTCTCTCTCCCTGGAGTGCGAATGAGGGAAACTGTATATTGGTTCAGAGGTTCTGCTTGGGTAAAGGTTTAAGAGCCAATAAATCTGTCAGAGTAGATCTCAGGCTGAGCCCAGGTGAATAGGCTCACAGCAATTTTTCCAGAGCCTCAGGGTAGCAGGCAGCACAAGCAGAGAGGTCGCCGCTGCCTGCTCAGCCCCTGCCCGGGAGCTGAGACATCAGCCCACGGGAATAGGAGGAGCTTTTCCCAAAAAGTTGTGTTTACGGTGGTAAAATCCCTTGTCAAACAGCAGAGCACTCAGATTTAAAAAGCAATTAGAGAAAAAAACAAACAGAGGCACATAAAACTCACAGGTCCTCTCAGTGAGTCTGCGGGTTTGCAGACTCCAGGTGAACGTTACTGTTCATCGCGGAAGGCAGGTTGGTGGTATCCCTCGAGCCATTTAGTATACATGTCCTTTGTTTCCGCTCTCCACTTACGGAAACGTGTGTCATAGACAAACACAAAAGCACTAGGCTTGTCCAGGGTGGCTGAATGTCTCTCTGTTTTGCACTTTAATAATGACAAATTTAGAAGAGATTATAAAAATCTTACCAGGATACATTATACAATGGAATGTTCTGTAGGTACTCTACGTGCTCGTTTGGAGTGGTGCCTAAGAGCATGAACTTTGGAGCCGGACTGCCTGCGCTCCCGTGTGTCTGTTTAGCTGTGTAACACGGGGCAGACAGCTTCCCGTCCCTCTGACTCTGTTTGCTCACACCCACGAGTTAACAGGAACACCGGAGCCATAGGGTTGCCGTGAGCATCACAATGAGTTGATATGTAAAGGGCTTACAACAATGTCTGACTCATTGTCAAGTACTAAGCTATTGAGTATTATTGTTAATAACGGGGAATAGCAAGCTAAGGCTAACTGCTTGGGTCTGGGCATCGTACCTGTGGGGTTTGAGGTGGGAGCAAGCTCTGTGTTCATTTTCTACCATTTGGATTGGTTACTGTGTACACAACACTTCATTAAGAAAAATCATTATTCAGAAGTATACGGGATAGGAAGACAGTTGTTCTGAAAGTCTGGCTTAAAACAGGGACTTGAAACAATCATACGTACTGATGGCCGTATATTTAATGCATCAGGAACCAATTCCTGGGAGCAATCCCCTACATCTGTAGTGAGTTTTACACTCAGCAAACTGTTTTTATATTCATGAGTTCATTTAATCCAACTAACTGGATTATTTATGACTTCACTTAATCCCCATGAAGTGAATTTTCATACGTATTATTCCAAATAAATAGATGGGTGGGAGAGAGTGAGAGTGGATGGTTGCTTTAATTTTCCTCTGCTCATGGCAAAGCTGGGCAGGCAACAAAATCGAAGCTTCGAGTGTTAAGATCAGATACCTTCTGGGGAACAGAAGTAGATGAAAAGCCCGGTTTCTCCAGGCAAAGCTCTGTCCACCAAACCATAATTACCCTGTGGATTGACAGTTCCACCCTATGCATGAACACTATAAATATCTGGTTTGGCAAGAAGGTGGGTTTCTAGTGGGTCAACGGGAAAGAATAGCCGAAAAGAAAGCTCTCAAAGTTCATAAAGTAAGCTTGTGACTGCCTCAGGAGAAGATGACGAGCGACAGAACACGTAGTTGGCTTCTGGGCATAGAACCCTCAAGGGGGTAATGCTGGTAAGGTCAAACCCTAGAATAAGACAAAAAAAATGCTCAAAGTGGTGGAACCAACAGTATAATTAAAAAGAGTAGCTATGGGTTGTAGCAGAGGTCATTAAGACGACGAACTCATTTAAAGCAACAGGCCCAAAAGCCTGCTATCTCCGTGATAGATGTCTGTGTGATGTGGCAAGTTGCTTCTCTCTCTGCTTCTCTCACTTCTCAAGTGCCTTTAACGCACCCAAGTTGAATGAGATGGATAAGGTCATTGCTCTCAAGGAATTGCCATTCTGGCGGGGGCACTAAACAGCCACGGAACGTGTAAACTAGATCAGCTAGTGATAAGCATTACCCACGGAATTAAAATAGGCTGATGGGAAAGATAATGATGGAGTACCCCAGGTGCCCAGGGAAGCGTTCTCTGAGGAGGGGACACTTTAGGTGAGAATACAAGAAAGCCTGAGCCCTGTGTGAATGACAGAGAAGCTCCTTCTAGGCAGAGGAAGAGCTAGTGCAAAGAAAGACTCTTGAGAGGGAATAAGCTGGGAGGAACCAGCCGGACCACGGACGGTGCTGTAGTCATAGAGACTTCTGGAAGATTTATGATCTGATGTGACTCATGGCTCAGAAAAGTTTCCTGTGGTTGCTATGTGCAAGACAGGAAGCAGAAATACCAGGTAAGAAGCCAGCATAGTAGTCCAGAAGAAATATGCTGTCTTTGTCTAAGGCGAGAGTCCTAGAAATGCATAGAACTGGACAGAGTCAAGGTGCTTGCTGGAGGAGGAGCGATAGGGTGTAGATACATGGCTTTTGTGAGTTGAGTGAAAGAGAAGAACTGAGGATAACTGTGAGATTTGCGGCTTGAAGAAATGGCTGGATGTTTGTTAGTGCCGTTTTCCAAAACAGGAAGAAAGAGGTATACAAGGGGTCGTTAGTGTGTGTGCAGGCAGTCGTGGCTGGATGGAATCCCCTAAAGAGACGTAGTCGAGAAGAGAACGGGTGAGTACAGGATCCCAAAGCAGTCTCACATCAGAGGTCAAGCTGAGTACATGGACCACAGGAGAATGGACAGGGTGTGATGGGAGATTGTGGCATCTAGGGAAGCTTCAAGAAGCAGAAAACAACCCAGAATTTGATTCCACGTAAAGAAAATCATGTTTAAGGGTCCAGGTATATGTACAACTATTATGTTTCTACAGCACTTAAGGGCTTGGGAAGGAGCCCTTAACGATAAGTTTGCCAAGAGGTCTAGAGAGTTCCATTGAAAGTCAATAGACAGGACTTCCAATATGTAGAAAATCTGAAGCACCCTCATCAGAAAGATAAATAAACATGCAGTTTTAGCACAATCACTGCAACAAGGAGATTAGTGACTTCAAGAGAAATGTAATAGTCTTAATAAGTGGGATGGATGTAAACGCAGTAATTACACATTATAAGGAGATAAGAATTATGTAAGTTGGCACCAGTCCAGAAGTCAAGTTTATCCATAGCTATCATAGAAGTATTAGAGTTTTTCACTCCATAATTGATGTTTGGGTTTGTGGCACAAATTGAACAGTAATTCTTTTTGATAGAACTGTCTTCATTTCGGAAAACTGCAAAGCTGACTAGGGGTAGCAAGAGCGCTCTGAGGACATGGGTCGCCTGAACCAAACTGCTCTACATTAAAATATCTAAGACTTTCGTGGTGGGGAAAGAAAAGGAGAAGACAGTGCTAAGCACCGTGGGAGGGAGGTATAGAGTCCAAGCTGCAGAAATAGCAGAAGGGCTTTTAGGAACCCCCACATCTAACACTGAATTTCAGTATAATTCTACACAAATAAATAAATACCTCATGTGCTTAGAGAAAAACCTGTATGGACATTTAGAGACTTCATAATGACAAGATAAGTCTTTATCCAATTGCTGGGCAGTTGGCAAGCCGTGTCCAAGTACACAAAGCTTCCAATCAGCATTTATTCGCCCAACTGTTAAAATCTTCAGAGAAGGCTGAGGATTACTTGACATTTGAAGAAAGCTTCTAACATAAAAGGGGCCTCAAAACAAGGAAGAAAGGAAAAAGCTTAATCAAACTGTATTTAATGACCTCAGAGAGGTAAGCTATTTATTCTCCAAACAAGGTCAGGATGTTATTAAGAAAGCGTTCTTAGAAATTTAGATAGGAGAGCCAAAATTATATAAAAAAACATACAATTTGTAAAAGGTTTGGAGAAAATAGAAGAAACCAGCAGGCCAATCCAGGAGGCCCAAAAGAGAAAAAGGTGAAGAGAAATATTACAAGGACATTTTCTGGACCTAAAGTACATGTATGTCCAGAGTGAAAAGGCCTCCTGAGGACCCACCAACTTTGTAAGTTTCAATAAGGGGGGAAAAAACAGGTCACACACAGGTGATCAAGAGTAAAAATGGCTAGATAGTGCTGGATACAGACAGAAAGAATGCAAACATTTTTTTATATGTAAGACCTAAAAAGTCTGAGAAGCCTCCTAAAGGATGGCTCCCCCAAAGCTCTAAGGTAAACCAAGAAAGAAGGAATGCTACCCAGAAAACCACCCAGGACGGAGAGAAGGAAGTCCCCTGGACGAGTGTGACCAGGGAGCACAGGGGTAGAAAGGCAGCAATGCAGGCGAACCAGATGACAGGGGACATACAGCAGAAAGAGCTTTACAGAAAGTTTCCAACTAATTACCTGGTAGATTTGCTGGTGTAGAAAGTTACATCAGGGCTGTGTTGCTTGAGCTTGGGAGAGTGGCTGCAGGAACCCAGCTGGCCTTCTTCGAGTCCTGACTCTGCCATTTAGAATCTCACCGCGCTAGTCCATTACCCTCCGTGCTTCACATTTCCCGACAATGAAATGTATCCGTCATGTACCTACCTCACTGTGCTTGTGAAATTAAGTCAGTATACTTAAGGTGCTAAAAAACAACAAAAAAAACAAAAACAAATCGAAAACCAGTGCCTTGAATATTTACACTATTGGAGGCACTGGAAAGACTTACCATGTATGGAGAAAACAAGATTTTTTTTTTTTTTAAATGACTAAATTCTCAGCTCTAGGAAAAATAATAGCTGGACAAGAAGGGAAACATGGTAATAGGCTCCTTGGCTCAAGTGACTATTCCGGTGTCAGATAATACAAATACTGTAATGATGGAGGAATGGTAAATGTATATGAAACATAACTTTATCGTAATAGAATGTGAACAGAGGTAGCATTCTACTTAGAATATGGAAATACTAAAATGAAGGGCTAAATATGTTTACTCCTTGAAGACCAGCATGTGGTTAACCATGGCCATTTGGTGCCATAATTAATGAATAGATTTTATTTTTTTAAAAAGGAAACATGGGGGGCCAGGTGCTTTTACAGTAATTCCAGAGGACCGACTTCTGACAAGGGTCTCGAAGTTAGGGTCCATGGCCCTATACACTCTGAGTCTGCATTGCTGGGGAACAATGTTAGAGAAAAGCTACGCTCTGTGAGCATTTCATTCCACGGTCCCAGGACCCGAGTCTCCCTTATCCTGGAAAAGCTGCTTTTCTATCTGGAAAGGGGCCTCCTGAGGCAACTTGGCCTTAAAAAAATAAGGGGGGAGAACTTTTCTTTTTGATCTCCACCATCTAGGACATGGGTTAAGTTTGGCTTGATACTACAGCCGCTCCTTTAGAAAAAATAATAATACGTTTTGGTTTGAAATCCTATTTTCGAAAACAAAGTCATGACAAATACAATACTTAAAGGTGTATGACTGACATATAAACAAAGGGATAAATATCCCTGTCATGCTCTGAAATTAAATAGATAAAAGGCATTGTGCCGAAGAACAGCCCGCAGAATGAGAGAGAAGGTTGTCCGCGTAAGGATAAAGTTTAAGTGTGACCTGATCTTGTCTGAGCTCCATCTGCTGTTTCAAAGCCAAGGCAAGCTCTGAGTGCCCTCGTTGCAGCCCCCAGGTAGCCATGCTGGTTGTCCTTCTATCCCAGGGACCGTCCCGGGGGCTTGCTTCCATCCCTAGCTTGGCTGCTTCGTGGTACTCAGCCCCCGCACTTTCTTGAAGGGCCGAATAAGACCACAAGACTAGCCAGCAAGGACGAAGTCCCTTTATGAGGCCTTTTCCTGTCTGGGGGACAGGTGTGTTTGGATTGCAATGAACGAACTGAAATTTCCACGGCTGAGCCAAAGACCGCTGCTCCAGAAACCCAGAGGGAGACCTGGGGGTCTTGTGTTTTGTATTACATCTTGGCAACCCTTCTTGGTGCTGCTGACCCATAGCAGAGGCCCCGCTTCTTTGAGATGGGCCTTGAGGCAATCATATTTCCAGCTGTGTCAAGAAGAAACCATGTGATAAAGGCATAGGGACCCCTTGCTTGGGTCACAGAAACACCAAGGCACCCCCTGAGAATGAAATCCCGCTCAAAATATGTGAACACACAGTTTATGGCAGCCATGGGAAGTGAGGATTTTTTTAAGAAACAAAATCCGTACAGATAAATTTTTTTTAGACCATCTGAAATTCTGAGTAAGCGGCCTTGGATGTATAATACCCATGGATTTTGGTGCTTTCAACAATAAGCAGGAGCTCTGAGATTTGGTTTTTAATTCCTTTAAGCATTTCCCTATAAAACCGATTCACGCCAGCCCTTTTTTATAGAAAGAATTTTAGTGTACTTTCTCACCTTTTCTTTCCTAGGCCAGTGCTATGGTAAAAAGAAGGGAGATCGGGGACAGGAACAGATATTTATGAGGGCCCATTATCAATTTTAAACACAAGGAGACTGAAGCACAGTTGAAAATATGTCTAAACTCAGAAGGCTAATGAGCAGTAGAGGTGAGAGTAAAATGAGGTTTCCCTGAATCTGAAATGGATGCTCTTTCCATCATAGCACGGTCCTTCTCATAAATCCAAGCACAGAGCTTTGTTTTCTCTTCTGCGCTGCCGCTAACGAAGATGGTGCAATCCATCTATTCATGGAAGTCATGTAAGCCAGTCATGTAAGCCAGTCCCGCAATTTCCAACTGTGGGAGTGGATGCACTTGTCTCTACTTTATCAATTAAGGTTCCTGCTGCGACATGTTTCTCTATCTTGCCAAGTATTTAAACGTCTCCATTATGCGCTGCTTCTCACCTTGCCCAGTGAAAGTTGGCAAGCACTGTTATCCTTACTTAATAACTCCAGTTACCCAGGGAATAGCCTGGATTAGAAGCGAGGATACCCAAAGCTCATGGCTAAGCACTTGGAGTCTCCCGTCCAGACTCAATGACTAATTCAGAGGTCTGTTTGGTGGAAATCCAGTTAGGAGTCTGGTAGATAGGATGGCTTCAGAGCTGTGGCATCCGGGACACTATTCCTGCCTTGGTTTCCTCCTAGCTCTCTGACTGCTTCTCAGTAGGGGCAATCACCTAATTTCCCCATCCTTTAAGAGTTGGTGTAACACAAGGTTCTGGTCGCAGCCCTCTCCTTGGTTATTCTCTTTGTTCATTCAGCCAAAAAGTATGTGAGCTCCCATTACTCGTGCATGTCAACTGCCTGTTGGTGTTCAGGTCTATTTCTGGCTCTCTCCCTGTTGTGCTGTATATTATAGGCTCCCTTGCCCTCTAGCGTCTGGTTACTTTCGACTTACAGGTGGTATGGTGTAAAACTGGAGGTGGGGAAAGGAAAGAAAACCAGATGCTTCTTCCACTCTCTCTCCCCCACTTCCTGTGGAACTTCGGGTCCTGGACCCCCTCTGGTGACCGCTCCATGGCAGCCCCCCTAATGTGGTTCTAGCTCCTGCCAGACAATGTGCTCCCTTCCTCCATGGTCCCTCTAGCCCCAGGGGTGATGGCAGCTTCCAGGTGTTTGTTAGTGACCTGTACGTTACCTCATTGCTCCCTGTTTGGCTTTCCAGCTTTTCCATCCCCTTCTGTATTAAATCCCATCTGCTTAGAAGAGGTGGAGGACTGCTTTCCTGGCTCTATCCTGGAAGACCCAGACAGCTTTCTTAGGTACAGCTATATGAACCAAACCTGATGTGTTAGCAGGAAAGGAATTTGTCACAAAAGATATCGGAAAGATCAAAGAATCTCTGAGAATACAAGGGAAAGAGCAATGCTCAAAAATATCCCAGTAGAACTGTTCAATGAAGCCATGCTCTATGCATTGTTGGGGGGTACCATGTGTGCCACCAACACTGGCTGCTGGAAACTCCCATTCAAATTGTTGTCTCTGCTACCATCTGTCAACAGAATCAATTCTGGGCATTTCTTCATGACATGGGCTTCCAGTTGAAGGAAGTGGAGGGATGTGTCTGATTAGCACAGTAGAGGTCATGTACTCACCCGCGGCTGCAAGTGCACGTGACCTTTTCAGTTCCCATCATGAGAAATGGGCTCTTTACAGGCAGCAGGAAAATTTAAATATAAGGATTTGGATGCTGAGTGGACATTTTAGTTTGGACAGCCATTTAGACAAGGATTCAAATGTAAGTGGTTTATTTGGGAGTTGGGGGAACCCCTGAAATCAGTGGTGAGGAAGTGGGGCAAGTAAGATAAGGAAGGCAAAACAGCCAATGGAGGGTAAATTATCCACCGAGTTATTGCCATGGGGTAACGAACTAATTCCTCAGAGGAGCAGCTGGGGTGGAACTTAATTCCCCATCACTCCAAGGCTCCTCCCTCAGGTGTGGCCTGAGTGGCCCGTGCCCGCCAGAGCAGACCTTCAGGCAAATAAATGTAGGAGCTGGCTGCTGAAAGTTGGACAGGTGGGAGATGGAGAGGGAAGGGGGAGCTGATAAGGCAGGGCGCCGGCTGCATCTGCTGCAGGCACAGCGTGACTAGCAAAGGTCCACTAGGAGCTGCTAAGCACTAAATGCACAACAATGGACAATAGAGAAGCATTCCTGGCCTCCCTAAGCAGGTGCTCTTGAGATTCAGAGCTGTGACTAGGCCAGTGGGACAAGAGCAATAATTGGGCAGCCTCAGGTGCTAGGGCTAGACTCTTGGCCTGTGCGACCCATGAGGATGGGGCCAGCCCCCTACTCGTTTTTAAATCCCTACTGCTTATGGTGGTCAGTATATGTTTTCTGGCCCAATAACAAACTTGGGCACAGCTTTGGAATGTTACATTCATCGTCTCTGTTTCCTCACTATAACCCAACAAGGTACGTATGTCCCCATTTTGGAAGAAAGTAAAGGCACTCATCATTACTACTGTCTCAGCTTTGAAGTATTTTCTCCAAAAGGTTTACCTATTCACTGTACCCCATTACCAAGCCTGGGCTCTCCCTATCAGAGAAGTGATCTTCTGGGCTGCAACTGGCAACTCTTCCTTGTATAGTCTCACGAGCAGGGTTCTTTGGGAGCAGAAACTATGTCTGTTTAGCACCGTATGCCCAGCATCCAGGCTGGTGCTGACACATTCTTTGCAGTGATTATTTTCTGCATGGCTTGATTAAATAGGGTTCAGAGGTGCTGAGTAACTTGACAGGTCACACATCTAAAAGGTGGTAATACTGAGGCTTGAACTTCATCTGACCCCCAAACATCTCTGGTGCTTTGCTGAGCCTTACACAACTTATCTGCCTGTGGCGACTAGAGTTGAGTTGGCTTGAAGACTGCTATTTTAAGGTCAAAAGAATTGGGCAGGAAGTGGTTAAGAACTTGCCCTAAGCATCACCATGAGGGAGGACCAAGCTCAACTGTAGACCTTGAGAGGACAGGGCTCCATTCCCAAAGCCTTGGCTGAACTGGAAAAGCTTTAACATTCCAAGGTTTTTAACTTAATCTCTAGGTAGAAGTAGAACTGCTCGCTCCAGCACCAATAACCAATTTACCTTACTCGACCAAATAATTTTGGAACTAAAGTATTTATTTAAAGGAACATGAAAGATATATCTGGTACCTTAAGGCACTGCGGAAGAGTCATGTCAAACTTCCAGCTGTCAGACATACACGGAGCCACATTCAAAACGAAGAGGAAGAGGGACACATCTTCTGCCTCAGTTATCGGGTCTTATTCTCTCACTTTGGCAACATCAAGTGCGTGCACTTCCCCTGTTGCCTCAATTCTAGAATGGCCAAGCAGCAGCACAGAATTAATAACTGGGAGCAGGAGGTGAGAGTTGGACAGGAAAGGCGAGGGCAGATGTTTACAGACATGACAATGTATACACCCTGATTTTAGAATGCGAAAATGTGGCCCCCAAGAAAGTCCTAGAATTGACAAAAAAAATGCCAATTACGTATAAAATCTTATAGTGATACTAATGAAAAGCCTATATATATATTGTTCCAATGAGCTTATTAGGTATAACTCAAAATGGGAACAAAAAGAGGTTTCACATAAATTACAATTTTGAGCAGGTAAATACACATGTTTAAATTTCTTAAAGTACTAAACTGAAAAATTATTCACCAATCCAAAGATACATATATAATAATGCAGGTGCTTTGATAGTGTGAACTTTCTTGGTAAACATTGAAGTAGGATCTAGTTTCTACTTGATCTCTTTTCTTATGGAAAAAAAAGATGCCTGTGCCCCAACAGCTTTTAAGTGGAAATCCATATAGCCAATCAGATTAATAGTTAACCAGTCATTCCTGTGAACACTGGGTTGCATTTCACCTGGTTCTCACCAATACGGTCAAAGACAGCCCAGTGAGAATCAAGTGTGGGGAAAAAAAAAGTATATATATGCCAAATTAAAAGAGGGTTTGAAAGAGAAAATAGGTGGCCCTGGTACTATTGCCCCTTCTTCTGAGCCCTAATCAGTCCCGGAACCAGATGCATCTTCAGAATCCATCTTAACATTTCTTCAAAAAGCCATTTCAGGCAATCGGAAACAGAACTTAAGATAGAATTCTTTGAATATTTCAAGCCATAGATACCTCCCACATAGATTGGATCCGATCCTGGCTACACTGAGCTTTTCACCCATCCTTGAGTGGGCCAAGCAACGTCAAGCATTTGTGCCTTTGATATTTCCAGGTGGAGGGAACATACTATCTTTTATCTACTCTTCTAACTGTAGAAACCTTTTTTTAAAATTTCATTATTTGTGAAAAAGCATGTACAAGCCAGGGGAGGGGCAGGGGGAGAAGCAGGACGCCCAACGTGGGGCTCAATCCCAGGACCCTGGGATCATGACCTGAGCCCAAGGCAGATGCCCAACCAACTGAATCACCCAGGCCCCCTGGAAACCTTATTTAATCTTTGTGGCTCTATCCAAATTGCCACTTGAGTTTGTAATTGTTTGAGTTCCAGCTGGAGGGGCCTGGGAAATCGAAAAAATTCTAGCAAAAAATGACCATCGTTACATCAAAATATAAAAAATATTTCGGCCCCCACACCAAGCTCAAGAGGGAAATGATGAGATTTATGAACTGGAATTCCTTTCCCTTTTTCAAAACTCTAGCTTCTACTACAAAGCAAGTCAACATATAAAAATGTAGTATAAACCTGAGTTTCTACTGTAAAATGTTTACCAAGGACAGAAATGGAATCGTAACACCATTTTGTCGTGAGCCACAGAAATTGCAGGAGTTAGTTAGCAAATGTTCTAGGTCAGTCGTTCCCAGAATCATAGGGGGACGCCTAAAGAATATACATTCCTCGGCCTCGTATTGGCCTGTGAAGCAGCATGTTTGGGAAGAGAGTCCCAAGAATTAGTTGTATAAACCTAGATAAGTGAAGAGCCACCAGGCAGGCTGACTGAGCTGGGGCCATAGCAAGTATTCCCTACAAGTATAAGTCGAGGAACAGAAATATTTGGACACACAAGAACACTGGCAGTCAGTTTACTCGTTTTGCTCTTTCGGCATTGTAGTTATGGGAGAAAAAGGACGGCTCAAAATTTCAACAAATGTCTCACGGTTGTCTTCAGCCAGCACAAGAAAATATTTGGGGACAGAACTTTGATTCACCTACCTGTGAATAATCATTTTGTTTTACATGTCATCTTCTTAAATAAGAACTTGGATATGCTCAAAGCAATAGAAACTTCCAGTAATAGTGTCTCTAAAAATGAGAATCTCTGCATGTCTAACTTACAGCTGGTTTGGGGTTACCAATTCCTACCATAAAGTAAGATTCCAAGCGAGTAGACTGGAGGAGTTGGACGTTTCTGACAGTTCTCTAAGTGCTACTCTCTGGGTAATCCACACATATTTGGTGAGTAGTCTAGTCTCCTGTTAATCTGCTCTATTCATGCATGCCCCAGGGGGAACCAAGGGACGTTGAGGATACAAATAAATGGATGAACTGACTCAAACCCTAATAAGTAAGTAAATAGGAGGAATGCACTGGACTCTTAAGTTCAACATAACCTCGTGTATCCCGTGGCTGGCAGGTAAGGAGGAGGACACCTATATGCATTGAAAAGAATATCTGAAATTCCTTTGAAAAATTCATTTTCATGAATCTCCTTTCTGTGCTCTTTGTTTGCATTTGAGAAATAATCTTAGAGACAAAAATACAAACTCAGAGTCCAACCAAGCAAAGGTAGGCTCCCACCATCTCTGTAAAGATAAATTTGACAATTCGCATGGGAAATACAATGCTAACATTTGCTGGGTTTCCCACATAAGAATTTACAGCTTTTACAATGCATTGCTTTTGGAGTGAAGTTATAATACTCACAATTCAACTGGGCAACTGAGACCGTCTGGCTAACTTTCCATGTTTTCTCTGCAGATATGGGGTGCAGATAATATCGACAAGGACAGAATTTCTTGGAGCAGGCTGTCTTTTCCAAAAATGGCCACATTAATATTCCAGTCACATACATTCTTGCAGAACTTGCCCAGCAAGAGAGGTCGAGTCTAATTTTCCCCTTCTTGGCCCTGGGTGGTGCCTTGTGAGCACCCTAAGAGAATGTGGAGAAAAGATGTTGTGTGCTGTTTTTTTTTTTTTTTAAAGATTTTATTTATTCATTCGACAGAGATAGAGACAGCCAGCGAGAGAGGGAACACAAGCAGGGGGAGTGGGAGAGGAAGAAGCAGGCTCCTAGCGGAGGAGCCTGACGTGGGGCTCGATCCCAGAACGCCAGGATCACGCCCTGAGCCGAAGGCAGACGCCTAACCGCTGTGCCACCCAGGCGCCCCATGTGTGCTGTGACTTTTAAGGTGAAGACACACAAGCTGACAGAGCTTGAACCTGGCTCTTTGGGGACACTCACCTTTGGGAGAAAAGCAGCCACGTGGAGGGGCCCCAGCCCACAGCCAGCATCCACCGTCTTCTACTTCTCCACCCCACCTGATGCCAAGTAGAAGGGACACGATGTCCCCATGCTGTTCCACCAAAATTGTAAACCTGTGAGTGAAATAAACACGAGCACTGGCTTAAGCTACAGTTTTGGGGTGATTTGTTCTACAGCAACTGGAATACTTACCTTCTGTCAATACTTGAAGTCACTTTTCACCAGGGAAATAACAGCATTTAGCAAGGATTCTCGTAACAACTGCCTTGTATCTACTATGCGTTTGGTCACTGTTGGGCCCACATCATGTGAAACCTATGCTTTTTCCATTTGGACACTGTAAATGCTTTCTTTAAAAGTTCTACAATACATAGTCACTGAAATTCACATTTTACAGACTTTTCAGTGAAAAAGAAAAAGGAATGTCCTACATCTTTCTGAGGTTATCGTACCGAATCCGGTGTGCATCCTTCAGACCCTTCTCCGCATCTTAGACTTTTCCCCTGTAGGTCATGAGTTTCTTCTTTGGTAAAGTAAGCCTGACGATCCAGATATGAATATGGTTGCCAGTTCCCGTGTGCCAGGCAATGAGGAACAGGGGTAGCCTGAAACTGGTTACGGTGGGAACATCTACGCTCTGAGTTTTCATATTTGGAAATATGAAAACTCAGAGCTTTCGTTTTAGGGAAAACCAGTTGTTACATTTACTATCAGGGACCATGTTTCTCTGGGCTTATTAATTCTTCTCTAGCACCTGGAAGGCTCTCATTAGATGTTTGTTGAATGAATGAATGCTCTGATCACAGGCTCAGACAATATTCCAGCTGATGGACTTCTAAAACGAAAGTGACCTACCAGTTTTATGGACGAGCATGCTTCTAAAATGCAACTTCTAATTATTCTGTTTTCCGGCATGTCCTTATTTGGATAATTACCCTTTCTGTGGATGACCACAGGCAGGCACAGTTCCCCAACAGTCGACTTATCATGGTGAAAATTCACATTGAGGTGAAACCTCACAACCGAAAAGTATCATCCTTCTCTTCTGTCAGCTTTTGTCATACTCAGATGTTTCTTCAGGAATGACCTAGTCAAGAAAAAAAAAGTTAAAAAGCACATACATACAGAGAAGCCCACATGTACTGTGGGCAGATACGCGTGTGCGCATGTGGCATAGGTAGACCTTTTTGGGGAAATCTACATACATAATAAATATCTTTCTTAAATAGAAATGGTGGGAGGGTTGGTGGGAGATGGGGAAGAAAGTGTGAATAATGAAATATAAAAAGGAGAGCAATCCAGGCCTTATCTGTCAGAGGCGGGAGATCGCATCTACAAAATGGTTGCCTCCAAAATTAACTACTCAGATAAATATAAGCAACATATGCACTTCAGGCCTAAAAGATCCAAGGCAAAGTGGTAATGATCAAGTGGGGGACAAAGGCTTTCCCAAAGAGCAAAACTCGGGACATTATTTAACCATCATACCCTGCTCCAGGTTTTGGGTCACTGACAATAATTATGATTTGTAGAATGATAAATGTCTGCATGGCACTTCCCCAAATTCCATCTCGCTTAAAATGCAAATGCTTTCCAAAGCCGATTTATCTTTTCAATTAACCTTCTTGTGGGTTCCAAGAAAATCTTTGGGGGCAGGCTGGATATGAAGAGATGAAGGAGAGTGGTATTGATATTGATTTGCTCACCAATTATTCTTTAAGGCTGATCCTTTGGGCTAACAAATGGACATCTAGTCGAATTCTTCCTTCTTTCTTCCTTTTTTTTTTTTTTTTTAAACTCCAGGAAATGTTAGGAATCTTAGTTGTTTTTCCGTGAGAAAAACTCAATAGCGTATTATAAATACTGGTGTGGCTTTGGTGAAAGTCCTACATCACCATTGGAGAGCAGATGTTCTCTGATTCCTGGCTTTTGAGACATATCAATAATTTCCACCACTAAAAATGCGGCCACAATTCTGGTAGCATTTCCAAAAGCAAAGGCTCTGAAGAAATCCACAAAGTTAGGAGAAGCTTTGTGTTTCCCCTGTAGAAATCAAAGGAGATGAATTTAAAGGACTGTCTACAAAGCCTTTTCACATCAGTGAAATGAATTAACTTACCAAGAAGTCTTAAATGAAAGAGGAGAAAAATCAAAGCAGGGCACAATGTGAAAGTCCAAGGATGAGTCAATATTAGAAAACGTGTTAGTATAATTCACTAAATTAGAAGTCAGAAGAGAAAAAACAACTTTTTCGTCCTTCTCATTCTACCCCCTTCCCATCCCTTCCCAAATAATTCATCCCAAAAGCTATTAGCTGGGTCCCAGAAGAAGCGGGAGTGTGTTGGAATGTGAGCGGCGTGAACATAGCATGACTGGGGAGAGGGCAGTGGTGGTGGACTGAAGCTTGGTTTTACCCAAGGGTTTGATCACACAGGTAACTGTCTTCAAGATAATAGAAGGCGGGTTTTGAGTCCTAGGGAAGGGAGTTATAAATGTGCAGAGGGAGAAAACTAGAGTAAACCTATGCAGTTGAACTGGAGTAAAAGTATCACTATAAACTCAGGGTTTCCTATAGATGGATGGATGGATGGACAAACAAGAAAATCACATGGACAGAAATGTACACATAAGCGTACATACATTTCTCTAGCTCGGTCCACTAAGGGTTCAGACGCACTGACACCCAACGAGTAGTCAACATGCCAAGATGACTGAGGATTCTGGCAGAAGCAGAGAATCAACAGCCAAATAGGTAAAAGGCCCCTTTTACTCTCTGATGTTCAGACAAAGCTTGGAATGCTGTACTCAATTAGGAGAGGTACACTTACAGCACAGATTCCTGGGACAGTCCAGGGGGTCCTATCATTAACAGCTAAAGGAGATGAGGAGATTCAATCTACTGAAAAGAAGAATTAAGGGAAATATAAAAATGCTCTTCAGATTTCCAAATGGCTGTCATGAGAAAGAGAGATCACGTTCATTATCTCAGGGGTTCCAAAAATAGAACAAGGACCAATGCACAGAAATTTCCCAGATAGTGTCTAGGACAAGAAAAACGGTTCCAACAATTAGACTCGCTCCACAGAGGCGACGGCGGCGAAGCACAAAGGGGCTATCGGTCTTCCCTCCCAGGCCTCTGATGACTCATCAGGGCTGCGGCAATGTCCATTCCAGCTGCGGGAGAGAACTAAACTGACTCTGAAGACCTTGCAACTCGAAGTCCGTGGACCAGCAGACTGACCTCATCGGGAAGCTGAATAAAAATACAGATTCTTGCTCCCGCCCCTAGATGTACTGGATTACAACTGGCATCTTCACAAGATCCCCGTGTGAGTCACGCGTACGTTAAAGAGGGAGAAGCAGACCTTGAAGATGGCTTCGCACTCTCCAGCTTCTCCATCCACTCAGGTTGGCACTGTCTCCTTTTGCCACTCCTCTTTCACCGTGTATGACCTACTAAAGGTCCTTTTAGTAATTAGTTACTAAAGGCAGAAGACTTGAGGGTGATTTGGGATAGAATGGATATAATGAGCTTCCAAATTTATATCATCGGATAAATGATTATACAGTTGGCCCTTGAAGAACACAGGCGGCAAGGGCACCAATTCTCACTGGTCAAAAATCCAGGTATAATTTCTGACTCCTCCAAAACTTCACTGATAGCCTGTTGACTGGAAGCCTGACTGATAACACAAATAGTCAACACATATTTTATAATGTTATATGTATTATATACTGTATTCTTAAAGTAAGCTAGAGAAATAATATTAAGAGCAAATACAGTACTGTCCTGTAAAAAAATCTGCATACAAATGGACCAGTGCAGTTCAACCTGTGTTGTTCAAAAGTCAACTGTATTCCTTATTGGTGAGAGTTTGGGGGTGGGAGGTAGTCCCACTGAAGGTCAGTGATAAACGGGTGTGAATGCAGTCACATATACTCTCCTTGGACCCGATGAATGAGAATGTAGCAAAAGCTCTCACCTTCCTCTAGGTTTCTCATTCATTAGGTCTTTACTCTAGGGAACAGTTTTAGGCTGCTCTCCACTCTCTAGGACTATGTGCAGAAGGGAAAATGGCATTCTGCCTTCCAAGCAGCATATGTGCGTGCATTAGGCCTATCTTCCAGGATAGTCCTACTCTTGTAGAGACATAAACGTCCAACTTTCAACAGCTGATAGCCCAAAACTGCAAACAAAGAGTGGAAACATAACCAGACCTCACGTGTAAGACAAGAACCAGGGTGTTTAATGACTACTGGATGTTAAATGTTCATCATCTTCCAGTCCCCAACTCACAACACCTTAGGCTGGGAACGACCAACTGCCTTCCAACACCACATGTCCCCTGGCTTTCCTGTTACCTCAATCCAGAATATCCTCAAGATGTGTCCTTACCTGGATAACCTCTGCACCACCTTTAAGACTCAGCTCCGTATGCATCCGCCCCTCCAGGCAGCACTCCTTCACCCCCAGGCCGGACGACATGCTGCCCCTCTGGGTTCCCACAGCACCTTGTATCACCAGAGACCAGCACCGTCTGACAGAAATAGAACAGGAGCCACGTACATTTAGGTTTTCTAGTAATACAGTTTTTAAAAATTAAAAGGAAACAGGTGAAATTAATTTTTTTTTTGGTAAGGAGGGTAAGGAAGAAGTTAACTGATCATTATTTCTGGATGACATGATACTCTATGTAGAAAACCCTAAAGACACCACTAAGAAACTATCAGAAGAATTCTATAAAGTTGCAGGACACAAATACCTGGAAGTCAGTTGCATTTCCGTACACCAATAAGGAAGTAGCGGAGAGTGAAATTAAGAAAACAATTCCGTTTACAATTGCAACACCAAGATAAAATACCTAGGAATAAATTTAACCAAGGAGGTGAAAGACCTATACTCTGAAAATTATTCCATGCTCATGGATTGGAAGAACCAATACTCCCTTCTGCACATAGTCCTAGGGAGTGGAGAGCAGCCTAAGATTGCTCGGTAGAGCATAGACCTAATGAATGAGAATCCCAGAGGATGGTGAGAACTTTTGATATGTTCTCATTTGTGGGGTCCAAGGCGAATGTACATGACTGCATTCACACCCGTTCATCTCTCACTGACCTCCAATGGGTTTGGGTAGTATGAACTACCTATAGATTGTATGTACAGTATGAACAATCTGTAGATTCAGTGCAGTCCCTATCAAAACACCAACAGCATTTTTCACACAACTGAATAAATAATACTGAGCTTTGTATGGAAACCACAAAAGACCCCAAAGAGCCAAAGCAATCTTAAGAACAAACCTAGAGATACCACAATCCCAGATTCGAAGATATACTACAAAGCTCTAGTATTAAAACAGTATGGTACTGGCACAAAAACAGACACATAGATCAACAGAACAGAATAAAGAGCCCAGAAATAAACCCACAACTATATGGTCAATTAATCTACAACAAAGGAGGCAAGAATAGACAAAAGGAAAAGACAGTGTCTTCAATAAATGGTGCTGAGAAAAGTGGACAGCTACATGCTGAAGAATGAAACTGGACCACTTTCTTATATCATACAAAAAAACCCCAAAACAAAACACAAACCTCAAAATGGATTAAAGACCTAAATTTGAGACTGGAGACCATAAAACTACTAGAAGAAAACATAGGCAGTCATCTTTTTGACATTGACCTTAGCAACATTTTTCTTGGTATGTCTTCTCAGGCAAGGGACACAAAACCAAACTATTGGGACTACACCAAAATAAAAATCTTTTGCAGAGAGAGGGAAACCATCCACAAAACAGAAAGGCTAACTACTGAATGGGAGAAGTTATTTGTAAATGATATATCTGATAAGGGTTAATATCCAAAATATAAAAAGAACTTATGCAACTCAGCACCAAAAAAGCAAAAAATCTGATTAAGACGGGGCAGAGGATATGAAGAGACATGTTTCCATAGAAAACATCCAGGTGGCCAACAGACACAAGGAAAGATGGTCAACATCACTCATCATCAGGGAAACACAAATCAAAACCACAATGAGGTGTCACCTTATATCTGTGAGAATGCCTAGATTCAAAAAGGCAAGAAATAGCAAGTGTGGGTGAGCAGAGGTAGGAGAGGGACGCTCGTGCACTGTTGGTGGGAATGCAAACCAGTGCAGCCGCTGTGGGAAAACAGCATGGAGGGTCCTCAGAAAATTAAAAATAAAAACACCGTATGATCCCGTAATTCCACTGCTGGGTATTTACCCAAAGAAAAAGAAAACACTAGTTTGAAAAGATATAAGTACCCCTACGTTTACTGCAGCATTATTTACAATAGCCAAGATATGGAAGCAATTCAAGTGTCCACCGATAGATTAATGGCTAAAGAAAATGTAGTGTGTGTGTGTGTGTGTGTGTAGCAATAATACGGATGGTCCTAGAGGGTGTTATACTAAGTGAAATAAGTCAGAGAAAGACAAATACCATGATTTCAGTTATATAGGGAATCTACAAAAAAGTAATTAAACAGCAAAAACAGACCCATAAATACAGAGAACAAACTCATGGTTGCCAGAGGGCAGGGTGGTGGGGAGATGGGCAAAATGGGTGCAGGGGAGTGGGAGGTACAGACTTCCAGTGATGGAATGAGTATGTCACAAGGATAAAAGGTACAGCACAGGGAATGGAGTCAGTGGTGTCGTGAGTGCGACCTATGGGGATGGATGGAAACCGTATGTGGCGTGAGCGCGGGGGAATGCACAGACTTGTTGACTCACTATGTTGTGCACCTGAAACCAAGGCAACCTCGTGTGTCAACTACACTTCAATACAAATACTTAATTGTTTTATTTAACCCGGTATGCCCAGAATGTCCTTATTTCAACAGGTAATCAATACCATACTGGCTAGTATTAGATATTTTACATTCTCTTACCAAACCAAGTCTTAAAACTCCGATGTGTATTTTACACAGAGAACACGTCTCAATGTAGTCTCTGCAGCTGCACGTGGCTCATGGTGACCACACTGCACAGCCCAGCCTTGAACTGAAAGAACCTGGGGCACCTGGGGGGTCTGGAACGTCTGACTCTTGATTTCAACTCAGGTCATCTCAGGGTGTGAGACCGAGCCCCCCCCCCCCCCATGGGGTTCAGCGCTGGGTGTGGAGCCTATTTAAGATCTTAAGATTCTCTCTGTCCCTCTGCCCCTCCCCCTCACGCGCATGCTCTATCTCTTAAAAAATAACTAAAAATAAAAACCTGAAATAATCTACTTATGGGTTTGTCTTCCCTACTAGAAGGTGAGCTACCCAAGGGCAAGGTCAACATGTTACAATATCATCAGTGTCCTATCAGTGCCCAGCATGTCCTGAGCGCTCAGTGAATGCTTGCTCAACTCAAGTGACCGGAGGGTATTTGAGAGAAGGTGGAATTTCAGCAGCTGCTCAAATTAAGAGATTACATGTACTTATAACAGAAATAATAGCTAGTATCTTGGTCTTGGACCATGTTCTGTGCTCTTCAGATGCATAACGTCATTCAGTCCTCATAACAGCGCCATATACTATGTACCATTATTACTTCTACTTTATGGATAAAGAAACTTGCCCCAAATCATACACCTGCTAAGTGGGAGAATGAGGACTTATGGAAATCATTCCAGACAAAGGACGTGGCCACTAAACACACACACAGAGCACAATAAATAAAAAGGTGAAAAGAAACTCTATTTGCAGATGTGATAAGCCTGCTCCGGTCTCTCCTCTACCAGCCCCCACAGCATCTTTTCCGGGGCTCAGTGACCTGCTGAATGTTGCCTTATCCAGGGTGGATCTTTTTCCAAGGGTTTGAACCAGCCCTTCCTGTCTTGAAATTTAATATCTTTCATATTTGTCTTCTGAGTTGGGTGCATTCTGCCTGTCTTGTCAAACCGGCAGAGCTTTTCAGCAAGCACTTTAGTGAGCCTCATCTTCTCCCAGGATATGGAGGGACAGAGGGGCATAAACTGCTTCCCTGCCCCTGCTGTCCCCGGAGGGTCCCACAGCCCCGCTGCAGAAGCCTATAGGCGAGGGAAGCAATCCTTAAGAAAAATGATGCTGGCGCGCCTGGGTGGCTCAGTTGGTTAAGCGTCTGCCTTCGGCTCAGGTCATGATCCCGGGGTCCTGGGATCGAGCCCTGTGTTGGGCTCCCTGCTCAGCGGGGAGTCTGCTTCTCCTCTGCCCCTCCCTCCTTGTGCTTGCTCTGTCTCTCAAATAAAAAAAAATCTTAAAAAAAAAAAATGATGCGGATTTCAAATTTGGGGGGTGTGTGCGGGGACGGGTGGTGATGTGTGTACAAAAATTCCATTATCTCTAAGCCCCGGGAACCAGAACCACATCTGGCAGAGGAAATAAAGCCGAAGAGGTAAGGAAAGAATAGATGAGAAGCCTCGCTAACAGCGGCTTTCAGACTCCACGTGGTGGGAAATGAAGATCCCTGGAGGCTTCCAGAGCCTGGGAGGGATGTGATGAAAACAGTGATTACGGGAGATGAAATGCAAGCAGGACAAATTGAAGGGAAGGGCTGCGGCTGGGAGGGGGCAGGCAGCCAGGCCCGCGGAGGTGCGGAGAGCAAGGCAGAAGCAAGCCTATCGAGGAAGGAACCCACGAGTCCACGTAAATTCACAGCTGCCCACCCCAAAGTCACTTTCCTACCAACTCACTACCAATTGTTTTTTTTTTTTTCTTCCTCTTTTTATGACCTTACTATATTTGGGATGGCAAAAATAAACCTGAGAGGAGCTGAAAGTTTCATTAAACTGATAATAAAATGCCATCTCTGTGAATAGAACGGTTGCACTGGGTGTGTACCCTGCTGAGCAAATAAGCTTCACCATGAGCACGTCCGTTAGGTCCTCAGTCACGGAATAAACAAGCACGATGAAAACAATGATTTCTTAGAGCAGCCTCATGGCCATGAAGCCCGTAGGACAGGACAGAAATGGCTGTCCCCAAGGTGGCAGCCCCAGCTGGAGAGTGCCCCGAGCTCACTGCCCTTCGGGACCGAGTCGGCTCCCACAGTGGCGGGAGGGACGGGCGGACTCTTAGGTGGGCCAGCCCTGCTTGCCAGAGCCCTACCCCCGAAACCGCCACGTTCTTTGGTTCTGGCTACAAGTTGAAATGGTCCAGGGTCTCAACAGTTATTTTCATTCACGTTTAGATCCAGAAAGAGCCTTGGAGAGCATCTAAACTCATAGTTTAAGAATATTTTCAAGCTGCACACATTTTTTTTTTTTTTTTGGCCAATTAAATCTAATGGAAATACAATGGAGAAATATTAACAGAGTCCTTTGGAAGAACTGTGGGGAAAGGCCCAGGATTCCATCTACTCATTCTATTCCCTTCCCTGCTCTAACCCCTGTCAACTACACACACTTTGTGGCCTACCCCGAAGTCCTCCCCAGGACCTGGGGGCTGAAGAGACAGCAAGTTTACAAATTATTGAAGAGTCTAGTATTTTTGTTTTGTTTTGGCTTCTTGTGACAGATGAAAAATTAAAGCCCAGAAACTTAAAATAGGACTTCCATTTCCAGTGACAGGACACACAAAATAACCTAAAAGCCTCCTTCTAGGAGGCTAGAAAGCCTCCTTCTTTAGCTAGAATGCTAGCTAAATGCAACTCTCCATTTCAGTGCATAACATGAACTCACAAAGACATAAATTCCTCAATTTGAAACTGGGTATAACCCAGCAATTCCATGTGTCCCAGAACAGTGTTTATCTAATTCTTCGTGGAGACGGGTCAGAGGATCACTTCAGTACATTGTAACCAGCACATTTTTTTCTGGACCACACTAAACTGGGTTATAACTGCATAGAAAATAAGGATATTATTTTGAGAAACTTTAATTTCCCATATATGTGCACACACAATTGTAACCCGTGTGCTGGGTGTCCACGTAAAGTGTATCTTTAACAGTGGGTATAGACAAAACATTTTGAAAAAACGCTATCTTAGAGAAACTTCTGCATGTTAGCATAGGAAATGTGTAAAAACACTCACTGAAGCATCGTTTGTAATGGTGCAAAATTAGAAGCAACCTCATTGTTCATCACAGGAGGACACATAAAACATAGGGTGGTCTGTCCATGAAACACGGCACCACAGAGCGGTTAAAACGAATAGACCGGAGCTATGGTGCTGAAATCTAATGCTCAATTAAAAAAAAAAAAAAAAAGCAAGTGGCAGAACATAGGGCGTGCTCCCATTTACTTCAAGTTTCAAAACCTGCAGAACAGCAGGACCTACTGTTGAAAGGTGCAGGTGTCCACAGAAAAAGTATGCGAGTCTGAAGGTTCAGGACAGTGTTTATCTCTGGGGTGGGAGGAGGGGACACGGGATCAAGGAGGAATCCACCACGTACTCAACTCGTTCTCAAGTGAGCTGGTCAAAACGTTAGGATTGTTGCCTAGAACTCGGGGGTGGCACTCAGTTTAGTGACTGCATTTGCCCTATTTTTGTTGTTGTTGATTTAAAAAATGTATGTGTAAGTCGTATGTACTCACCGAGACCAGACTGCTGATTGGTAGAGTAATCTGGAAGAAATCCACGGCAGGACACCTGACTGATTCCCAACCCAGGGGTCTTTCCGCACGGTTCCCAGTTCATGATCTGTTTGGGAATGAAGGATTTGCATCATTTTGCTCCTAATCTTAATAATTTATTTTTACCTGAGGGATATTGTTCTCCACAGCCCACCGAGGCCACATCTGCTCTGGCCAGAAATAGCACAAAGCCCACTCGCTCTGGGAGGCTGAGCTGTTGCTTCGTGGTTTGTGTCTTGGCTCTGTGTTCCAGCCTCGCGCGTGCACTGCAAAAAAAAAAAAAAAAAAAAAAAAAAAGAAGAAGAAGAAAAAAAAGGGCTGAGCCACTGAAAGGTCAGGAGAGAGATGATCTAAACAAAAAGTAGAAGCAAAAAAAGAAAAAAAAAGAAAAAAAAAGGAACAGAAAGAGAGAGAAGGGGGAGAGGGAGCCTCAGCCTTGCTTGAGGGAATACCCAAATTCACGGGAAAGAATCAAATTAAAGTCAGAATATCGCTGAGCAATCATAAAACAAACATGGGGCGTATTTTAGATGACAGGACTCAGTTGAAATAGTAGCCCCTTTATAGTCTTTAAGCACAAAGACACAACCTAACGGGAGTGGGTTCATTAACTTTTTTCCTAGTCTATAAAAACCAGACAAAGGATACCTTGCCAAGGACTGGAGAATCGTGGGCAGAGATTTATTGTGCTTTGGAAAAGTTCAGGGCAGTGGTTTTTATCACTGGAGCTTTCGTACTCTTCAGGTTACATAAGAGGCTCTTACTTCTCTTTCTTCTGTAGGCATAACTTCCAGGCAAGCTTTAGCTTCTCAGGTGGGCGAGCCAAAGCCTTCGGCTGCTGGAGGGGAGACAGTGACAGAGAAGAAGGTACCCTTGTAGTAGAGGGTCTGCAAGAGACGAGTCTCTGGAGTCCAGCTGTGCACTGTACGTGAGTGTATCTTTACATACTTCTGCCCTGGGACGCCTACCAATCGTCAGGAACCGTGAACGTATTCTTTTTATACTGCTGGAGAAAACTCCGATCTGTGGCAGAATTCCTTCCGTTGTGTGGAGAGCAAATAAAGCAGCCGCTGACCTTTACAGAGCGCTTCCTCTTCTAAATGCCTTACCTCTTTCTCGTCTGTAACCACCTTCCCACAAGGGTACTACTGCTAGCCCCATTTTACAGGTAAGAACACTGAGACAGCGCAAGGTTAAGCGATGGATGTCTCAGGTCACCCGCAATAAGTGCTGGAGCCAGGATTCGGACAGAGCCAGTTGGTTCTAACGGCCTGGGCTTTTATGTGCCACTGTGTCCTGGAGGCGGCATTTAAAGGAAGTAGATGACAGCCCCCCGTTATGTTAGGCTCCATGGGAACCCTGCCTCAGATACAGGGGCTTTAAGAGGGAAGTATTCACACGCCAAGGTGAGAGCGGTTCGCTAAAAATCCGAATCCTCTTCTTAGAGGTCCGAGCACCTGAGAACACCTGCCCCTAGCACTGAGGACGCCTGCTGTGGACCCCACCCTGCCTAAGTTATGGCTAATTTCTGCTTTGCCCCTAAACCCCCAGAGGACAAAAGTGGAGCTGGACTTGGGAATGCTATCAAATAAAAACCAGAAGGCCTAAGCTTGAGTTCAGTGTCGCCACCTACTAACTAAATGGACTCACTTCCTTCACTTTCCTTGTCTGTGAAACGAGAAAAAGGAATGCCCACTACATAGGATGGTGATTCGAACCAGACGGAGGAACGAAGAACTTTATGCACATCGGTGACACCTGAGTTTTGTTTTGTTTTCATTTGCTCCCTACGTCAAGGCAGCACGTTACAACAAAATGCTGTAAACGTCTGAGAAAGATCCATGTGGATCCCAAAGAGCCTTTCTCTGTAGAGTGAATACTAACCCTGGTCAGCTCATTTCCCCCTTTCCCCATCTAGAAGAGGAGGGGTATTAATCACCGGAGTGTCTTCCAATTTTGGTATTTTGTGATTGGTTGGGTCCCAGATCCAGGAGAAGTGAACCAGGGTTTTGAAATGGTAGTTTGGGTATTTCCAGGCCTGCTTGCCCTCCTCAGGTGAACACATTGCTGGGGTCCCATTCATGACACAGGACCCCAGAGGCAATCTAACAGCCCAGGGATATAATTACGTTCTAACTGTCCCCCCAAGTTCAGGTGTTCGGGGAAAAAGAACTGGATTCTCTACCGGAACTAGGTGAACACCTGGATCAGCAGGCAACCTGCTCGAGGTCGGGATGGGGACATCCCACACTTTTGTTCTGGGTAATGCCAGATACATGAGCGGATGCAGGGCAGGAGGACTTCTGAGGGAGCTTCGAGCCTTGTGACCTCATGTGACTGCTTCACTGATAAGTATCACTTGAAAATGATGTCAGATAGGACCAGTCATGACAGGCTGTGAGTCAAAGCCAGGGGCCCCGCCAGGCTTCCTGCCTCTCTGTGTTGGCCTTGCCACAGGGAATAGGTCAAGCGTGGGGACTATAACTCGAGCGGGTGACTGGGGTGTGGTGCTGAAGCAGCTGTGAGCCCGCTGAACGCTCGGCCAGTCCTTCCAGAATGGACTTGACGCCATCCCAAAGGAAGTCAGGGCCCTGGGGAGCTCGGTGCTGTGGCTGAGCATTCTCGAAGGGAAAGAAGGTCCGTCACCTTGACCACCATCTATTACACATAAACCCGCCCAAGCTGTCCCATTCCCTGGGCTTTCACAGCCTGAAGCAGAAGATAGGAAACACCACCCGTGTGACAGCAAGCCCTGTCATCAGCCTCGAGATACATCACAAGGCCATGAGCCCAGTGGCCGGAATGGTTACAACAAGACGAGCATGGGCGGCCTCCCACATCCCCTCGCAGTGGACGCCCATTCATGATTCAGTCTGTGTCTCTAGCAGCCCATGCTCATTCCTGCCCAGGGCTCTGCGCCACTGTCCCTCCCGAGAAGCCTGGGCCTCGTCTCCCACAGCTGGCTCCCTTCTGCAACTCAACGCTCATGTCAACTATCACCGTGTCAGGCCACATGCACACCTCCCACAGCTCCCAGCGCAACGGCCCTTTCCTATCGCATACAGAACTTCTCATTATCTCAAACCATTCACTTCATTTATTCTCATTTACCGCCTACTCTCCCTTAGGGAAATGACAGCCAGCATCTTCTCTGTCCTCTCCAGTCTATCCCTAGCACTGGAGGAAAACAAAAAAACAAACCTATATCTGGCAGATAACAAGGAATCAATACAATTAGTACAATTAGTTAATTAATGAGTTGATTAATTCTATCCAGGACAGGTGTGTACTGGCACAGAGAGGGTTTGGTGAGATCTCAAGGCTCCAAGGTGGCTTTCGTAGAAACTTTAATGGGGGAATACCTCCCCATTAAAGATCCGAAACTCCTACTCTGATCATCGGGGCTGGCTCCTGACATCTGTATTTATACTACATAACTTTTCGCCTAGAAATGATTTTGGTTGCACGTGTGGTATATAAAGTGCACTATGATTTCAAGTACCAGGGTATCATTCTCCTCAAATAAGTACAAATCGGGTGGTGTTAGGTCCAGGGTTGGTGTGGGTCCTTCAACCACAGAAGGACCTTGTTCTTTCTCCTTTGCACCCTCTGTTCCTAGCACACAACTTTCTTCTGGTGCTTGTTACGTCATGGTCCCAACAAGGCTGCTGCATCACCGGGCATCATGTCTGAATGCCAGACGAGGGGCAAAGCAAAGAAAGAAAGAGCCATGCCCCATGATTCTGTCATTCCTTTTTATTGAGAAGACAAAAGCTTTCCCAGTATCCATATCCAGCCTCCTCCTATTTATAGCTCTTGCATTCATCC
The DNA here is from genome assembly GCF_024610735.1 of Ursus americanus. Lineage (NCBI taxonomy): Eukaryota > Metazoa > Chordata > Mammalia > Carnivora > Ursidae > Ursus > Ursus americanus. The sequence goes on along the minus strand of NC_142160.1, from coordinate 8,096,903 downwards.
TGGGTCACATGGCTGCCCCTAGACCAGTTACTAACAACACGAAATTAAATAACTGTGACCAGTTGAGACTGTCACGATTCATCCCCGGGGGCTGAACAGAGGACCAGCTTTCCTTGAGATCAAGGTATTGCCACTCTCTCAACAAACCAATGTGTCCTATCTAAATAGATGAGAGTGGACATTTACCCCAAACGAGAGCTAAGACTCACAGAGACTGGGAGTTACAGACACATACCTTGAGCAGTCATTTTCCGAACTTTCTTAAGATTTGGCTGTTCACATTATTTAAATTCCATTGCATGCTCAAGTACCTACCCAAAGTATCTTTTTTTCTTCAGCTAGCCCAAGATAGTTTCTTTCATAAAACCAAAGGGTCTTTGTTGCTGGAACATGTAACTACCAGCATCCTGCACAGCCAGTCAGGCTGCTGTAGGGTGTCTAACAGTCCATTCACATCTCCCTCAGCAGGGACATGGCCCTTCGTACCCAACACTCTGCTCCTCCCGAGGTGACCCAAACACTTAGACATTATGTCATCAGCCTGACAACCTTCTCCTCCTCCCCCTCTCCACCTTCAGACAGCATTCGCTGAGGTCCCAAGTGTCGAGGGAGGCCTGCTGGGTCCTAAGGGGCTGCCTGATGACAGAGGGACACAGGGCTAAGCAGTAACACCCACCCTGACCAGTGGAGGAACAGAACTGAGAGATGTCGCATCACAAATCCATGATCAATGCCAAAAACAGTTCCTGCCTTCTCACTCTTTTCCCAAAACTTTTTTCTTTTTTAAGCCATCTGATTATCCAGGACACACACACACACACACACACACACACACACACACACACAGAGTCATCCACACCCTCACAATTAAGAAAGAACCTAATGAGCGAAAAGCCTGGCCAGCCCAGCGTACTGTTCCATCCCTGCCAATAGCCACAAGGAATCTTTTGTGGGTGATTCTAAGGACTGTCACACAAGTGTCTATAGGGATATCTCTGCAAAGCTCTTGCCTGACCATCTATGAACTTGATCAAAATTGTTTTTCAGTATATACATTGTTCTTCAATTTCTCTCTTCAACTTATGCAAATTTTAGACAGCATTTCTCAAAATGTGTTGCATGCAACTTACAGCTTTTACATAAACAAATGGTTCCAAGATCAGATGACTTGGCAAGCACCCAACTGAAGAAAGTTAAATAGTTTCTTCTTACAGCGAAGATAGGGTGCAAGGCTTCAATATTCCAATAGGGATGATGAGTAGCTAAGGAGAGACAGAGTACGTGGCATCTTCCAAATTTGTTTCACCACTGAAAGTTTTTTCCTTGGCGTATATTGAAAGACTGGTGATGCTTCGGGAAATGCTAAGAAGCAGAAGGATACAGGGGGCAAATCCTAGACACTACTACCTCTTTTAAGTGCCAAGAGGCATATTCTGTGACTTAGTTAAGTTGGCCTCGTCCAGACCTAAGGGTACCGCTAGTGAATGTACTGGGTTGTTAGGATGGCCCCTTGGTCCAGTGTGTCAGAGTTCTGCATCCCAGGTGCTGCCCTGGGTGACAGGCACCTTGGTCTAGGAGGGAGTGCACGTGAGCTGATGATGTTTCAATGTTTTTCTCTGATCATCAGTTTTCCCACCTTCAAAATGAGCACAGTGGGCCCCATCAGAACAAGGAGCATGCGGTCATTACCGACGAGTTCAACGACTTGTTATTTTTCTTCTGTTCCAACTTTTAATGAAAGCAATTTTCATTAATGCAAGGGTGAGCAAGCCACATTGACCTTGAAGACACGGTACATAAACTAAAAACTTAAAAGGTTTGGTGTTTTTGTCTTTTTTCTCAATTTGTCTTGTTTTGTTTACATCCGCCTTCTCTAAAAGACCACTTGGCATAACATAACAAAAATATCTTCCTACAAATATGCAAACATTTCCCTCAGATATTTGGCACCAATGTGGCTGCCTCATAACCTTTAGATGCTTTAAGCATCTCTCCACTGACAAAATGATTTTAGGAGAATTAAATGCAGGATTGGCAATGGTTCTGCCAAAGCCTCATCACAGGACATATAGAGGGAAGGCTTGCTGCCGTGGAAGCCTTTGCTCCAGGGACAGCGAGATCCACATCAAAGAGGAAAATAATTGGACAAACACATTTATCACCACAGTGTGATCATATCAGCTGCAGGTTATGGGACAAGTCGAGGGGAACTTCATCTCTCGCTCAAAAGGTTCAATATTATCAGCCACATAATAATAAAAAATTCATTGCTTACCTCCAAGATGATTTTATTTTCAGGCTATGTTAATAAGAATCCTTACTCCTCTGAACTTACTTTGACCTGATATTCTCCTAAATTGAATCATTTGCAATGTCTGAAAAAATTGGAGGTTCTGACACGCCCCTGTATCCTATGTCCGTGAAAAAGAACACATCTTCTCTGCAGCAATGAGAATACGAATATTAATAGGCACAGGGTGCAAGAGAGGAAAAAAATGAACAAGGGCATCAGAAGACCAAGGTTCTAGTCAGTGTTTGGGCAGCTCTTGCGATGTATTCCCCCCCAATTCACACATTGAAGTCCTAGACACTGTACCTTAGAACGTCACTTCATTTTGGAAATAGGGGCTTTATGGAGGTAATCAAGTTAAAATGAGGTCATCGGGGTGGGCCCTAATCCAGTATGACAGTGAACTTGTAAGAAGGGAACATTCGGACACAGACACACCTCGTGGGAAGAGGATATGAATGAAGATGGGGTGAAGACAGCCACTGATGAGCCGAGGAGAGACACTGGGAACAGATTCGTCCCTCCCAGCCCTCAGAAGAAACCAATCCTGCCAACACCTTGATTTTGGACTTCTAGCCTCCAGAACTTGGGGACAATAAATTTCTGTCATTTATGCCACTTGGTTTGTGGTCCTTTGTTACGGCAGCCCCAATACACTAATGCAAGCTGTGTTCTCAGGTGAGTCTCTTATCTAGTACCTCTCGGTCTTGGTTTCCTCGTCTACAGTATTAGAGGGCAAATGAACTTTGAAATTGCCTTTCATCTCCAAAGGCTTTTAGTTTGTTTTTTTTAATTTTATTTATTTATTCATGAGAGAGAGAGAGCAGCAGAGGCAGAGGGAGAAGCAGGGTTCCCGCTGAGCAGGGAGCCTGATGCAGGCTCGATCCCAGGACCCTGGGATCATGACCTGAGCTGAAGGCAGACACTTAACAGACTGAACCACCCAGGTGCCCCTATCTCTCAAGGTTAACGATCAAGGATGAAGGTATCTCTCACCAATTCTCCTGAGATGTAATCATCTAGCATCTTGGGAGAACACCTTTCCCTCTTATCTACAGATCAACAGATTCTTATATACAGGCTGAAACCATGTCTGATAATCTGGTCTGGCCACCCCAATTTATATTTCAGTAATGGCTTTGGAAAGCAAAATAAGGAAGAAAGGAGGCTCAAAGTAACTCCTATGAAAGGCAAACCTATAAACGTGTCTCTTTTTACGAGACATTCATCATTTGGAAAAACCGGCCTGTGAGAGATTCTAGGGAAGGTGCTGGGGTGGGCTCGTATGAAAAGATCAGTAACAAACGTGATGCTTCTCATGGAAGGAAACACGTTCTAGGCACAATTATTGAGCTTTCGAGTGCTCCTATCCTGTTTGACTTCACCAACAAAACAGTTAACAACAGTCACTTTCTACAACATTTATCAGCCTCTCATCAGAATGTATCATGTTGGTATAAACCTTAGGCTATTCCTGTATCTTCCAAGCCTGGAATATAGTATTAATGCCAGAATCGTAATGGAGCACTTTGGCAACTACATTGCAGTTCCAAATGCTGTTAAACAGAACCGATGGCCTAGTTCCCCTTCTCTTCCCCTCACTGAATGTATACTCCCTTGCCAAAGGACCTACCAAGATAAGCATTCCACGAAGTGATTTCATCATTGCTAACGAGGGTGACCTTCTCAAGCAGCAGCTCAATGGCTGGTTTAGCATCCACTATGTTAAAACAAAAATTAATGTATTTGCCAACAAATCTGGCATTTACGTGAACGGTGCTTATATTAGATAGGGTCCCAATAAGATGGCTCGCTCAAATCAGAATCATTCAAATAAGGTTTATTTACCCTGGAACTTTATAAAAGTGTACCCAGGATGTTAAAAAAAAAAAAAAAAAGCCATGAGGAATTATGGGGGCAGTAATCCAGGATTAAGAGCGGAAGCACTGTTCCCACCTCAAGTCACAAGGAGACGAGGAGGAGCAGTGATTAGCAGAACCTGGAAGGAGGAGAAAGCCAAGTAGAGAAGACTGTCTTGAAAGGAGAAGTGGGACTCTGTCTCAGGACATAGCCCAAGGCATCTTCCCGAGGAGGAAGTGAGGAGAGTACGTACCCTGACTGACCTCACTCACCCCCTCCCTTCAATTGCCCACCAGGGCTCCCCATTGGTCAAATCCAACCAGAGACAAAGGGCAGGGTGCCCATGGATGTGGTCCATAAAGGTCGCTCTCTAAAGGCCAGGCTGAGCGGATCTGGAGGTGGGTGATACGCAGCATAGTGTTAAATAACCCAACAGATGCATTAAGGTATTTGTAAGTTTTTTAAGAGCAGAAACAGGTCCGCTCTTGCTCACCATTTTATTTCCAGTGACGTCCTTCCAATACCTATCAATCTTCCAATGCTCTGGCACTAACCGGGTATCCAATAGTTCAATTCAGTGCTGACACTACCCAATGTTAATACAAATTAAGGGCTCAGTCCCACAAGATGCCCCCACTTTAGACACCAGCCACAAGTGGGGTCCCCAGGACACCTGAACATCTGCCCAACTGACTAGAGATTTGGAGGTTCCCATGACACCCACTCAGGTTCAATAACTTGCTACAACTCACAAAAGCACTCTACTCTCTACTACAGTTTTATTATAAAGGATACAACTCAGTAACAGCCAAATGGAAGAGGTTCATAGGGCAACACATGGAGGGGTGGGGGGGCGGTATCCAGAACTTCTAACCCTCTGTGTGTGTCACCCTCTCAGCAAATCGACCTCTTGATCAACCTGAAAGCTCCGTTTGCCTCATTGTTTCAGAGATTTTATGGAAGCTTCTTTACTAAATCATTCACTAAACCACTGGCCACTGGTGATTGAATTAAATCTCTAGCGCCTCTCCTCCCTGGGAGTGGGAGGCAGGGCTCACAGTTCTAGCCTTCTCACAGGGGTGGTTTCTTGTAACCGACCCTATCCTGAAGCTATCTAAGGGCCTGTATTCGGTCACCTCATTAGCATACAAAAGATATTCCTAACACTCTGAAAATTCCAAGGATTTTAGGAGCTCTGTGCCAGGAATGCACGACAAAGACCAAGTACGTGTGCTATCAGGTATCAGGCCACGTAGCCGCGTCCTACCACGGTGTCTGGCACATATAACAGTTACATTTGCTAATGAATGATGTGGTCCCAGCAAGTCACGCTACAGTCCTCCCTCCCGCTCGCTCACTCCCTCCTTTCCTCCCTTCCTCCCTTGGGATTACTGAATTTTTTACACCAAAACTACACATGGCTTTAACATTCTCCTTCCCCTTTTCGTTGGGTATTCTAGAAAAGACAAACCCTGACAGGTCTCCAGAATCTTAGGGCATTTCACACCCCTGACATCCCAAGCCCTGGGAGACCCAACAGAGGAACGTTCACAAAGACTTTTCAGAGATGGAACCAAACCTACTGATTTACAGTCTGTTCCAGGTTCCTTGTTTTCATACCTTCTTTTTACCTTCACAACCAACAGATTCTGCTGCCCTAAAGAGATGCAGGAAGCTAGGGTTGGACATTTGCTGGGGATGCTAGAACATTTTTTGCTTATGTCATATGTTGTGCAACATGCCACCGAAAGGACTTTATATTCTGGACAGTTTCCCAATGATATGAGTTCCACCTTATGGTTTTAAAATCCCAAGTAATCAGCATTTTACATATCGTAGGGAAAACTGGATTTCTGCCAAAGGAAAATCTGAAACCAAGGATAAAGAAAATGTAGAAGGGAGTAGAGCTATTTTAAATGCATTAACAGAAAAAACAAAAGCGAAAAACACACACAGGTCCATTGAGGTCTAATATGCCTTGAAAACATGGCGTGAAATTCCAGTTCAAATGAGGGTTGGGATAAGGGTGTTGAAAGTTTTCTATCCATCAGCAGAGCTAGCCCTCAGTCTGATGGATGGTTAGGCTTCTCCCTAGTTAGTAATAGCTGTCTAATCTTGACAAAAACGAGCCACACTCTAGGACCAAACTGAATTCTCAACCTAAACAGTTGCACAAGGGCTTGATGAGGTCCTCTTAGAGAATATTTTTAGCCCTAATCAGACACCCATGGCCCACCTTCCTGTGGAAGCATATGCTTCGACCTGAGCAAAAAATACAAACGGGGCTCCTGAATGTCCTTACCCGAGTGTCCTCTCTGGCCACCGCGTCCCGGGGCATGTGACACCTCTCTGATCAGCAGCACACAATATCATCACCCCAGGCACTGATAAGAAAATGCATCCGAGAAGGGATTGTAATAGGCAGCTTGCACAAGTCTGCTGGAGACAGACACTGATACTGGAAGGGAATGCCTAAGGCACATGTTCGAAACCCAGCGGGGCATTCTAAGTGACCCAGTGGGAGGGGTCGCTGGAAACAACCAGTGGGTCTTTTGAAAGAGGGACAGTGAGAACTGAGCCCGCCCAAAGAGCGCAGAATTAGATCTAGAGGTGGGGCACAGGCGTCTTTTTAGAGCTACCTGCCCCCGTCATACAATGGGAAAGAGGCACATTAAGCATTTTCCTTTAGTATCTCTAAACAATACTCACCTGGGTTGGGTGCAGTGGGATTACATGGGAAATATTTTCAAAATAGACGCGTGCAAGACCTTCCCGCCCCACCCACCCGCCCCGCCATTCTGACAAACCCTACATGGGGGCAACCTATGCATGTTGCAGGAACTCCCAGGTCTTTCTGATCCTCCCACCTCCCTCCATCCTGACTTATCCCTGGTTAAGATCCACTGAGCACGAGTTCTCTATTACACTCAATTACTAGAAAGAAATATATTTGGGTCACATATCTTAATTCCCTGCTGACATACCTTAATGGAATTAATATTTAACAATACACACTTGACTTAGATCAGAAATGCCTTATAGAGGTTATCTACTTGAATTTTACATTGTTACACCTTCTGGAAAATCAGTTTCAATCATCTGATATATTATCCAATTTCCATTACATACACCCTTCACAAAATTGCGTGTCTAACAAAAGATGGTCCCTCCCAGCAAGACAGGTCTGTCTAACAGACAATGATAATGAAATGATGCAAAGTGTTTGCCCTGGTGCCTCAGCTGCTAGAAGATTGTGCACACTGGCAAGCATCCTTAGAAATGGCTTATAAGGCAGTTTGTCCAACAGAATTTTCTGTGATGATAGAAACGTTCTTTGTCCGCACTGTCCGGTTCAGTAGCCAGTAGGCACATGTGGCTACAGAGCACTTTCCAGGTGACTGGTGTGTTGGAGGAATGAATTTTAAATTTTATTTAATCTCAACTAATTTAAGTTTAAATAGCCACATGTGGCTAGTGGCTATATTATGGTGGCAGGATTGCAAGGCCACTTGTAAAATTTAAACTAGTACTTCATACACACGATAAGACAATACAAAAGTTTTACAGTCGTTTCAACTTAGGAGCAAATGCCATATTTAAATTTTAAGAGTGTCATTGACTTCCAGTAATATTACGGTTGACCCTTGACCAACTCAGAAGTTAGGGGTGCTGACCTTTCACACAGTCAAAAATCCTTGAACAACTTTTGACTTTCCCAAAACTTTACTAGTAAACAGAAGCCTTACTGATAACAGAAAGCCAATTAACACATATTTTGTATGTTACGTACCTTATACAGTGCATTCTTACAATAAAGCTAGAGAAAAGAACACGCTCTTAAGAAAATCATAAGGAAGAGCAAATACATTCACTGTACTGTACTGTATTTATCGAAAAACACCCACGTACAAGTGAACCCATGCAGTTCAAACCCATGCTGTTCAAAGATCAGCTGTATTCGAGAAGACTTCTGCATATCTGGGGCTGACTACAGACACTTGGCTGCTCTTAAAAAAAAAAAAAAAAAAAAAAAAAGGAGAAGGCTCAGGTGATCTGTGCAGCAGCCTGGTTTAACTGAACTTGCCCTCTGTCCCGGACTGTCATACTTACGATGCTGGGACCTGAAGACAGAATTTCTGACTATCCTCTGAACAGTGCCACGTTCCCTGCCTAGACAGCAGGGTGGTAACGTTTCCTCTCCCTTTAGTTAGGGACCCTCCCCTGATCCAACCCCACCTGGTAGAGGGAGGGCAGGAGGAAGCTTTAAGGTTTGCTTTGTTAATTCACACCTGGAGAGCGCGCTCTCGATGTAAGGAAGGGCCCACTGGGTTTGCGTGGTCTCTCGGCCTTGGCACTAGGGACATTCTGGGGCCTCTAATTCTGTGTTGTTGGAGACTGACCTGCCCTTTGGAAGACGTTCAGCAGGAGTATCTCCCACCCACCTCAGCAGTACCAGCCAAATGTTTCTCCAGACACTGTCAAAATCCCCTGGGGAGCAGCTCACCTGCGGTCGGGAGCCAGCATTCTAGATAGTAAGTTCTTGAACTACTTCAGAAAGGAAACCAGTCTTAGTTTTTTATTTTTTTAAATCTCTAATACCCAGTAGATGTCCGTTACTCGATACACATCAGGCATTACTTAGACGAAAGAAGAAAAGGCCACTATTATTTTTACCTTTATAAATGTCCCCCTCAGTGCCTAGCACAGTGTAAGAACCAATAAATATTTTCTGGTTGGTTAATATTTTTACAGGTTATAAAAAAAAAAAAGCAGAAGCTTCTACTAATGGCTATTTCTGAGGAAGAAAATGATGGGGAAAATAAATCTTTCTCATACCTTCACGTACATGAAGCAATTTCCTGGCCTCTTCCGGTTTTCAGCAAACAGAGCAAGTCTAGAAAATACAGTCTCACCGTTTCCAGCACGCACCTTGATTGTCTGTGAGGACAGGATGGATCTCGGGCTCTGTCTCCTCACACAGGTTTGTCTGGGTGCTGGGTCGAGGGGATTCCTTCCTCCTTGACTGGGGGAGCCGATCATCTTCAGCACCAGATGAGACCCCCAGGAACCCTCGCTGCCAGGTTTCCTGCAAGAGAAAAACAGACGGCTCGCTTCAGTTCACAGTTGCTGAGCCTCTAAGCTGCACTCCCCAGCACGTGATGCTTTTACCTCATGGTCACAACCAAACCCTGGAGCATGAGCCTACTTCCTAATTAAAGCCAAACCCATTGCGCCTCAAACTTCAGGGATGATTTATCCCCATGTACACGTCGCCCGGCACAGAAGGAAATTCAAGGCATTCCCTCTGTGCACAGATTTAAGCAGACGATGCACCTGGTATAGCCTGCCCTTCACTCTTTCCTCAACTGTTTACGGTCCTTAAACCTTCTTGCAGCAGATTTTTTATTTAATGAAAAATATCACTTTCCAAATTCCATAGCACTGGCTGTACATTTAAAGAACTGCTGTTGTCAAACCACCGAAATCATTAAGTCACACTGCTATTTAACCAAGGGCAAGGTCAGAGCATTTATTAGAATTAGACAAGAAAGGAGAAGGGAAAATCCGTCCCTTCCTTTAGAGTACTTTGCAGGAGACACACTGGAATCAACGGGGCAGCTCTCTGGGTCTCGAGGGTCAGGCCACAACCCAGAGGAAATCAGAAACTCAGGGTAGTACAAATTCTTTTAAATACATGTTTGATCTTAGAAGAGCTTGAGGTTTATGGAAAAAAATACAAAGAGACCACAGACATTGCCCATATATCCCACACTCATTTCCCTGTATTATTAACATTTTATAGGAGTATGGTACATTTGTTACAATTAATGAGCTAATATTTTTTAAAGATTTGAAAAAGAGAGAAAGAAGGAGAGAGAGAGATCACACATGTGAGTGGGATGAGGGGCAGAGGAAGAGAGAATCTCAAGCAGGCTCCCCGCTGAGCATGGAGCCTGACCTGGGCTCGATCCCACGAACCAGAGATCATGACCTGAGCCAAAGTCAAGAGTCAGATGCCTAACCGACTAAGCCACCCAGGCGCCCTTAAGGAGCTAACATTGCTACGTTATTAACTAAAATCCATACTTTTTTCATATTTCCTCAGTTTTCCCCGAGTTTGCTTTCTTTATTCCAGGATCCCATCTAGGACACCACATTACATGTCTCCTGAGGCTCTTCTGGGTGGCAAGAGTTTCACCGGCTTTCCTTGTTTTTGATGACCTTAATAGTTTTGAGGAGTACTAGCAAGATATTTTGTAGTGTCCCTCAACTGGGATTGGTCTGATGTTTTTCTCACGATCAGACTGGGGTAACGTGCTTTTGGGAAGAAGACCGTAAGAGGAAGCCATTCTTACCACATCAGATCAAGGGCACCTATGTCAACATGACTTTTCCCTAGTGACGTTGACCCTCATCATTTGACTGAGACAAATTTCTGAGTCATTCTCCAAGACAAAGGTAGTCTTTCATCCCTTTTTTCTTATTGTACTCTTCTAAAGGAAGTCACTTAAGGAATGCAGGGTTATATTCCACTTCCTTGATGCTTAGGATCTATACGAAGTTTTTAGAATTCTTTGATACAGGAAATTGGTCTATTTTTCTCCATTTATTTATATCATATAGATCCATTTATTTTCTACTTGGAGTTTCAATCTACTAATTTATTCCTCGTGCTGTTCCAGTGTTCCAGCTTTGGCCATTAGGAGTTATTTCAGTTGGCCCTGAGTCCCTTTGTGGTAGCAGTGGTGTTTTTCTGAGCACTTTCTTACTTCTGGGCACCATAAGATGCTCCTTGCTCATCTTATGTATTTCCTACCCTAGTCCTAGAATCAGTCATTTATCCAAGTTCTGGCTCCTTTGGTTGGAGAATGATATTAGAAACCAAGATCTGGGTGCTAGGTGTGCTCATTGCCACCGGGGTGCTATGGCTTCTAGGCTCTTTCTGTTGACAGAACAAGGAAATTATGTGTGTGTATACTAACCTATGCATATACACGTATCTGTAAGTAGTTCTGTATATAACTATCTCTATCTATATTAAGCTAATATGAGTCTATATTGACGTCTCCAACTCTAATCCGATTATCACATGGATGTTTCCAGTCTCATGCTTTTCTGTAACCTCCAACAGTAAGAAACTTGGCTCGCACCGTTGTCTATCCATTCACTTAACTGAATTCCAGTGTGCATATATAGTGGTATCAGAATTGTTAACCTGTACCCTCGTGGGAAACAAGTTTATCAACTAGAGCACAGCACTTGTGTATAGTTCCTTCTGCCTCTAGTCCTACAGACTCATTTCCAAGGTTACTTAAGTCAGTACCTTTCCTCCTCCACACCTTCAGTGAGGTTGTTCAATACATTTGCAATACAGTTACACTGTTTTGTCATAATTCTGCATTTAATCCTGGGATCCTGACCTACTAAATAACTTTTTAAAATCTGCATAAAGTTTGCTCTTTGTCCTATAAAGTTCTATAAGTTTTGACAAATGCATATCTACCATTATAGTTATCACACGGAATAGTTCTACTGTCTTAAATAATTTTCTGTGCTTCACTTAATCACCCCTTTCCCTTTTCCCTGAGCCCCTGGAAACCACTGATCTTTCTACCATTTCTATAGTTTTGCCTTTTCCCAGAATGTCATGTAATTTGAATCATATAATATGCAGCCTTTTCATACTGGGTTCTTTCACTTAACAACTTCCATTTAAGATTCACTCATGTCTTTTTGTGGCTTGATACTTCATTTATTATTTTATTAATATGCCATTGTATAGATGTGTACCGGAGTTTCTTGATCCATATACCTATTTGCTTCTAGTTTGGGAAATCATAAATACAGTTGCTATAAACATTCCTATGCAGGTTTCTTTTTGTATGAATATAAATTTTCAAAACAGTAACTTAAGTTTTCTAAACAATAAATATGTAGTGGCAGTTCAGTGTCTGAATGATATAGTAAGACTACAACTATCTTTTTAAGAAAGTGCCAAACTATCTTCCAAAGTGTCTATATGATTTTGCATTCCTACCAGCAATGAATGAGACTACTTTGTTGCTCTGTATCCTTATCAGCCAGTTTTTAAATTTTAGCTATTCTAATAGCTGTGTAGTGTTATTTCATTACTGTTTTAATTTGTAATTCCCTAATGACACATAACGTTGACTATCTTTTTACATGCCAATTTTCCATCTGTAAATCTTCTTTGGTGAAGCATCTGTTCAGATCTTTTGCCCATTCAAAAATTTGATTGTTTTCTTATTAAGTTTTAAGACTTTTTATATTTTGGATATAAGACCTTTATTGGATATGTGTTTGGAAATATTTTCTCCCAGTCTGTGGCTTGTCCTTTGGTTCTCTTTACAGTGTTTTTTTATTTATTTTTTATTTTATTTTATTTTTTTTTAAAGATTTTATTTATTTATTTGACAGAGATAGAGACAGCCAGCGAGAGAGGGAACACAAGCAGGGGGAGTGGGAGAGGAAGAAGCAGGCTCACAGCAGAGGAGCCTGATGTGGGGCTCGATCCCATAACGCTGGGATCACGCCCTGAGCCGAAGGCAGACGCTTAACCGCTGTGCCACCCAGGCGCCCCCTACAGTGTTTTTTTAGACAACAGAAGTTTTTCATTTTAACAAAGTCTGATTTCTCAATTTTTCTTTAATAAATCATGTTTTGCATCATCTACTTATAAACTCATCATCAAACTCAAGGTCACATAAGTTTTCTCCTGTGTTTCAGTCTAACAGTTTTAAAGTTTTGTGTATTACATTCAGGTCTAAGTTCCATATTGAGCTCATTTTTGTAAAAGTGTAAAGTCTGGGACTAGGTTCGTTTCTTAAATTTTATGTGCGGACTCCAATCGTTCCAGCACCATTTGTTGAAAACCTTTCTCCATTGCATTGCCTTTGCTCGTTTGTCAAAGATCAGTTGACTAATTTGTCTGGGTCTATTTCTGGGTTCTCTATTCTGTTCCACTGATCTGTGTGTCTACTGTTTCACCAAGGAACACAGTCTTGATGACTGAAGCCTTAGCATAAGTCTTGAAATTGACTAGTATGAGTCTTCCAATTTTGTTCTTTTTCGGTATTGTGTTGGGTATTGCTTTTTTTTTTTTTTTTTTAAGCTTTCCAAATGAGTCCAACGTATAGCCAATGTGAGAACCCCTGCCTTGGAGGCAGCTGGGAATAGAAGCAAGAACATGGATTTGAGAGTCAAGCAATCCTTTGGTCAGATTCTTGGTCTGGAGGCAAAGCCGTCTGACATTCTGCAGCTTCAGTTTCCTTTTCAGGAAACGGGGGATTAACATGCTTACTGGCAGGGTTTTTTTGTTTTTTTGTTGTTTTGCTTTGTTTTTATAAAAGCAATTCGTTGGAAAACCCCAGCATAGGGATGAGCAAGCAGCGAGTGACTAGTCAGGATGAATTCCCTTTTCTTCACTTCGAATGCTTTCTGGACTGTTTGCTCAGTGTACTCCTAGACCATTTAATTCCAAATATTACGAAGGACTGGCATCGTTTATTATTATGAAATATATCCCAATAGATGCATAAACGTGTAAGATGGGTCATAACCCAGAGTTTTGCTTCTCCTGCAAACTGGCTGCCTAGACTGAAGAAATAAGCCTATTTGACAATCTTTTTTAGAAGGAAGTGATTCAGCTTGAGCCCATGGGGAATTAATTCTAGTCTATTTTTTAATGATTTGGGGGAGAGAGAGGAACTTACTGACTGCATGGAAACAATAAGTAGCAAATAGCACAAATGATTTAAAAAAAGAAAAAGAGGGTGAGGAAAGTGCCTTTTTAAAAAATAAGGTAAACAGGAAAATGACCAGGAAGGACATATTTTGGAAGCAACAATAGGATCTCTTTATGACTATACCTTCGTACTTCTGAAAACTGGGGCCTTGTTTTAGTACACATTTACATAGTGAGATTAGTAGGTAAAAAGTACAGTTTCAAGATTTTTATATAAATGTTTTGCTTTCCAAAACATATCCCTTATTCTACAGAGAAAAAAAAAATCATACACAAGCAAGAAAACAAGCAAACAAACTAAAAGTCAGGAATGGTGAAAGAGGGAAAAATAAAGGAACTGCATTTAATCAACGACATTTATGCTCCAAGCTCGCTAGGAATTCTGTACTTTTAAATAACTTAATCATCATGACAAATTTAATATCATCCTCACTTCATAGATAAGAAGTGAAGTCTCGGAAAATGGAGTAGTGGGCCACAAAGCATACAGTTCACATGGCAGAGCCAGGAAGCCAAGTACACCTCAAAACCAAGCACTCCAGCCCCAGCTCAAACATCATTATACCATACTGCTCTAATCCTTTAATTTCTGAAAAGGAGAAAGAGCGTGAGAATATTTTTAACTTTCAAAAAAGATCCCCAATGTTCCCAGATATTTTACACACTGAATGCTAATTTCCTCATACAGATATCCTAAGAATTCCGGTACTGCCTCCTCCAGCAGTGCTGAAAGGAAAGCATTCTTTCATTTCTTGCAGGACACACACAGGCGCATTTTCACAATGGCCTCCCCAAGATGGTAACCCTCCTCCGGCCCCTCCCCAGGAGTCATTAGTGAGTCCCAGAGCCTGCCACGCCTGCTCTCCAGAGCTCTGCCAGCCCAGCAGCAGCAGCAATAATGAGACTCGGCCACCGTGTAACAGATGCTGGTGATTCACAGGAGAGGGGGCAGGTCTCGCTGTGCCTCTCCTTCCTGCTGCAAACATGAAGCCCAACCAAAGGGCTCACAATAAAACTGACGACAAAACTCAGAGAAAAGCAAATGTCAGGGGTCAGAAGTGGCCACAGAAACCACCGTAGAACCCAATTAAAAGTTGGTGTTTTCCAGCTTCACTTGTGACAGGTGTTTCTGTGTGCGTCCCCGCTTCCTTCCCCTGAGGAGAGGTGAGGAGACATGAACCAGCCGAGTGGAAAACACTGCCCCAAGAAAGGAACTGTTGGAGAATTCACAGTGGCAGGTGCAATGCAATTTAGGAGTAATTAAAGATATTTGAAGAGAAAACAACCCTCTGTCATGTAAAGTAGAAGGAGATGGGAAAATGGGGACTTACAATTCAGAGACTTTATTCATAAGAGAGACATTTGGCTGTCTCCGTGCAGTCATGCTGGGCATCCCAGGCGGGAGTGTTTTAAAAACCCAGTTCCAGTTGTCTAGGTCTGATCTTCCATTATTCAAGTCTAGAAACGAAACTTTGTCTGCGTATTTAGAGCTCCTCAGGTTCTCAGGGGATTCCATACTCACTGGCTTGGATGACCCTAAAACACAAACCAGAATGCCAAGGTGTGATTATTGTTTTTCATTTGTAATATTTTCATTTGTATTCCTTTATTTATAATAGTGGGAAAGGTTTTTTTCTATTAATTATCATACTGTTGCTGGGAACCATCGTGTATCAGTTAGCTATTGCTGTATAACAACCACACCCACACTCAAAGACTTTAGACAACTAGCATTTGTTTTTGCTCACAAATCTAGGGCAGCAGGGCAATTCTGGGATCTGGGAGAAGCTCAGCTGCTCTCTCCTGGGCTCGCTCAGGCACTCATGCTCACCTGGTGGTTGGGCCACTCGGGCTGGCTGATCTAACACATGGCTAGTATGGTCCAGCCATCAGCCAGAGCTGTACAAGTAAATGGGCCTTGTTTCTCATCACTGAGCAAGTTGCCTGGGTGTGTTTCCATCGTGGCTGTGCAATGTTCAGACAGAGCGACAGACAGAGAGAGAGTACTTAAAGCCTCTTGAGAACCTATGCTTAGAAGAGGCACATCATGGCTTCCACCACATTCTGTGGACACAGAAAGTCACAAGCCAGCCTCCATTAGAGGGCTTAATAGTCTCTAGCTATTGACAAGATGAGTTGCCAAGTCACATACAGGTTACAGGAAAGGGAATAATTACCGCTCTTTTGGCATCAACCTTCCATCCCTCCCTCTCTTGTGCTCTTAAAAAATTGAATTAATAAGCAGAGGTACCTCGACAAAAATAAAATCAAATGCAACTGGATTGTGCTCAGGGGTTATTTCAATCAGGCTTTCAAGAATCTGATGAACTATACTTGCTCTAAACCCAGAATGTACCAAACGTCAGATTGTCTCTTTCCCTCCCCTACCCACATACCGCTTCCCACACACCCTAGATGTCCATTTGGAGGTCATGTCTCAGACTGGATTCTTTCTACGGATGCCTGCCACTAAACCCTTCCACTATGCACAGCTTTTTGCTGGCTCCAGTCCGATGGTGGCACCTGTTTCCACATAATAGATTTACTTCCTGTAGCCACTACAGTGACTACTATGTTTGGTTTTTAGTCAATAAAAATTTAATTGCTGCTAAAGTTGCTTCAGGAAGAGATAGAGGAAAACATTCTCTCTTCGTCTCCTGCCCCCTCCTCAGAGGCAGAAAGGCAATGGCGCTCGTGGAATCTGGAAGAACACTTTTCTTTTTTCTTTCTTCCATTAGGAGATGCCGTAATGACCAGAAATGTATGGTCCTGTGGTTCATAACCAAGTGGAAGAGCCCAAATGTCTGGGGGCCACACAGGTTTACTGCATTCACAGGAACATTTCCTCAAGTATCCTGCAACTGAAACCTCGTTATTTTGCAGAAATCCAAGGAGCCCAAACCCTGTTCAAGTAAATTAACATTTAGGTGTTCAACACGGCTTTGGAATGAGTCTTTCTGTAAAGATGAGTTTTCTAGGTTACTGTTTCATTACACAACGCCCTCCTTACGACAGCCCAAGGGAGAAATTTCTCTCTGATCTCAGAATGGGAAACAATTGGGCTGCTTCTTAGTACTTGGAATGGTTTTGTGGTGGCTATTACAGATACTGTGGATCACGTACGTGAGGGCATCTCCTCCTTCGGGCAGCTTAGCACCAAAGCTGAGACCCAGCTCTGAAAATCTGTAGGGCCTTTTGGTATGAATTTTTTAGATATTAATCTCACACCTGACTTGACCTTATCCTTCCTAGTTCTATATTCCCTCTATTCTGCCTTCCTTACTCAATGATTTTATGGGTTTTTTTTTTTTTCTTATTTCAGATACTTTTTTTTCTAAGTAGGCTCTACACCCAGCATGGAGTCCAACACAGGGTTTGAACTCACAACCCTGAGATCAAGACCTGGGCTGAGATTAAGAGTCAGATGCTTAACTGACTGAGCTCCCCAGGTACCCCTATTTAAGATACTTATTAAGCAGACTTCAATGTTTTTTAGAGCCTAAGAGTATAAAGAAACAAACAAATAAATACCAATTTCTCAAGTAATCTCAAGTTTAATTTTTTTGAGTGCTTAATTCTTCGATTTTCTCTATCTTGATGGGACTCTCTCTTTTCTATTTCGGATACTGTGGCCTGAGATAATCATACTTCTCCGCCCTTTTGCTACTCCGTGTTCTCATACAACATATAGTTTAATATGCACAAATCCTAATGGTATGAGACTATAGTTATAAACATTTCTTTTTCATTCAGCCCATGTTTTGAGACCCATGTATTTTTCTAAGGGCACATCTACTCTTACTTCTCTCTGAGGAAGAGCATGAACCCAACACATTGGCCCCTCCACTCCCCAAACTGCCTCCAAAACCCTCCCTGTCTCCCCTCCCCCCCCACCACAAATACGCTGTGAGGACAATCCTTACACCCAGAATGAACAGTTTTGAGAGTGAAAAGGGCGCTATCAGTAATTCCACCAGGGCAGCAGATGTGCTGTTCCAGGCAAGCTGAAATGCCTTGTCACCTTACTCATGTAGGACCCTGACGACTCTGTGAGAATCCCTTCTTGATGTGTACCCAAGCGCGGACTTGCTGGGTCAGGAAGTAGACATAGACCTAATCTGCTGTTACCACCAGGGTCCCCTGCAGGATTTCTACCCCAGTTTACACTCCCATCAGCAGTGCGTGAGGGCTCCCACGCTCCCACACTCCGCCAACACTCGGCAGTATCCTGATTTTGCCAGTCTAGTACATGTAAAGAGATACCTCGCTGTTAATTTAACTTGCCTTTTTCTGTCAACTAGCGAGTTTGAGCATTTCTTCATATTCTTGTTAGCTTTTTGTCTTTTTCCTTTCTGTGAATTTTGATCGCGTATCTTGGCCCATTTTCCACTGAGGTATTTGCCTTGCCGATTTGCAGAAGATGGTGCTTTTTGTACAGTGAGCACACATTCCTTTGTCTTCTTGAACTGCACGGGCAGCCTAACTACCCTTTCTCGCAGAACCAGGGTCACGTGAGGGGGAGCATACGGATTGCTGGGGTTATAAGACGCTATGAAACACACCGTTTGATAGATACAAACAAATTGTAATCGACTGCATGGTGGCCTCCCCCTCCAAAAAAATTCATATATTGAAGTCCTAACCCCCACTGTGACTATATTTAATATGTGGCCTTAAATGAGGTCGTAAGTGTGGGACCCTGATCCACGGAGGCTTGTGTCCTTCTAAGAAGAGAGACATCAAGTCGGTGGCATGCGCACAGAAAAGCTTATTTTACGTGGGCCTCCAAGGCAGATACAGGTAAAAACATAAAACTCATTTAAATTGCTTACCTCTTTGGGCAGTTGGAAGCATCAGAACTTGCTGTTTAACACTTGGAGTGCTCTATAAAAGTTAACCAGTGGTGTCATTTCCAGGAAACCGTTCAGGATATAGGCTGTCTTCAGAAATCAGGGCTTTCCTCCTCTGAAAAAAATCAGTGAATTCTTCCTCATCTTCGTGATTTCCTTTTTCTTTTCTTTCATTTTTTTTTTCTTTTTTAACTTATTTTCCGAAGTAATGTCCTTCTCTGGCACCACCCAGTTTCCTAGAGGAAAACACACGTGGCTCAAACATCTGTGTTGTTCTTAAAACCTTTGGCTTCTGCAATTTACAATGTCCAAAGACACCGGCTCTTTGGGTCTATGATTTGTCCACCTGGGAAGAGTCGGTCACAGGTCCTAGGGAATGGTTTCAGGGACGCTGATGGGTTTGGTGCTGCTTAGTTGCATGTTATCAGGAACGCGTCTAATGCGAGCACTGTGATCAGTTCCTACCAATGCGTAGCGAACTAGCTGCAAGCTGCCATCACACACTCCACCAGAAATGATTGACAGTACCTAATGCAACGCCACGGGGCAGCATGCCACAGAACTGAGCTTACCCTGCTGGACTATTCCCCGACAGCAGACTTCACAGCTCCCGGCTACCAAACCTTCTGCAGAACTGCTCTGAAGTCCTAATGCATGTCCTGTGTTTCTACAGAAGTTAAGAGGACTCGGCCCAGCTTCTACTAAATGGTCCCTCCTCCACCACCAGCTTCACCACCTCCACCCGCCTTCCCTGGAGAGCTAACTTCCGGTCCTTCGGCGGGGTTGTGTGTGCGTGTGTACACGTGCACACGTGTATGTGTTTTCCTGGAGTGAGGACTGTGGCAGACCCTACGGATGATCTACACCCCCAACAAGTCTTAATTCCCTATGACCTTGACTTTCTTTGCCACAGAGGCTGAGAAGCTGAAAGTTTTCCATTTGCCAACTTTCTTTGTTTTGACCAAGGAGAAGGAAAACATCCTTTCTTGAATAAAAAGCAAAGCCTCACTAGGAGAAAATCCTTTGCTCTTCATCCTGTCCTGTGATTTCTGCCTGGAACGTCAGTTAAGCACAGAGAGAAGCAGCCAGCACGCAAACGTGAGGCTACCAGCCTGAGGACGAAGGCCCGTACGTGAGGTGGAAGGGCCGGAAGTCAGAAGGAGTTTTAAGTCTCTAATAGTGTCCTTGTGCCCCCAACCCAGCTCCACACAGTCTACCACCACACGCATTGTCACGTTATGAAATAAACACACACACACAATTTTAAACAGAGGAGGTAAAAAAATAAACAGAAATCCTAAAATCGTCTTCCTGTTCCGACTGCTTCGTGTATGCCCTAGAAGCAGGCACCCTATCTCGGAGGCCTCTGCTGAATAACCAAGGCACTGCTATTAACAGAAATCAGCAAAAGTTCAAACGGCACTGATGATGAAGGGGGAAAATGCCCAGAAACGTATACTCCAAGATACGGTGGTAATGTTCGGTCATCTTTATTTTCTATGTAAACGACAGAAGGACATACACAGCACGCGCATGGCGGTAGCTGTAACCTTCTGTGTGTTCTCACCTCTCTGCATCAACCATGTACTAGTTTGCAACAAGAAAAACAGAGAACAGGAAGTGTTATTTCAAATTACCCAATAGTTCGATACAGGCCCTCCCTCCTTTCCAAAATTTTTCCTTCCAGGTGCCCTTGTCATGGTGCTCAGTGTCTCCTTACACTGCACGGATGTGCTCCCCTGTGAGCCCCACCTGTGAAGACAGCCAGGCAGGTGCGGTGGGGAGGACTAGAGAGGATGATGGCTCACTGCAGGTGCCCTCTGGCCTGCTCTGGGGTGGGGGGGCAGGGTTGGGATAAGGAAAATGAATGCCCTATGAAGCATCACCCTTGGTGATGAGCAAACCCCCCATGTTGAAGCGGGAGTTTCCCCATGTCTTGTCCCCCTTACCACCGAATTGTCCCAATTCCCATCCTGTCATAGAATGATGGGCATTTAGCCCTGGAACACCTTCTAGCCCACTCCTGCCTTTTCAGAGACTGAAGAGCAAGCTCTGAAAGTGAAGGGTATGTCCAAGGTCACAGATGACATGCAGGCAGCAGAGGAGGGATCAGAACCCATTCAAATGCTCACAGCCACCATCGCTACCACCCTGACTGCATCGGGAAGTCCTTCTTGCAGGCTGGGCATTGCCCCAGAGTGCCATCTACCCAGTCTCTTACCCTCACGAAAGCCCCATAAGCTAGGTGGTGTCCCTCCGTCTTAAAGTTGAAGAAATTACGGCTCAGGTGGATCTTGTGGTTTTCCAAGGCTAGAAGGAAGCAGAACCAGGAGGTGAACCCAGCTCTGCCTAGCCCTTTCCACTTCAGCTGACTTAAGACAGCGTTTTCTGATGCTACGCATGTGCCTACAAAGCAGCTTCCCACAATTCCTCTAGAGGGGTCCTCAGCTACCGGCGTCTCAGGCAATCATCTCAGCGTCACCTCCCTCTCCCCTTCAGCGCAAAGAATCCTTCCCAAATGAGCCTGTGCTCTCAGCAGCTGGTGATATTTGATTTGATTAACATCCTGGGACCTATCACCAGACGTAAAGATGATGCCTAATTAATTGCTTACATTAAAGAGCTGGCACTTTCTGCGTTCGGTTCACACTTCAAGCTTCAATCATGTTTTCGTTTCAGCAATATTTACTTGATTAGCAAAGAGTCGATTCATACTCCAGCGTGGACCTAAGCTGGGTGTGGGACTTCCCTAAGCAGATGTCCTTGACAGGTGTAAAGAAATAGGTTTTTTTTTTTTAACAGCAAGAACCATGAGTAAGCTCTTCTGCTTGTTTTTCAATTAAAAAAAAAATCATGCTTGGATCAACAAATATTCATTGAGCACTGACCTATTCCGTCCCAGTCATTCCATTTCCAAAGCCCCACGGGGGCCAAAAAGAAGTGCACTCGCTAAGAAGTCGCCTTAGACTTAACTGTTCTCTTCCCTTTGTTTGGTCCAAGATCTAGATGCGCTGATTAAGAAAACGGACTCGACCTTAGACATCTGACGTTTCAATCGGCATTTGCTGAGGTCTCCAGAGATCTTATCATGCAGGAGGCGGGGGAGTTTGGGATGTGAAATGACTCCTGGGATGTGAATGGGGGTCACACTGAAATGAGGGGCTACGCCACCAGACTGTCCTATGCAGTATCTTTCATCAGAACGTGACAAAGAAAGGCAAGATTCGACCTTCTGACAGCAGGAAGTTGGAAGGGATAAGGCAGCATTTTGGATGACAAAGTTCTTGACAATGGGCCGAATTCTAACATCACGAACCTGAGTAGGAACAAATGCCACAGAACCATCAGAAGCCCTACTGCACAGGGGAAGATGCGGCTTTGTGGAAAAGGCTTGGCTGCGGTCAGCCTCGAGCTTAACACCAGGTGACAGTGTGGTGTGTGCCCCAAGTCACTGATGCACCCATCTGACTGCATGTGTGAAACACCTACACTTAGGATAGGGAGAGCCCCACTCTAACGTTCCCTAATGCGCCCGCCCTCGTGGAGCGCGTTCAGCTCTGCTGTGAGGAGGCTCACCGTACACCGTACTGTGCTCATCGGGACACTTTCTAGAATGAAAGGGTTTGCAGGTGTAAATGAAGCCTGGAAAATAGGCATCAGGGACGACTCCTGGCCAAACTAGGGTCTATGTTACCTAGAAGGGACGTAGACGGATTGAAGGGTATTCCAGAGGAGAGGCTCGAGGATGGGGAGGCCTCAAAAACAGATTTAAAAGATAGATAAATCTCTGAAGAAAAAGATGGTTAGTCTGAAGAAGAGCACTGTGAGGTTTCTATGTGAGGTTTCTATGAGCGCTACTGTGAGAAATTATAAGGGCAGCATGGGGAAGAGAGAGGCGCCTGGGGTTCACAGGTTCTGCGGGGCTCTACTCTGGGGTAGCCAAGCAACCTCCAACAGGAAAGACTTTTTGAAAGCATACCTGGCTATAGCCATCAGTTTCTGGTTCACACGCCTACTTAGTTCTTCAAAAAATCCACTAAAATGGTAATACTTCCTGCTTAGTGAAACCAGCTACTTTTCTTTGAAAGTGTTACTATTGTGTAAATGTACGGTAGTGGTTCTTTCTCTTTTCAGAGAGAAATTATTTTATGGAAGTCAGACACACATGGACCTGTGACTCCCTGGGCCCCCTCTGTAGTTTTATGTCTTATATATACTTTCAGAGGACTATTGAGTAGAGACTTCTATTCAGTATTCTACTTTGTACAGACCAACACAAATACCATATTACAATGAACAGAAGACACCAGTGGTTAGAAGATGCATTGCTACTATCTGACATTAAGGAAGAGGAAAAAATGCCACCAATTCAATTACATCCCAAACTCCTTCACATCCGACTGTCCTGGGTCCCTTTTCAACTCAGAATTGGCATGTTGTTCCCACTTTCCACATGATATTTGGGTCTGTGTCATCAAGAGCATCAAGAATGCAGTATTTCTTTATAAAGTGTTCCACTATTTTTTCTAGAACTTTCTTCCAAACAAGTAACACTTGATCTGAAGGTTTGATGCTGTTAGTTTTTTCATCTAACCAGCTAATGTAGATTTTCAGACAACAACGAGGATTTTATTCTTTCTTCAAATAGTCCTTAAAGTGTTTGCTGACTGAAACTCTGAGGGACATTGTCCATTTATGCCACCATGAATAACAACAAAATCTGTTTACACGGATAATGACACCTACACCCCAAATGGCACCCGGCCCACAGATGCTTGGGATATTAGAATGTGAAGTCTGGGTGTTGTAGAGTAAAATAGAGTAACTCAATCTGCCTGTGCCCTTCTGTCCTGGGCTATACCCTTTCCCTGCTCTGGGGTAGCCAAGTGATAACCTCTGTTAGTTCTTCTTGACGCTAGTTAAGAGTCTCCTCAAAAGCTCTCCTGGGTTGTCCGTATTTCCCCTCTATGCCCAACCTTTCTACTTCGGAAGTAGTCCTCATCTTTTCATTTCAACTAGCTTTCTATTTTATGCCCGTCAACTGGTGGAAGACAAAGCAAAAATGGGAAGGTCAACCAAGATTTTGCATCACAAGAGAAGGCATGCTTCATCCCTGTTTCTATGAAGAAGATCTGGGACGTGATAATACAGAGGTAGTTCTTAGCTCTGGCCGTGAAGCAAAATAATTTATAAAGATTTTTTAAATGTGGATTCCAGTGGGCTATCCCAAGAGCCACTGACTCAGACTCTCGGGGGTGGGGACAGAACTGAGAGAAAGCAGGCACTTGCATGTTCAAAGGAGTTCTACCGAGTGATGTGATCCATTAGGAGGGTTACCAACCATTAAGAGGAGAGGACATTAGGCATTTTCCAGTTCCTGCAGGGACAATTCTCCTGACATACACGAACACAAGTGTGCAACTCTAAGTGTGCTGCTGAAAACACTTCCTATGGATGGATCCCAATTTTGTTCAAGCCATAATAGTCACACCATTCTGTACTCAACATGATTAAACCAAGGGGTAGGAAGGGCATGGCCACGATTGGGGACGTGTTGGGCATGGCCACAGTATGGGCAGGAAACAAAGGATGAGATTTTCTTTTTTCAACCTTCCAACCATCCCAAATGCTGCCTGGTCCAAGGCCATAGGGGAGGTGGCCTCATCCTCCATTCTCTGGCCACAGCTTTGCAGGACCATTTCAGGAACAAAATGATTTGGGCATAATTCTGGTTCCCCGATTTGGGGCTAGCCTATAGCCTTAGAGTGGAAGGGTGTACTAATGAGGGCCTACCCTCAGAAAGTATGCAAATCCCTGCACCAAAGGACTCAGGAAGAGGTTTTTATGGCTGTGGGAGAGCCCTTACACTCTCTCCTTAATCACCTCCTTTCCAGCAAACGTTCTTCGGAATTTTATGTAAGCATTATTTTATGTAAGACAAGACCCCATCTTGTCTAGGGTAAGTAAATAACTGTTGATTCTACTCTTAACTCTATGCCTTTCTAACTGTGCCAGGGGATTCAGAATGCAGTTTCCACAACAAAGCCCAGATCACCTCTGACCTCTTAGATCCAGGGACTTCTTGCTTATATCTAAGAGAGTCTGAGACTCGTTGTCTCCTGTGAATTTCTTCTTTTTTTTCTGGGCCTAAATCAGGGGCTGAAAGGAAGAACACAAGAGGCACAAATCATTGCAGATCAATGCTGTGCGGAAATAAATATTTACGTTGTACTTAATGCTTATTCTCTTGCTATCCTGTGTTGAACACACATGATGTGCTGGGCCCTTTACCTGTATTATCTCATTTACTCCTCACCACAGCCTATGAAGTAGCCTGCACTGTGCACTCCCGTGACAGAAACTGTCAGGTTAAGCAATACCCCAAGATCATGCAACAAATAAGGGCTGAATTCAGGAATTAATCCCAGATCCTGTTCCAAAGTTGAAGGTCTCTCAAACATTGGTTGTGGTGGAAAAGCAGTGAGGGAAAAATATGGAACTGACGGATGGGTAGGTGGACAGATCAATAAATATGTCATAAACACATCAATACACATAGACGCACGAGTATAATTGAGTCTATCCTGCAAGCTAGGTCATCGTTATATGGTGACTTGCACTGTTTTGTAGGTATGAAAAAGTTTGAAATAAAGCATTGGGGTAAAAAAGAAAAGCAGTGAGGGAATCCAAGCCATGCCAATTCAACATGCTTTCAAGGATCTGTCTCATGTTTCTATAATTATGTGTTTTAGGATTTTAATTTTAGTTTGACAAATCTGTATGGAAGCTTTATGATGTACCAGGCCCCAAAATACCTGCCAGCCTCGGATGCTACATTCATGGTAGGAGCTGCGAGGACACGAGGCAGAACCCTTCTGGGCTCACACCCAGCAGCTGACACTAACCCCACCTGCGATCCGAAGCTGATGCTGCCGAAGGGCTATAACCCCTGTGTGAAGTGCTGAAGGGACACAAGGATGGAGGGCTCTGGAAAGGTGGCTGGGAACAGATGCAGCTCGAATTGTGCCTTGGAAGAAACACGGAAGAAGTCAAAAGGTCTGAACTGTGTTTACTCAAAACACATCTGACCCCAAACATGTGGGCTCCCCCCCCCTCCACACACACACAGCAACCAATTCTCCAGCACCACGTGGGTATCCTGCAATTCAGTTCACTTCTGACACTGTCTGGAGTTTGTCAGAGCCCGCAGGTTAAGGGCTCAGTCTCCCACGACTGCCCTTACTTCCGAGGCCAGCTGAAGGTTGTGGGTTGTTTGTTACCACGCCGGCGGCACTTCTGAGCACCAGGGGCTCATTGTAACACTCGCATGCTGGGCGGACGCATTCAACTTCTGGAAACGCCTTCAGACTATCTGTGCCTTGGGTAGTACTCAGCCATTTCTGTTCTGGGGTTTGGCAGACTCCTTGAGCCCTACGGGAAAGTAATGTACCTACTACTTTCTCCCGGGGTGCTCGACACAAACCCTGTTTCCAGAACAGAGAGAGGCCACCAGCTTCCAAGGGCTTTCTCTGCTTCTCCTCTACCCCACCATCTTCTTCCCTCCTCCTCACCTCCCCACCAACAGTTGAGAGCTCCTGCCCCGCCCCCGGGATCCAGAACTCTCCCTCCCTCCCTCCCTGCACGCCTGCAAAGCTTCATGGTCGACCAGAGGCTGGAAGCTTAGCTCCAACTCATCATGTAATTACTACACCAAGTGCCTTGAGCGTCTTGGCTTTTGAAAATTAAAAGCCTTTCCCCTCCCCTATTTTTTGGTCAAACTCTTTTTTCCCCTCATACAGTAAATGATGCCTAAGTGAGGCTGAGAGGGATGGGGAGGGGAGGGGGCAGAGGGAACAGGAACTGCCAGAGAGGAAAAATCAGTTAATATTTAAAAAGTATCATTCTGCCAGTGTTCTTATCACGGCTTTTAAATTTGGTTCATCCCTTGAGCAAAGAGGGAAAGACTTATTCCACACCCCCCTTCCTGTTCTTGTGTCTCAGAAGAATTTTGCTTCCACGTGACCTGCTCTCAACTAGAGGTTGAATCCCAAGGTGACCCTAATTCCAGAAGAAGATGAATCTCACACCTTGAGAGCTGCCTTGGTCTTAGTTACCGCGGACTCTCTGGAGATTTTTCTTAGGAAATGCAGCAGAGGGGACCCCAAGCTGCTACTCACCCAGTGTACAAGAGTTTAGAACTAGAACGACTTATTTAATTGTATGACTGCTGTGCCTGCTGTGTATTCTTTGAACAATTAGAGCACGAGACCCTTAATTTGGGGCAACAGGCTTCACGAGTTTCCTGTGCCGATAACCACCACGGGGAATTCCCTATTTCCCACGCTGCTACCTGGCCACGCGCACTTTGTCTCTTGTCCCGTTTGCTGCAACTTCCAGTCCGCATCCCCGCGGCATGTCTTCATCGAGATCCTTTCTTCGGTTTTAGTTCTCTCTCTGGTCCGTATGACAGTCTTCCATATCAGCCATGGGGCCTGAAAGAGAAATAACTCGTCAGTTAAAAAAAAAAAGAATCAAAGCCGAAAATGCAGATGTTTGAGGAAAATATAAACTATAACTTGATTCTTTTCTCCACCAACTGCCCAAATGACGACCTTGGGAGTTTTACTTCTAAAACGTAACTCTATTAGAAAGGCTCCTGGTTTCAGGTCAATAAATACGCATAAGGCCTCTCTCCCACCATAAACCCATACAGGTAAGGGTCAGAGATGTCTCCCCATTAAGCAGAAAGAAATTTTCCCTGTCACAAACTAAAATCCTCCCCTGTGGCTGTAGATTTACCAGCAAACTTGCTCACAATGGTCTTATTGATGGTGATTGGGAACAATAAATCATTTCCTCCGGCTACAAAGGCTGCTCACATTGGTTCAAAGTGGCAAACCTCCCGTTGAAACGAACCTTCCCTGGGCCAATAATGTGTCTCAGGAAAGAGTGTAAGGGCGAGGTCTGGCGTGGGATGGGGACCCACATTTCTAAGATTTAAAGGGAATACTCAGCAGCACGTGGCTTCACACCTTACACATATTCTTTTTTTTTTTTTTTAAAAGATTTTATTTATTTATTCGACAGAGATAGAGACAGCCAGCGAGAGAGGGAACACAAGCAGGGGGAGTGGGAGAGGAAGAAGCAGGCTCACAGCGGAGGAGCCTGATGTGGGGCTCGATCCCATAACGCCAGGATCACGCCCTGAGCCGAAGGCAGGCGCTTAACCGCTGTGCCACCCAGGCGCCCCTTTACACATATTCTTAAACAACACCCGGAAGAAATATTGACCTGAGCGCATGGAGTTTTTGTTCACCTTTACCCTAACAGTTGAATATCAGTGATTCAATTGAACTTTTATTATCAAGAAATAACACAAATACACAAAATCATTCACGGAGTATGTGTTTCCATCAGTGATGGAGGAAGCTTCCTTTTATTTCAAGAATACAAATTTGGGTCATAGGACCAATAAATGCTAATAGGACACATATAATACATTGATTGGGCTTTGCAGTTCTGAAAACAATAAATCACCAAGAGCTGAAGCAGTGATCCTTTTAAATAAGATCCAGAAATATATTTATTTAATTCTGTTGTTGACCAATCACCTCCATTTTTTTCTTGGTACTGGGCAAAACACACAGGAAATTTCTCTCCCAATATCCACCCCCCCCCCCCAAATAATGCACATTCTAGCAAAAAAAAAAAAAAAAAATCCCTCACCTAACCAGACATTTTCTGAGAAGCACATGCAGTCTTTTTAACTCAAGGTAACATTCAGACCTGTTACACATTTTTCAGCTCCTCTGAAGACTTCGATAAAGCAAGAAGAATCCATGTGCCTTACTCAGTCGGCCTGACTTAAAGGAGTGTGAGACAAGAATCATCCACATGTAGAGTTAAACAAGGCAATTTTCCAAGCATCCACCCGCTGGGAGAATCAATAACCTCTTTTCAAACCAGCAAATTGGTTTCGAGTATTTGGTTCACCGGTTCCATCCAACGACCATGAATAAGAAGCCACCTCCCGAGTGAAAGGGAAGGGGGTTATGAATCCTGGAAAAACGTGTTCTCATCAGAATTCCTGTGCTTCTCTACTGCATGGATGGTATTTGCAAACCTCTTTGGAAAGAACACTGGGTTTAATTTCAGGCAATCCTCTTTGATGGGATTTTAACAAAAAAGCTTTTGCTGGGTATTCTATCTCATTTCATGAAAACAACTTAGGCCATGTAGCTGTTAAGATAATTTGGTACTTTCTGGATTTTGGATTTTTCTTAACATCGCAGCCAGATTATTCTTTCTAAAATAAAACTGATATTCTCCAGAAAGGTTTAGCTGAAGCAACTGGCCCTTCTGTGGCGCCATGAGCTCTGGGAATATTTGTCAGAAAACCTGGTCCTTGAAATAGCAGAATGCTTCTGTCTCTTACTCTCCGGCAAGGAGTCTGTGTTTTCTTTTTTTCTCCCGTCCTGCTTTCCCATTCCCTGAGCACCATCGACCCTCCTCTTCAGCCATCTATATCTAGCATCACTTCCACAAATTGACTTCACTCTCCTGCTCCCTGAGGGCTTCTGTAACAATCCTTCTGCCTTCGGAAACTCCTTTCCTTTTCTTCTCTTAGGATAGAATGCTCATGAAGAAATTCTAGCCCAAAGTACAACCACTTTTTTTTTTTTTTTAAGTAGGCTCCACACCCAACATGGGGCTTGAACTCACGATCCTGAGATCAAGAGTCACACGCTCTACCGACCAAGCCAGCCAGATGTCCTGCCAAAGTACAACAACTTCTGCGTTCTAGAGCAAAGAAAGGTCTTTGTCCAGCAGGGTAAGCTGTGTCTTCTGCTTAAGTGCACACAGTTTCAAAGAGCCATATGCACAGGGAAAGGAAAAGGGACCTAACCTAGCTAGTCCTACCAACTGGCTAATGAGCAACTTATTCCCTTGAATGGTCCCCAAGGCTGCCCTCCATTCCCATCTGCCCTGTCCCATGCTCACCACCAGAATGGCCAGCCTTACAACACATCTCTCAGAGCCTCTTTGCTCCACTGGTAAATGGAGTCCTCTCTCCTTCATACTGCCTGTGTCCCCTCAAGACGCAAGATGCTTAGGAGATTTGGGGACTTAAAACTACTGTTTTAGAGACAGTATGGGTTAAGCAGGCCTCTGTGGGCTGCCCTAGGAGTCCTACCAATGTTAATTATATTTTACCTACTGATAATCTTATACCCCTACTTGTAAAGGGATTTTAGCATTATTAATAATATTGTTCATCATGAGTCTGGTATCTAAGAGAAACTGTGAGTTACAAACAACTGAATTATAAAACCAATCTTTGAAAAAGAATATTGAGAAATTTGGAGGCTGCTTTTTGGGGGGGGGTAGGGAGTTGCTTGCTCTTTCTTTCCTTTACCTTTTCATATATTTATTCATTCATTAAATATTTGTTGATCATCCTCTTAGGGGCTGGGACTAAAACAACAGTCTGAAGCGGAGATTTTCTGCCCCTGTGGAGCTTACAGCCCCACAGAGTAGAAAGGCAACCAAATACCAAGAAAAAGGAAAGGAAAACTGTGTACCTAAGACACACGGTAGAAAGGATGGGTGTATAGTGCTCGGCTAGGATTAACTGGTCTAGTCAGAGGAGCCAAGGAAAGCTGGGTAAAGTGGCAGAAAAGAAGGTTCCAGTAGAGGGAACAATGTGTGCAAAGGCCCCATAGCAGAGGAAGCTTGGCGGTGTGAGGAAATGGAAAGAAGCCCACACAGAAGCATGGATGGGGAGAGGAGAGGGAGCAGATGAAGCTGGACACTGGACAGTGGCTGGGCCTTGCAGGGCTTTATGGGCCGGAGCAAAAGCAAGCCTCTGCAAGGCTTACCTGGGACAGGTGGCACACTGGGCATTTTTAGAAGACCGCTCAAGTCACAATGTGGAGAAACACTGGTGGCAAGAGTGGCTTCCTGCAGTCCATTTAGAGAAGGAGTCCTCATGAGAATTAATGGCCACTCAGAGTAGACAGAGACAGACTGAAAAGACTGTTAGGTGGGAAAGTAGACAGGATTTGGCAGTGGGTTGGATAGGAGGTTGAAGTTGAGGAAGCATGGAGGAGTGCCTCTGGTTTCTGGTGTATCTTCTTGGAACTATTTGGTCCTTTGCTTTATCATTGACTCTTGTCTACCATTTTTCTCTCTTCGTGCTCCTACTTCACCTTGAAGGAAAAGTTCCCTACTACTTCAAAACTAACAACGCGCAAAGCCCCTCAGCATTAGTCTACCAAGCCCCTCAACTCCATTTTGAATACATACAATTTGAGATAATTTAGGTTTATAGTTTTTTTTGGGGGGGGTCAGTTTATAGTTCTTAAACTAAGTGTGGTCTCTCTTCCTTATCTAATTTTTCCACATAGCATGATTTCCTTCACTGAAATGAGAAATCTGAAATTTTGATATAGTGGTGGAAGATTTTTAGCCACAAATAACTGAAACCAACTCGAACCAACTTTAACGCAAAAACAAATTTACTGGAATAACACAAGGGTGTCTTAAGGAATCAAGTGGGAAATGCAACCAAGGTTACAGGCAGTCTAAATCCCTCCAGAATTTCTCTCCATATTCTGTCTGCTCTTCTCTATATGGTGGCTTCAGCCTTCGAGCTCGTCAGTCTAGCTTTCTCCAACCTTCAATCTGTAAGATGGCTCTGTAGCAGCCCCTGTATTTATATGCCCTGGGTTTAGCTACAGACACTGACCGTCAGTCCCCCAGTGTCTCGATTGCAAATCTCAAGGATGGGTATTTAGCCAGCTATGGTCAGGCGTTTGACCTGGGTCTATGAACGATGGCTGGGGGTGGGTGAGGGCAGGAATTCAGGGAAGAAACAGCCAATGCCAATTCTGAGTTCCCAGAGAAGGGAGAATTGTTATGAACTTGGCAGACACCTCATATAGAGGAGGGAAACAATAGCTCTTTTGCTTCAATAAACATGTATCAACTACCAACTATGTCCCACGGTCAGTCTAGGCCCATGGATACAAAAATAAGTGCACCAAATTCCATCTTTAAGCAGCATAACACCCAGCACTCCTGTGAACACCTTGGCCACTATCTATCTGTGGTCATCCACCTGTAGAGTCCCTCCCTGAAAACTCATGGGTACTACAAAGAACCAGCATGGATGGTATTCATACCACAGAGTCAACATTTAGCGCTCGTCTTGCACCATACTAACACATCTGCAGTCAGGAAGCAGAGATTTAAAATTTTATCTCCAGTTGCTGACAGATGTCAACAAACGAGCAGGCAATCAAATACAAAACTTACAACGCAGAAAACTGTGGCAGTTTTATTTGCCCTCATTCATCCAACTTCAGAGTAAAAGGCATCTATCCGTACATTCATCAGTAGAAAAAATGTTCACTGAAGATCGACAACATTGTCAGTCAAGTTGCCAGAGAGGCCCAGGCAGCAAGAGTAGACAGCACGTCCGACTCCGAGGCAGAAGACCTGGACTCTGGGCGTGCACACACCCACGGTGTCACCCGAGGAGGGCCGTGCACCTGGAAAGGGAGGTCCACACCTCCCTCTCAGCGTCAGCGTCGGGAAGCAGGAACAAAAAGGAAGAATATGAAGGCAGACAATGATGCGCTGAGAAGGTGGTCCAGATGGAATACCAGCTACAAGCAGGAGTGTGGACGTGGGAGCCCCCAAGGACCACTGGCAGACTGGGAGACGGAACTGAAAGACAGGAGGTCTGGGTAGATGTCACGGCAAGAGGTAAAGCTGACAACTCACATGGGATCCCTCTGCGTCAGATTTGCCGACAGGAGGCAGGGAGTGAGGAACAGCAGGAGTAGCAAGAAACAGGAATAGTCAGGCCACATGCAGATTCCTTCCAGACCTACGGCTGGATGAGCAGACAGCTGACCTGTAGGCTGTAAGCCTCCGGTGTTCCCCGACGCGAGGCATGCCCTGGCCTTGCAGACTTCGGCGTGCCTAATCTTTCCTTTGCAAACAGATCAGAAAGAGCAGCTACCTAGTTAGTGTAGTAACTGTCACCTACAAAAAGAAAAGGGAGTCTGATGTCCTTCAGCTCCCTTATCCAGTACAATTTTCCTTCATCCTCTTGCCTCTCAAGGCCTCCTTTTAGGTTTCCGTTTCATGGTAAGCGTAAACTCGGATTAGCAGCCTCTCTAGAAAGCTGCTCTCTCTTCAATTTCTCTTCTCTTTGTCCTCTATCAGATTTCTTTTTTGCATTTTCAGATTTTACTGAATCTCCATCCATTTGTATGAGCACCGCTGGCCATTTAAAACGCTGGAGGCATGTTAGCTTTATCTAGACTACAGGTGCTTTAAATCAATGGTATTTTTGAGTTTCCTACCGCTGTCTCAATATGATGCCAAATGTACAACAGGTGACACTGAGCTACTTTTAACTTAATAAGTAATCAAAACATCATGAAGAAAATACTTATTTTCAGAATTCATTCCCCTTTTAGAATATGCATTCTCAGCAGTGGGGATATCGCCCCAGACAGATGAAACTTGTTCTTGGAGAGCAAAAAAATCTTGGATATCATAGTGGTTTGTGGCCCTCAACCCCTCCACCCTATCTGAATTCAGAGATACACAGCATACCCGTAGTATTAAAATATCATTGTGGGAGGAAGTAATTAGGTAAAATAATGCCTAAAAAGACACTTCAGTAGGAAAATAATGAAAACAATTTTTTTTAAAGTTCAGGAAAATGATTTAGAACTAACCTATGGGGCGCCTGGATGGCTCACATAGTTAAGTGACTGCCTTCGGCTCAGGTCATGATCCCAGGGTTCTGGGATCAAGCCCCACATGGGGCTCCCTGCTCTGCAGGGGAGCCTGCTTCTCCCTCTCCCTGCCACACCCCTGCTTGTGCTCTTTCTCTGTCAACTAAATAAAATCTTTTTTTAAAAAAAGAACTAACCTATACTAGCACAGTACATTAGTTTACGGAAGAGTTAAGTACAGTCTTTCATTTGATCTCCACAAACACCAGGTGATTTGAACGCTACTAACCTCCTTTCCAGACATACTAACTGATCATCAGAAATTACCTCCTAATTGTGTGACTTTGGTGGCAGACCTCCCCCTCCATCTACGACAGGGCAGCATATACGGCACTGCTGACATTTGGGGCAGTATAATTCTTGGCTGTGGGGGAACGTGGAACACTGGCCTTGTGCAGCAGACACCGGAAGCACCCCCTCCCCGACCACTTCATCAAGTGGGACACCCCAAAATGTCTCCAGACATTGCCACATGTCCCCTGGGGAGTGAGGTGGCGGAAATCACTCCTGGCTGAGGACCACTCATTTAAAGCCTACTTAGAAAGACAGACCACCATCTACTGTTTTTTAAATTCTTATGTAGTGTCATGAGAGCTAATAGTTACTGAGCTTCACTCTTCACCAGGCATTTCCTTATATACTGGCTCATTTAATGCTCCCAACAACCCTGTGGGGTAAATACTAGCATCATGCCCATTTCAGACATAAGAAAACCTAGCCCAAAATAACTGCAGTTAGTAAACCATAAAGCTAGGATACGTAGAGGCTGGTGTCGCGTTTACTATATCACAAAGATGTATGTTAACCATCAACCCAACTATAACTACTTTGTTCATACAAAATAATCTACATTATGATTACGATTATCACGTTGTTTGAATTTAAACCCAGGTCTGAGCACTAACTGCCATGTCTGTCTTAGAGCCAAACTGCCCTCAGCCATTCTCCTCAATTCTATAGGACCTCCCCTCTGTTGTCCCATTTTACACAGCCATCATTTCCTTGTAGGTGTTTTTTTTTTTAATTGATTCATTTATCCTTAGTATGTTCAAAATGAAATCCTAATAAAAGGATGTCCAACAGAAAGACGGATAT
Organism: Ursus americanus; assembly: GCF_024610735.1. Lineage (NCBI taxonomy): Eukaryota > Metazoa > Chordata > Mammalia > Carnivora > Ursidae > Ursus > Ursus americanus. The sequence goes on along the minus strand of NC_142160.1, from coordinate 8,062,226 downwards.
GTTAATACATGAATTTTTTAAAGTCATAACCATAAGCTTAGAACCATCCCATCCATTGTTGTTGTAAAAGGTTATGTACACTGTCGTCATATTTAAACACACACACACACACACAGAGAAAAGACCAGAAATGCACCTATCATCTTTGTAGGATTTATCAATGGGAAGTAAGATAACAAACATTTCTAATTTTTGTCCTTTTGCCTACCTATATTTCCAACCTTTTCTATAATAAGTACATTTAAAAATTAGACAAGTGATAATTTTTTAAAATAGATGATTTGATTGGGGCGCCTGGTTGGCTCAGTCTATTGAGGATCTGACTCTTGGTTTCGGCTCAGGTCATGATCTCAGGGTCATGGGATCAAGCCCCACCACAGACTCCGTGCCAAGCTTGGGATTTTCTCTCTCCCTCTCCCTCCTCTGTCCCTTCCCCCACTCACATGTGTACTCTCTTGTGTATATATATATATACATAAATAAAATCTTAAAAAAAAGATATTGGTTAAGTGTATAAAGGGTTTGGGGGTAGAAAAACAATTTTATTTATTAACTTTTTAAAGATTTTATTTATTTATTTGACAGAGAGAGAGCCAGAGAGAGAGGGAACACAGGCAGGGGGAGTGGGAGAGAAAGAAGCAGGCTCCCAGCAGAGCAGGACCCTGCAATCACGCCCTGAGCCGAAGGCAGATGCTTAACGACTGAGCCACCCAGGCGCCCCAGAAAAAAAATTTATGTTACATGTGGTCCCTAAATTCAAACTGTTTATACACTAACAAAAAAGGAATACCATGTCCACAGATAATGGGAGGCGAGACCAGTGGTTCTCAAAACTAATTCTCTAAATAATCTTTTCCGAATTTCCAAGGATAATTAAATTCAGAGAGAGAATTTAAAGTTCTTTGCCTTTACATTTTTCCCTAAATCTTAAATATCTGCTTCTGCTTTTTTCCAGTTAGACTACAAAAAGGTGAAAGGTGAACAAATGAATGGACAGCAAATAAATATTTGAGGCAAAATTTAGATACTGAGTAGCTGAAGGTACTTACTTTGTGAATTAGGTAGTCACACTCATATTTTTTCATGACTTCCAAATACTCTGGCAGCTAAATAGCGTTGAACTAGATTGAATTCCAGGGTGGGTCCTGCACCTGATTTTTCTTTAAAGCCTCCATCAACTGCCATGCTGTAGAAGCCCATTATGGTACCAGTGGGTTTCATAATGAATGAAGGAATACAATGAACCAAGTGTTAAGTATCTGAAGAAGAATAAGGAAAACAAGTGACATGAGAATTGAGAGAGAGATGCCAGGCTGAGCTAGTGAGGCAGACTGGCTGGTTGTTCACCGAACAATTGCTCTTTTTTTCCTCCTGGGCACACTAAGTTAGACATTTCCCAGCATGCCTTGCACGTAAGGGTGGAAATATGATTGATTCACTTCCAAGAGAATGTGGGAAGAGGACAGAAAACCACTCCTAGACTGGGCCGTAAAACCTCACAGCTCAGGGGAGAGGATTCTAAAGACCTGGAGGCAGGCAGAGCTATGAGAAAGAAGAAGCCCGAGTCCTTGAAACACTGTTGGAGGGAGAACTGCCCAACCAGGAACACCGCCCTGTTAATGAGCAAGAAAAAGTGCATTATATTAAGTCTCCAGAACTGGGGAGCTGGCATGTTTGTTAGCTACCCTAATACATTCGATTCAAACTGAAACCGTCCAAGCGCTCAGAACCAACCATGACACTTTTTTCAGAATAAAAGCTTTTTCAGATAAGCTGCTTCACAAAATCCCTAATACTCCCATTAGTCTGTTCTGCCTCTTGAGACAAGAGTACCACCACCATTATTAGGATAAAAGAAGGTATATGACTAATACACCTAAGGTCACATCTGAACTAAGTTACATGAAACAAGAAACTTCCATGAACCAAATGGGCTTACCAAGGTCTTCATTTCCATGTGCCTTTAACTACTACCAGGGTCATGCTTGTTTTCACCATGGGGAGGAGATAAACATTAGCATCTCAAAATAGGGCAAGAACAGAAATTCATCTGGGAAAAAATATGGATGGTGGATGTCCAGCAGACCTGCGGTATTTGTCTTGGATCCTACCCTGTCTCATCCCATGCCATCCCATTCCCAGCTGATGTTTACTGAGCACCCACTATGTGTGTGAGACACCGCACTTGCCACTGGAGATAGAAAGGTGGAGGGGCAGCCCCTCTATTGAGGAAGCAGCCTGTTCAGGAGACAAGTGTGCACACGATCAATCTGTCGTGTAAAATAGATATTTCTAGTCTATCCAAATAGGACACAGTGGGAACACTGAAGAGAAGTGCTTGCCTCCACCTGGGATGATTTCACACAGGTAGTGATCCTCGCATATCCCAAATCTACCCTTGAAGTGACAGCTTCTTGACTTTTCTCCAGTTATACACAAACTAACAGCTTTGACTGAGTCCTAGCTGATTACCCAGATATGAAACTACAATGAAAAATGTGGAGATCCCCTTATCAAGAATGTGAGAACCTACCACCTATTTATATATATTCGTAGTCAACATCTGCTAATGCTGTGGAATATTAGAAAAATGAAGAAGTCACGCAATATTAAATTTGAAATGAATATAAATTTACTATATTTCCCCCTGTAGTCAATTAAGGTCTCAGGGGAAATACTTTGAAACTACGCAAATCCCTTTCTTCCTCAAAGCGTTGCCCACTGTTCTAGTATCCGCTGGTGGTCCATCTGCAACCATGATCAGTGTGGGGGTTGCATGTGGGGGTGGCGATTCTCTACGTCCTTCCTTCTTCGCACATTGATTAGAGTTCTACTGCAAAGAAGAGCTGTCACTTCTCCTCCACATACAGTCCATCCTCATTATTCACAGATTATGAATTTGAGAATTCACCTTCAGGCTAAAATTTATACTCATAGCACTTTCTCGGTCACTCGTGGACACGTGCAGAGCAGTGACAAATCTGAAACACCTGAAACACGCACTCCCTGCTGAGGTCCGACAAGGCAACACTCTGCCTCCTGATGTCAGTTCTCCTGCTGTAAACAAGTGTCCTTTGCTTGATCGATTTACTGCCATATTTTTCACATTTTCGTGCTTTTTGTTGGCGATTTCACGGTTTAAAATGTCCCCCAAGCACAGTGCTGACATGCCGTCTAGTGCTCTTAACTGCGAGGGTACGGTGTGCCTACAGAGAAAAAAGTGCCTGCTGGCCGAACTTCATTCCGGCAGGAGTCACAGTGCCGTTGGCTGTGAGCTCCATGTTAATGAATCAGCAAACTAAATCAAATAGTCTTGAAACAGAAATTGAAGTAAAACCAGGTTATGTATGGATCAACTGATAAAAAGGTTTTAAGCCCAGGCTTGCAGCACCCAAACCTGCATCTCCCCTAGGAGCAAGGGTTCAGGATGAGCTCATTCAGGTTCACACGCTGACTTTATAGAACATTGCTACGGAGAATAACGAGAATTGATTGTATCTATTTTATCAATTACGTACTTATGTCACTATTAACTCACAGATATGATTTTATGGGTTATAATCTAATACTATCATTACCAATTTTGGCACTCCAGTTACGCCACCTTGGCCACTGGGATAGTAACTTTATAGTGGAAAAGTGTAGTGACCATCTTGACCAGGTGATCAATACCAACATCACCAATAATAATACAGACTGACATCATGCATGCTGTGATCTGATGCCCCGAGGAACCATTTTTGCGGTATTCCTGATGGGGACGCAGGACTTCAGTCCAATGATAAGATTCCAGACAGGCCTGAACGGAGTCACATGGAGTAAGATAGATTAGTCAGTATTCTTCAGGGCTGCCAAGGTTGCAAAAGACAAGGAAAAACTGAGGCACTGTTGCAGATCACAGGAGATCAGAGAAAAATGGCAGCTAAATGCAATATGGAATCCTGAATTGGATCTTGGGAAAAACAGCAACAGCAAAGGAACAGGAGTTGGAAATTTCAAAGTGAGGTTCAAAGGGAGTCGTTAGTTCATGGTACCATACCAATGTTAATTTCCTGGTTATGATAATTATATTACAGTATATAAAATGTTAGTAGTGGGGTGGACAGGGACATATAGAAATTCTCTGTACTGTTCTTGCAATCTTTCTGTAAGTCTAAAAGCAATTCAAAATTTTGACCACTGAATGGTCTTGCATACCCCTGGCTGCGGAAGTTGTGGGAGAGGGGAGGCAACTCCATTTCAAATATTATGGATATAGGGAAGTGTTCACTTTTCCAGGCTTTTCTAAATCCAAAACCTTTGGGGAATAGTGAATAAATGAATGCGTTCTACTTTAAATTATTATAGAAGCTTTTGTTGTACCCAGGCAGGGACTTCCTTTCAGCTGTTGACCTTGGACAAGCCATAAACTCAAGTTTTCTCATCCATAAAAGGAAGAGGCTGAAATGAATCATCTTACATTATATCTCATATATGTTACAGCATAACATCTTATTGTTCTAAAATAGCCTTGTTATTCAGCACTTGAAATCAGGTAGTGCAAAAAGACCCTTTAGAATGCTTATTTATTCTGCTCTCTTAGTAATAAGCAGGAGTGCTGACATTTCATAGGAAATCCAGGAATCAAATGACAGTAGTTTTAAGGAATTCTGCGGCAGTGCCCCCTGAAGTTCGTTTATAAAATATACACTTGACATGCTCACAAACAGTATAAATACATCTAAAGAATCAAGGTTGTGCAGCCCTTTAAAATGTATAAGTCTCTCAACCATGATGAAGAAAAGCAGATTTATAAATTTGCAAATGCATAATGATTTCAGATAACATTTTCCACACAAATCTTTTTGGATGGAGAGGAGGTAGAATTTCTAATTATACTCTGGTAGAGTATTATTTCAGAGGACATAAATCACCGATAGAAAAAAAAATGCACATTATATACTGATAAAATACCACAGAACAGCAAGATTTTATATACACTGAAGCCACCCTCTATAATTAGGGAAATCATAATTCTGTCAGATGTTGCTAAGTCGGCTGAGAACTTCAACTTCCGCCCATTTCATGATTAATACCACTGGGGAAATATCAGGAGAGCAAAAACGAGAGAGAAAATAATGAATCTGGTATTCATGGTGCTGGTCACTGCCAGCGTGACAGAAGGAGTGAGTGGAGAAGCTGAATGTGAATCCTTTGTGGGTTAACGAGATGAGCTCCTTTCTTCCTTTTCTTACCTGATAAATTCATCAGTTCGTTCAGAACAGTGAGAAACGAGGAAAATGACAAGAATGGAGTTCAGTTTACAGCATTTTGTATGGGTAATATTCCCCACTCCATTCTAGAGAAGGCAAAATGGTGTTAAGAAATTAAAATGTATTTTGAGCCATCATTAATACACATTTAATTATTTTTTCAAAGATAATAACCCATCAGGTTTTTAAAAGTCAATCCTTTGATCGCTAATATATTCATCTTTTTTTTTTTTTAAGAGAGAGCACGTGTGAGGGGGTGGGGGAGGGGTAAAGGGAGAGAGAGAAAGAACTTTAAGCAGGCTCCACACTCAGTGCAGAGCCCGATGGGGAGCTTGACCTCACCACTCTGAGATCACGACCTGAGCCAAAATCAAGAGTCGGATGCTTAACTGACTGAGCCACCCAGGTGCCCCAATAAATTCAATTTAAATAATGAAATCTAATATCAACAGAGCAAAATGGTAACCAGAATAGCATAGTGCTAATATCATGGGCTGTTATCCGCTTGTTTCCTTCCTCATTTACCTGGTCAAGTAATTTCATTCTCTGGGCCCTACTTCCTCATCTTTAACATGAGAACAATATAAATCATACTTCAGAGGGTTGTTGTGAAGATTAAATGAAATAAAATAATACAATGTTTAGCGCAGTATCTAGTACACAGTAAGCACTCTATAAACTACAGCTGAACACGGAAAAGAAATACAGCGAAGGATGAAGTGTGTACCCTGTGAGGTAGGACTATGGGTAATTATCTTTTCCTTGATTAGAATTATTTATTTTGCCTAATTTCCTAAAATGGACAAGTATTTCTTCTATAATCAGGAAGCAGGTTGTTTTAGAAACCAAGTAAGAACTGTAAATTCACATATATACTCCTTTACATCCTTCTTTCTTTTCCATAATCCATTATCTAGTGATTCCTGAGCTGGGAAGAAAGGAGGGGTATGGACAGCTCACATTCACTTGATCCAAGTTAGGCTGGGTTTGCAAGGAGTCTTCAAGACCAGATATGAAAAATGATCAAAGCAATGGGGGAAGGTGGAGAACACAGGAGGGAGACCTCCAGGCAGTGGCAGGTCTTGAAGAAATAGCGACACGGGACAGAAGTGAGAGAAGAGGCATGGCTGCAATTCTCACAGACCAGAGAGGTTGCCAACCAAGCACGAGAAGAAAGAAAGAACCAGATATTTAGTGTGGAGCATTATGTCAGGAACTGGCCATAGCAATTTTTTAAATTGAGTATCTGAAAAAGAACCTATAATTAGAGTTTACTGTGGTGAATGGCTCTTGCCACGCCACTCGCCACTCGGTCACCATTTTCAATGGTTATTTCCAGTCCTCCTCACAGGGGCATCGTTATCTCTACTTCATTTAGAAACTTCATGAAGAGACTCCTGAGGGCACTAAGGATCCAAACCACCAACAGATTAGATAAGAGACTTCCTATTCACACTTCCTGCTCTTAATGAAACACCGTTTATTCTTTAGGACTGCTATTCTTGCTGTTACCTATACAACTGCAAAACCAGCCCCTCATGGGAAGAACTGCCAACAACCTCACATAACCCCCGGGGCAGACTAGGGAGAACCTCACTATACCTTTCTCTCTTAGATCGTAAACTTTTTTTTTAACAAAATATGATGCTACCTACCTACCATTCATCACTGGGATATATTTTCCAGTGGGGCTAAGGTATTTATTCTTTTTTTTTTTAAGATTTTATTTATTTATGTGACAGAGAGACAGCCAGCGAGAGAGGGAACACAAGCAGGGGGAGTGGGAGAGGAAGAAGCAGGCTCCCAGCGGAGGAGCCTGATGTGGGGCTCGATCCCGGAACACCGGGATCACGCCCTGAGCCGAAGGCAGACGCTTAACGACTGCGCTACCCAGGCGCCCCTAAGGTATTTATTCTTACCAACCACACGTCATACCACCACTCAATTTTTGGGGGGAGTCAATTACCACCATGGTGAAAGGTACATCCTGTGGTCAGAGGAGAAAGTCAAATTGGCAATATCACTAGGGATGGGATCCATGGCTGGGTTTCAGTTACTCTAGGAACCAGATGGCTGCCCAGCCAGTCAGGAAAGAGTCAGGGTGAGACTGGTAGGCTGTGAACAGAACCACAAACACAATTCCACTGATTTCTATTTTTATGAATGGCTAGAGACTATTTACCAGTAAATTACTAAGTGAATTATTATGTGTTATTCAATGTGTTATTAGTAAACTAAATTTAGTATATCACCAGAGTTTACTAAGGATTTATTCTATGTTCTCCTAATGTGGCTTAGTGCCCAGCAATGCCTGCCAATGTTCAAAAACTCCCACTGGGCATGCCCCACATAGAAATAGAATTCTTGAAATTTTTAGAAATGATATTTAGGGAGGAGCCTCGCCACCATAGATATGAGTTGGTCAGGTTTTTAATTACTGTTAATTTTCCTTTTTAATTATTAATGGCTCTCAGTTTAGCATTTTCATTATAAATTTAGTTTGTTGTGGATTGTTTGGTTAACAACTACAGTGTGAGTGTTTACTTTAGCCCAGACCCTATGCTGAGATGTTTACGTGCTCATTTATTCCTCTTAACACCCCTTTGAGGCAGGTAATATTATTGTCCTCATTTTACAATGAGGAATCTAAGGCACAGAGAGGCTAGATAACTTGCCTGAGGTCACACAGCTAGAAACTGCAGGGTTAGGAATTTGAACTCCACGATCTTTACTTTAGACTGAGGGTCAGCAAACTTTTCCTGTAAAGGGCCAGAGAGTAAATATTTTAGACTTTGCAGGCCATTTTCCACTTAACTGTGCTATTGTAGCCTGAAAGCAGCCACGGATAGTATGTCAACAAATAGGCATGGCTGCGTTCCAATAAAACTTTATTTATAAAAATGGGCAGCATGCACAACTTGGCGTATGGGCCACAGGCTCTTGCTTTAGAACCTCCCTGTTAACCTCTATGTCATTAACATTTGCCTTCTTAACTTCCAGTGAAGCACATATGCAGATGAGGAGACTAAAATATTCTAGTAGCTATACTGAGACATGAAGGCATCACAGTTCAGCTATTACACCCATGCCCTTATTGATAAAGATGTAAAATATATATTTGTACAACAGTATATTCATTATTTTTGCTTTTTTTTTTAATTTGCAACATAGGATCAAGATGAGAATAAGATTGATTATTTAAGCTCATATTGCAATACTCTAGGATATAAAATCTTTACATAAGCTGATCATTTGATTTTAAAGTATACAATCCACATACTTGGGGGCCCGTTGCTTTATAAAATCTACTTGGACCACATGAAATAGGGAGGCCAAGGGATCTCTGGTGCTACCTAGGACGGCTACAGTCCAAAAATGTTGGAGAGGCACCACTCTAAAGGACTAAGGGAAACTCCTGGGGCCCCATTATGTCTGGAAAGAGATCTCAAATGGCAGCAGTAAGGAGTGAGGGCATTTTGTCATTTTCAGCAACAGTCTAACACAATGGTTCCTGTTATAAACTGAATTGTGTTTCTCCAAAATTCATATCTTGAACCCTAAACTCCCCATGTGACAGTATTTGGAGACAGAACCTTTGGGCATATGAATAAGGTTAAATGAGGTCATAATAGTGGGGTCCTGAGCTGATGCATCTGCTGTACTTATAAGAAGAGGAAGAGTCACCAGAGCTGTTCTCTCTCTTTCTCTACACACACACACACACACACACACACACACACACACACACACACACACACAGAAGAGACCCTGTGAGGACACAGCAGGAAGGCAGCGCTCTGCAGACTAGAAAGAAGGCCCTTATCAGAAACCAACCCTACTGGCCAAGGACTTTCAGGCCTCCAGAACTCTGAGAAAATAAATGTGTGTGTTGTTTAAGCCCAGCCTGGGTATTTTGTCATGACAGCATGAGCAGACGAATATAGTTCCCAACTGTAGAATTTTAAAAATTACATGAACTTCAACAAGATATTAGCTGTATATTCACTATCTCTTGACTGAGATTATATATAAATACATATATACAAATAATTGGATAGGATGACTTCAGTAATACCCCTATGGTACTATTCATAACAGTATATAAATATCTTTGCGGGAAATATGTTTTGTTTTGTTTTGAACATGTCAACTGCCTTACAACAGTAACTCCCTGTTGACCACCCTGGCATCCTTGGCCTTCTGGGAAAAAATCATCTATTTATAGCCCCTTGTAAGTCCGGCTCAATTTGCACCACCCTTGGCTCAGTCCCTTCCCCCCAGCTGCCCCCTGACTGAGGGTGTGGCACGCACAGAATAAAATAGATCAGATACAGTTTAAGAAAATGATCTAATTGCAGGAGTGCAAGAGCCAGGGCAGATTTTAGGCCAGGGAAGAGTCACGGCAGCAGTGGGACGGAAGGCTGATCTGCTGCCGTGTAACTCATCACACACCGGTCTTATTTGCCTGAGACCGGAAGCTCCGTGTAACTCATCACACACCGGTCTTATTTGCCTGAGACCGGAAGCTCCGTGTAACTCATCACACACCGGTCTTATTTGCCTGAGACCGGAAGCTCCGTGTAACTCATCACACACCGGTCTTATTTGCCTGAGACCGGAAGCTCCGTGTAACTCATCACACACCGGTCTTATTTGCCTGAGACCGGAAGCTCCGTGTAACTCATCACACACCGGTCTTATTTGCCTGAGACCGGAAGCTCAGCGGGAGGAAGCACCAACATCTTCAACGTAAAATTCTTTCCATAGCCCTTGGGAAATTTATCGTTGTAAGCACATAATTGATATTGTTAAAAAAGGGGTCTAGACCAGGGGTTTTCAACCCTGGCTCAACATCTGTATTACCCGAGAAGCTTCTAAGACTATGGGCACCTAACCCCACCCTGAGCGTCTCTGAGGGGTGGGCTCTGAGGAATTGCGATGTTACTACACTCCCTCCACCCTGCTGTCAGCGATCTGAGACAGCTCTCTTGACCCCATTTCTCGGATTTGCATTTGACCATTGCATTAGATGAATATAACCAATGGCCTCAATTAATGGCCGCCAATATCCTGTAACTCTGTAGTACCTTGCCTCTCTGAGATCACCCAAGGGTCACTCTTTGACCAACAGAATTTTAGCAAACTTGATGTAAGCAGAGACTTGCAAAGTGTTTGCTTCCATGTTTCCATTTCTTCTCTTCAATCTCTGGCACAGCAAGGAAAACGTCCTAGCTAGTCTGCTGGAATAAGAGAGGCACATAGAACAAAGCCGAGCCATTCCAGGCAAGGCAAGGCTAGACCAGCGAGCCTCTATCTTATGCATCACTGCAGATGCAGAAGTAAGCACAGATAAGATCAGTCAGTACCAACCCAGTCGGCAGAATCACCCAGTGATCTGCACACTTTTGAGAAATAATGAATGACTATTATTTTAAGCCCCCAAGGACTGGGGTGGTGTGTTCCCCAACAGAGCTAACTGGTACGACTCTGGTGCCGAGTGACCAGGGGGACAGAGCATCTGAATGGAAGGCTAGGATGGATAGTGTCAGAGACTCTTGCAGAACTTTTCAATTTACGTTCTAGAGGATGGTAGTGAAAAGAAAAAGGGGATTTTCCAATGTCAGATATCTGGGAAATGCTAGGTTAGAGTTCAGCCTAGATGGGTTTTTTTTGCTGCACAAGCCTTTAATATGAGCCATGGTAAATCTTCTAAAGGAAGAGCTTGTAAGCAGTGTTTCCAAACTTACTTGAGCACAGAAACTTCTCTATCCCTCACCCCCATGCTGAACATCACACGAAATGAATACCCTATACAACATATTTTGGACATCTAAGGCAAATTGGTCTTCATCCTGCTTCCATGATGTTCCAGAGGGCAGAACAGCATTTAAAGCATGAGAGTTACACAGACAGGGATTGGGACTCAGTGATGTCAAGTAAAGACTTGTCAACTCTAAGGGTCATCCGAAGACGGACTTGCCTGCCTTGGGAAGCAATGGCTCTAAACCCCAAGACTGAAAGCATCCAAAGAGAGATAAACAGGAGGTTTGGAGATTTTTGTGTGTGTGACTGCTAGTTACTTTCACTGATATTCTTATTCGATAACATGATGAAGAACTTAGATTACCTCTTTCTGTTTAAAGTAGTATCATGGTAAATTTTATGTGTCATCTTGGCTGGCTATGGTGCCCAGTTGTTTGGTCAAACACTAGCCTAAACATTGCTAAGAAAGTATTTTGCAGATGTGATTAACATTTACAATCAGTAGACTAAAGCAAATGTGTCCCCACCCTGTGGGTGGGTCTCAGTCAGAGTCTCTCTCTATACACACTCAGACCCACCTGTATGCACACACACTCTTGGTCTGTTTCTTTGTAAATATAAGTAGGTATCAAACATCGTTTCTATTTTATCACTATCCTAGATGTAAAATAGCCCTGAAAAGTTCTACTCTTGCTGCAGCCTAATACACGCCCCGGGCAGACCAAAGGGCTAGGTTTCCCATTCCTTCCTCTGAGGCCTCTTCTGGGCGGTCAGCTGAGAGGAGAGCTTAGTTGCATTATGGCGATAGTCAGGAGGTGACATTTCTAAAATTCTCTTTTTAAGTGGGGCCGATTTTATGAGTCACCTCGGGTGGCGTAGTAATTTGGTAGCTGTGTAATGTTTGTGAGGAACTGACCGTCCCTTATGAGCCACAGTGACCCAACTTGGCAGGGGCCCCAGCACCTATTTATGGCCTGAAATATGGGGGAAGAGGTCACGGGAGGTGGCTCTCTCTTCTGGAATTGAGTCAGACAGATGATAACACTCCAGGGTCAGAGTTAACATGCAGTTTGACTTACTGCCTCATCTTCTCTGAGTGATTTCCTGGGAGCCTAAGAGGATGACTACGAACCCTGTGTTGATATCCAATACTTAATCATTCAGGGAAAAAACACAAACAAAACAAAACCCAGAAACCAAATAAACAAACAAAAACAAGAAGAGACTGGAGACGGTTGATAAGAAAGAAGACTTTAAAATAGGAGAAATAAGTAAGGAAAAGACCACGGGTGGTCCAGTGGCTGTGGGAATTCAGAGCTGGACCATCCAACCTCCTAGGTTAGGCGCCCTGTTCACGTGTTTGTCCTAAGACTTCTCACACGGTAGCAACGGCCGTCCACAGCTAGTTCCTGGGGGACAGGCTCTTGTCCCAATCATTCTTGCATTTCCTGTACCTAGTTCAATGCCTGGTACACAGCAGGAACTTGGAAAACGTCCACTGAGTGAAGGAACTAGTAGATACGCATAAAGCACTTAGCATCCATGTAGCTAGAGTAACCAGCCAGCATGATTTCTCATCCGACCGCTGAGCTTGGCCAGCCCATGACCCAGCGGCTGATAGGATTTCTTTCTAAACTTGACCTGATGTGTATGTGCAGCTTTCAAATTCTTAACATCTGGGGCTGGGGTCTTCTCATTGTGTATGTGTATTTGTAGTATTTCACCAGGGCCGCCATAACAAAGCACCATGGGGGTGGGGGTGGAGGGTGCTTCAACAATACAAGTGCATTTCCTCACAGTCCTGGTGGCTGGAAAGCTGACGGAGATCAAAATGTCAACAGGGTGGATATCTTTGGGAGGCTTCTTTTTTGCTTGTCTGTTCTCCCTATGTCTTCACATGGTCCGCCTTCTGTGCCTGCCTGTGCTCTAATCTCCTTTTTCTTTTTATAAGGACACCTATCATATTGGATTAGGGCCCAGCCCAATGACCTCGTTTAACTTTATTACCCTTTTAAAGGTCCTGTCTCTAAATATAGTAACATTCTGAGATACTGGGGGGTGAAGACTTCAACATATGAATGGGGGGACACAAATATATATATGTACACACACTACCATATATACATAATATACATGCACATATTTTCATTATTTTAAGGTCCAGAAGGGAAGGTCTTCACATCTATTCTGTCTTCATAGCATCTCTCTTACTGCACAGACCTTCTCACTATGATGGGAGATGAGCGGAGGCTATGCTTTCTCTATCTCTGCTCTCATTGGTAATTAAATCACCTTCAGACTAATTCATCAATTTCTTTTTCATTTATCTCAAGTCTTTATTTCTCCTTTCAGATTTCTCGAAAGCTGAAAGAAACAGGAACACAAGAGACTAGATGCGGCCCACAGAGAAGTCGCTAGATTCCAAGCCCCTTGAGAAATGACTGGCTGTTGCGTCTGTGTGTTGTCAGCATATAACACATTACCTGGCATGTAGAAGGTGTTCTAAAAATACACGGTTGAAATGATGAATACAGGAAAAAGAACCTCATGCTAGGTTCCTGTTTTCAAGTTCCAGAATCACATTTTCCCCCTAAGCAATATTCCCATATGCTGACTCATGTTGAGCCCATTGTACCCTTACATTTTTAAAACCACATTTATGTATAACGACTTATTTCCTGGAGTTTAACAGACTTGTGTTGGCAGCTGTCTATATCAAAATAGGAGCTATAAGTCTTCAGAATTTTACTTACACATAAACAAAAACCAAAGGGCATCAACCCATAAGACAGTCAGTGTTGTCCACTCAGACACCAACCCCACTGACGCATACACCAGCAGCCATGCGTGGTGCCCTCTTGATTTCCCATCTCAGAGGCAGTGTATTCAAGAGGCACATACCTGTCAGGGTCAGCTTGACTCATGACCTTGCCTTTGCCTTGGCCCAAGAGGCATCATCAAGAGGGAAATGTGAGAACTTAGCTAATCTGCAGGGCCCTCCTTGTCTAACACCAGCCAGGCATTCATCTGACAGGCCAGTAATCCATCAATAAGAGGACCCTGTGGCTGAAAATAGAACATCTAACATTCTGTATCTTGGACCTGCCACTGGCTCTTTGACTCAGACTCCTGAATGAACAATTCCGATCTGGTTAACTTCCTGTCTTCTGGCTGTGGACCCAGACTATATGCACTCTCGTTCCTGTTATGACCTGGTTATCTATCTAGGATGGGGTGAGGAAATCAGTCATAGCCACTGCAATACAAAGACTAACCAGCAAGTTTTCTCCCTGTTAATTCAGAACAGAGTGGTCACAGAAACAGAAAACCAAACTCCATAATCTCCATATTGAGACCGAAGGGTGTTGACTGATAGAGGTGTGGATGGGCCACAGCTGAGCTCCTTGAGAAATGTCATCATCCTCTACAAACCAGCGGTAACCCAATGATTCTGCCCTGCCACTGAACAGTCATGGCAAGTTCTGGAATGCCACAGTCCAGCACTCACCCATACTGCCACATGGTTCCACGTCACAAGCTGAGGTTAAAAGTATGATACGATAAACACTAAACCAGGGGTCATAAAGGCTCAAATTCAAAACTCAGCTCCACAGTGACTACGTTCTTTAAGCAACGTGCCAAGCTTGCCTTTGCAGTTCACTTACAAAATCAGAATACCAGCACCTAGCACCGAAGAGAAATGCTCTAAGGATCCAATAAGATAAGGAATCATTCTGCCATCTAGTCAACAAATATATAGTGGGAGCACACGAGGTACCGGGAATCATGTTAGGACTTTAGAATATAGTTGTAAACAAGCCCTGGTGGGGCTCATATTTTACTGGCGGAGGGGAGATGGACAAAAAATTAATGCTTACATACATGCGTAGGGCAAGGAGAGACAACGAGTGATACAGCCCAGGAGGCTCTTATTCCAGATAAGGTGGTCAGGCAGGGCTTCTCCAATGAGAGGACATACGCACAAAGCTTAGAACCAAGTATAAGACTGAGACACGCACATAGCAGAGGGTAGAGCAAGCGCAGGAGCCCTGAGGCAGGAACATGCTTGGTGTGTTGGAAGCGGCACGCAGAGGCCGGCGTAGGCAAAGTAGAAGAGCAAGGGGGAGATGATAGAAGATAAGGTCAAAAGGGGGCCCACATATGAGGCAGGGCCTTGTATCCAGCGAATGAGCATTCGGATATTATTCTCTCAGAGGAAGCAGATTTGATATAAGTATGTCTGTGTTCTAAGCATCCCTCTGGCTGCTGTGTTGAGGAGGACCAGCACATGAGACTGCAGACCCGTCTGGGGACTACGGCAGCGAGTAAGTGAAGAAGAGCAGAGACCTGGGCTACGGTGACAGGGGTGGAGGATAAATTTTTTAGGTGGAGCCACCGGGATTTGTTAATAGGTTAGATGTGGATATGCGATAAAGCGTGTGGTAAGTGGGATTACTCAGCCATGTTGATTTGGGAGTATGATAGGGAAGAATACAGATCCGAGAGAATAAGATTACATCCAGGCATAAATTCCAAAACCAGGGCAGAATGTCTCATCACCAAGATCTGCAGTGTCACCTTACCAAGACAGTCCAGCATCACTGCCAGCAAGATGAGACCAGACTTCAGAACTTTTAATACAGCGAGAGAAGGGATGTGTCAGCCAAATGGGGGTTTCTCAAACATGAAATCATACATAAAAAGAGAATTACAGAGTCAGAAGCTGCCTGTGTCTTTATAAACATTGTCCAGAGAATGGGGAGCCTTTGCCAAAGGATGTAAATTATTATGTTCCCATCGGCCAAGCCAGATCTACTGTAGGGACTGATACAAGGAACTGCGGCCAACTGACTTCGAGTATCCTGGACTTGTGGCAAGATAAGCCTCATTGTTGTGACGAATGTTGATTGCTTGGTAAGTATGACAGGCAGTTAGAAGGGAAATTTGGCTATTGAGTACAGGAAATGGCTTCTAACCAGAGAGAAGGCACTAAGACAAAGGGCAGACAAGTCAGGAAATTATTGTTCCTTGGCCCAGGTGAAAAAATTGTGGTTAAACATAAGTCCTCTCTTCTACTTAACCCCCGATTTGTATTAACACCTTTAAATTAAAGGGTAATAAGACTTGTCACGCACAGACATGCTTGGATAAGAAAGCACTATGATAAATTTCTTTCAACCATGGATGAGGTTGGTGCAAAAGAAAGAGAGGCTGGCTGATGGATTGTTTCCAATTACTGAAATATCAACACTAAATTTTGTTAGCTCCCGCATAATTCAGTTTAAAAGAAACTGTTCCTCAAAAATGGCATGCCATTGACTGATCCTAGAACAGACTTTTTTTTTTTTGAGGGATGCATTCATAATATTTTTTAAATGTTTTTTTATTATATTATGTTAGTCACCATACAGTACATCCCCGGTTTAGAAGTATTTGTTAATATATGAGATTTATCATCTTTTGGAGAACAAACCATTCCATCCCTATCAAAATACCAATGGCATTTTTTTACAGACCTAGAACAAAGAATCCTAAAATTTGTATAGAACCACAAAAGATCTGAAATAGCCAAACCAATCTTGAGAAAGAAGAACAAATCTGGAGGTATTACGCTCCCAGATTTCAAATTATACTACCAAGCTATAGTAATCAAAACCGTATGGTACCGGCACAAAAACACATAGCTCAATGGAACAGAATAAAGAAGCCACGTATAAACTCACACCCATAGAGTCAATTAATGTACGACAAAGGAGGCAAGAATGTACAATGAGGAAAAGACAGTCTCTTCAACAAATGGTGTTGGGACAACTGGACAGCTACATACAAAAGAATGAAACCAGATCACCTTCTTAGACCATGTACAAAAATAAACTCAAAATGGATTACAGACTTAAATATAAGACCTGAAACCATAAACTTCCTAAGGGAAAATATATTAGTAAGCTCTTTGATATAGGTCTTGGCAATGTTTTTTTTGGCTCCAACCCATCAGGCAAGGACAAGCAAATATAAATGAATGGGAACATCTAACTAAAAAACTTTTGCACAGCAAAGGAAACCATCAGTGAAATGAAAAGGCAACCTACGGAATGGGAAAAGATATTTGTAAATAACCTATCTGATAAGGGGTTAACATCCAAAATAATAATGAACTCATACAACTCAATATAAAAAAGAAAAAAAATCCAATTAAAAACTAGGCAGAGGATCTTAATAGACATTTTTTTCCCAAAGTAGACACACAGATGGTCAACAGTCACAGGAACAGATCCTCAACATTGCTAATGTTGAGATACCACCTTAATGGATCAGAATGGTTAGTACCAAAAAGACAAGAAATAACAAGCGTTGGCGAGGATGTGTAGAAAAGGGTATCCTTGCGCACTGTTGGTGGGAATGCAAGTTGGTGTAGCCACTGTGAAAACAATATAGAGCTTCCTTAGAAAGTTGAAAATAGAACTACCATATGATTCAGCAATTCCACTCCTGGGCATTTATCTAAAGAAAACGAAGACCCTGATTTGTAACAATATAGGCACCCTTATGGTCACTGCAGCATTATTCACAATAGCCAAGATATGGAAGTAACCTAAGTGTCCATCGATAGACAAATGGGTAAATAAGGGGTATACATATATAATGGAATACTACTCAACCATAAAAAGAATGGAATCTTACCATTTGTGACGACATGGACAGACCTGGAGGGTATTATGTTCAGTGACAGAAGTCAGACAGAGGAAGACAAATACCATATGACTACACTTATACGTGGAAACTAAAAAACAAAACAAATGAACAAACAGAACAAAACAGAAACAGACTCATGGATACTGAGAACAAACTGATGGTCACCAGAGGAGAGGTAGCTGGACAAAATAGGTGAAGGGGATTAAGACGTACCAAGAAGACACGGGGATGTAATGTACGGTAGAGGGAATATAGTCAATAATAATGGAAAACCTTGGTATGTTGACAGGTAATAATGAGACTTAAGATAATCATTTCATAATATATAAATATTGACTATGTTGTGTACCTGAAACTAATATAATACTGTATATCAATTATACTTCAATGAAAGACCATCGCACATAAATGGGTATTTCACATGACTGATTGCAACCTGCATACACACCAATATTTAAAGTACACTGACAAAAAAAATTCTAAAATAGAGTACCATACACTCTTCCTCTTAAACAGAATACACCAAAGATCTTTCATCCCTCTTCATGAATCAGACTCATTACTAAGAACATTGGTAATCATGACGCCCTCAGGAGACACTGACCTCCACAGAGTGACTTGCCCCTGAACTAAATGGTCTCTCTTAAAAATAAAATGCTGTAATAGTTTTTCTTTGATCACTCCCTATCAAAGGGCTATTTATACTCTTTCTTTGGCTGGTGCTGGTGTATCTGACTTTAGCGGGTGCTATGGATTGAACATTCTATCCGTACAATTCATATGTTGAAATCCTAACCATCAATGTACTGGTATGTGGAAGTGGGACTTTTGCGAGATAATTAGGTTTAGATAAGGTCATGAGGATGGGGCTCTCATGATGGAATTAGTGTTCTTATAAGAAAAGATACTAGAGAGCTTGCGTTCACTTGTGCGCGCGCACTCTCTCTCTCTCTCCTTCTCTCCCCCTCGCTCACCCCTCACATGCACACACAGAGGAGTGAGAAGACAGGAGGCTGCAAGCCAGGAAGAGGGTTTTTACCAGGAACCAAGTCAACCAGCCTTGACCTTGGCCTTCCCAGGCTTCAGAACCATGAGAAATAAATGTCTGTTGTGTAAGCCAACCAATCAATGGCATTGTGTTATGGCTGCCGAGCTGACTGTGCCACGGGGGGACCACATGTCCATTTCAGGTTCATTGCTTCCAATCTGCCATGAACTGCTTGATCAATTTTTGCTTAAAATAAAAGTCTGAATGTGATCCATGGGTGCTATTTCATTTATTTTGACTGCTCAGGTGTCTTCATTATCTACTTTAAAATATCCAGTTAAAATCTGGCACTCAGAAGTGCAGTATTTACATTTGTTTCCAAGGCTGCTAATAGCTGAAAATTGGTTTAAAAACACAGGCCATGATTTCACGTGTTTTGTTTTTTAATTTAAGGAAAGAAGAAAAAAGTGTCCCTCGTGTCTGAGTTAGAGGAGATTTTTAAAGCTCTTAAATGCAAAGAGACAAGGGTTCCTCTGAGAAACCATGATGATCTTCTTTCTGAATTTCAGCTTTTTTGGTGTAAATGGCTGAAAGATTTGGCAGGGGTGAAGGTGGGTGGAGAACAAACAGAAAATGCGTATGCTATCATTTATTTTGTCTCCAAGGATGGAGTTAAGATGATATTTTTAGATGTTTGGGAGTTGGGGAGTGTTGGGGGGCCGGGGAAGACTGTTGCTAATGAAACGTCTGAAATAATAAAAGTAATCAGCATGCTGTGGTTGCATGACATGAGAAGCATAAACTGCAAAAGACTACTATTTTCAGAGGAAATAATGTGACTTCTGACCAGTTTTTGCATTTGTGCTGAGTAGGGGGAGCTAGAAGCTTGCAGGGGGTCCCTTGAGCTGTCTTTTCAAAGATGTATAGCAGATGGCTTACCAATGAGAGGCTAGGTTGCTCAGCAGAATGGGGTCAAGGAATACCTGATGAGGAGCCTGCTTACGAGATGAATTTTTAAGATTATCAGTTGCTGATTAAGACCTTGAAGGGGAAAGAAGACGTACTTTGCAAGTAACGACTTGTTATTTCGTGTGCATTTTATGCCATGTATATAGGATGAGGGCTCCAGGATGTAAGAGAGGAAAGGAAATGAGGCTTAGTTAGAAAGCAAATAAAGAGACCATTTACTTATTTCAACTTCCACCTTCGGAGCAGAGCCAAGTGCGTCATGTGGGTAATATGTACAATGAATACAAACATTCTGTCGGCCAGGCGCCAGAATTATAGGAGTGGCAACTGAAAAATGAAAAAACAAAAGAAAAAAAGAAAGAAAAGGATGTGACTCTCTCCTGTCTCTGTGATAAGCACAAGGTCCCAGTGAGGTTTCTACTCTGTCCTTCAGCAAACTGTATAACCTGGCCAGGCATAGTAGCTCAGATACACTTCAGCTAACAAATGTTTGTGCAAGAATCAGCTCCATTTGTGAGACAGCTAAGCACGTTTCCCTCATTTATTCCAGCAGCCTCTTAAGACATTGCATTACTCTTCCTAATTCATAGATGTGGAAGGCAAAACTCATCAAGCTGAATTCTTTACCCAAGATCAAATTGCCAAAAAGGATCAAAGAGAAGTTTCTAACTCAGATCTAATTCCAAGTTGAATGCTTTTCCCTCCTCCTCTGTGAAGACAACATACACCGAGGAGAGAGGCACGCTGAGGCCCAACACTGGCTCCAGCGTGGCCCGGCAACACAGTGAATTCAGCAACAGAGTCACAACTCACCCCCAGGTCATTGGTTTCACACTATTCCTTCTGTTTCCTACCTGATTTCAGATACCTCAGTCCACCCAGAAGGACAGTGACATCCTCCTTTAGAAAGAGCATCTAATCATACATCCATCATGAACCACCACTGGAAAACATGCATGTATTTGCTCAAAAGCTTTCTGCCCATCAGCCATCGCTCAGCTTTTGACCAGTTGTCTGATGGTACCATCTGAAATGACAGAGCTTGTTTGCAGGAAATGACAGGGTAATTTCCAGTGAAGCTCAAGTTTATGGACCAGCAAGACCAAATGTATAAAGTGAGATTGAAAATGCCATCACATCAAACAGTTTGAAAGGTTTTTCACCGCTTAAAGATTTTTCGAAGCCTTCACAGGAATCACCGAGTTCCTCATATATGACATTAGCTTGAGTGGAAAATAATTTCAAAAGCCACTTTTTCATAAAGATTTTGAATAGAGTTTTGTTTTCTAGAATTTCTTATTTCAATTCTTTGATCCTATCTGACACCTGCAGTGTTTTCTATTCTATTCTACCACACATCCCATAGAGTCCAACTTAACCTCTACCAAAAGGTCATGAGGATTCCAGTGGTTTCTCCTTTCCCAGAGTTACTTTGGCCTTCTCTTGTACATCAGTAAGGCTGACACATAACACAAGATCATCTGTCATTTCTTCTCATAGAGATGTCTTTTGTTCCTTGTCAAAATTATACCTTCCCTGAAGACGAGGACTGTGTAGTATGCACTTCATAGTATAGCAAAACCCTGCAGACAGATAAAGTAACTTCACTGGGTCTTTAAAATAGTGGGAGTTATGGACACGGTGGGAATTTAGAGGCAACACAGTGATTAGAAGGGTTGAGCAGCCAAACAGAGTAAAGCACAAGTTAGCAAGAGTAGGAAGCCTCCATTCTTTCTGGGGTTGGGGAGACAATGAGAAGTTGTGTTACCACAGCCCAGAAGCCAGGGCCTTCCAGTAAGAGCTGGAACCACGTAGGAGGCACAGCCACTGTCAGAGATACCAAAAAAAGCAAAAAGAGAGGTGAGGAGACCCTGACCCCTCTTCACTATTCTTGCCCTTCTATTTTTCAGCAGGGCCTTTTTTCAGTCATACCTCCTTGGAAGGCGAAGAGTAAGAGAGCCTGGATCTGTGATATAAATCAGAGGGGCAAAGGAGCAAGGGGTAGATCGGACAGTAAGTAAGCAGTCTGCAGAAACAGTGATCCATAAATTCCTCCTGGTAGATACAGAAATCAAGTAAATCATATGTAATCATTGTATATTACAATTCAATTTTCCCTTTTAAAATGATTAGTATAAAAAGACTGCAGTATGAGAAATGTGTAGAATAGGCTTTTGCTTCTAGTGATGGTAGACCAGTCCTCCTCCTGACGTGAGTTAAGGTATACACACACTCATACACACGTATCATTTATACCGGAGAACCAGTATAGGAGAGTAAGGTCGCTGATCTGGGTTTTTCCTCTGGGGGTACTTACCCATAAAGGAAGAGGCAGCCAAAAGTCTATGCAGCACTTCTGGCAGTCTCATGGGCATAAAGTTACAAACGTTGGCTTTGGACTTGAGAAGAGAGCCTAGGTCACCTCAACAGGGTGAACCAGAGGAGGCTGGGTCTTGTAATAATTTCAGCTCAGCTTTGAATCGCCTTTATCCCTAAACTGGATCAAAGAGATTCCAGATGCAAGAGCTGCCAGACATGTAGTAGAAGAAAACATGCATCCTCCTTGCAGAACAAAACATCCTAGACACCAAATTATTTCTACAAATGAGTTTTCAGTACAATTCCCAAAACACAATAATAGCAAGAAGACCGGATAATAGCAAGACTCAGAAGAACAAACAGACAATAGAAGTAGACCCACAGTGGATCTAGAAACAGGAGACTTCCCAGGCGTGCACTTTAAAATACCTACGGTTGCTAAATGTTGATGTTTATCAAAACTGTGTGATGGATTCTTTTAGGTTCATATACTTTTCCTTGTACTTTAGTCTGTATTGTGAATTTTTCATAGTAAAAAGAACAAAGCCTGTGAACCAATGCAAAGAGAATCTTAGCTGCCTCTTTTGTTCCCCCCACAGTAAAAACACACTGAGTACCACTGTCTAGGGAACATTCCATCATGTTTGTGACATTCATCCAAGCTGGTATGTCATGAACAGCAATGAAATACAGCAAACATAAAAACAAAACTGTGCTTACCCTTTCAAGTAAATAAGAGATGCAGCTGTGAATTCAGCAAAGAGGAGAAATTATTTTAAAAGATATATCAGATTGAAAAATTACTAGGGGCACTTGGGTGGCTCAGTCAGTTAAGCATCTGCCTTCACCTCAGGACCTGGGGTCCTGGGATCTGGCCCGCATCAGGCTCCCTACTCACTGGGGGAGTCCGCTTCTCTCTCTGCCTCTGCCACTCACCCCCACTTGTGCTCTCTCTCAAATAAATAAATAAAATCATTTATTTAAAAGAATAGTAAATAAAATTACCATTCTAACCTAAAAAAAATAAGTAGAAATTCTAGACTTGAAAAATAAAGGAACCAAAATTCAGACCTCAGTGGACCAGTTTAGAACAACGGGTACACAGCTGACGAGACTTAATGAACTAGAACTAGTGTATGAGAAAAAAAATACTCAGATTGAAGCATACAAAGACAAAAAGTTGAGAAAGACTTTTTAAGGATGTTGAGAGGGTAGAAAAACAGAAGTTGGGGTGCCTGGGTGGCTCAGCTGGTTAAATATCCAGCTCTTCGCTTCAGCTCAGGTCATGATCTCAGGGCTGTGAGATCAACCTTCGCCTCAGTCTCTGTGCTGAGCATGGAGCCTCCTTAAGATTCTTTCTCCCCTTCTTCCTCTTCCTCTGCCCCTCCCCATCGTCCACTTGCTCTCTCAAAGAAAGAAAGAGTGTAATAGTGTCTGAGAATTCTCCAAAATGATGAGAAACAACCAACTGCACATTCGAGAAGTCCCCTGAGCTCCAAGCAGGATAAGTAAACTCTCGTGTAGGCAAATCACGGTAAAATTGCAGAAAAACAAACAAAGAGAAAAAAAATTTTAAGGCAGCTGGAGAAATAAAATTAAATAAAAATTGCTTTCAAAGAAGCAATGAGAACAACAGCCATCTTCTCAAAATATAAAAATGAAAGCCAAATTGTCAATGGAATGATTCCTTCAAAGTTGCCTTTTGGGGGAAGGAAGGAGGGCCGGGGAGGAGACAGGAGGGGACTTCTGGGCTGCTGTCAGTATTTTGCTTCTTGACCTGGGTGTGCTTCCACGGATGCTCACTTTGTGCTAAACCACCGTGCTATATATTTCTATTCTTCAGCATTTTTCTGCATGTTCTCTAATAGTTCACAATCCACTGAAAGGAAAGACTGTGGTAGAAAACATTCTTTCTGATTATTAAACAGCCCTAGAATAACTTCCATACTGCATGGGCTCTCCGTGTAAGCAAACTTTATGATACAGTAAAATATTAGGCGAGAGAAGGAAGAGACTAAATATTCGAGGGAAAAAACCAGGGTTATGAATCCCAGGTATATACCTACACCAAGCCTACCCTCCTCTTTCTCATTTGTGACCGCAAAGAAGCCTGGCTGTGATGAACCAGCAAATCTGCTAATCGCAAATATTTCCATCAGTAAGATGTAAAAGACACTTCTGAAGTGTTTATCTTTAAAAGCCATTTTCCTTCACCTTACCCACTGCTTTGTATTATTTGTTTGTCAAATTTTAAATAACAAAGTTAATAAAGGGGAAAGACTAGGTCTTTGAAAATTAACCCATCATTAGTTGTACTATCCTAGATGATTGACTTTTCCCTATACTATTTGTATACTGTCGAAATGATAGGAATGGAAACAGACTGATGTCATGTATTCTATTCTAGTGACATTCTAATGGCCAGGCTGTATCCATGCTGCCGTCACACTCCCCAGGGCTTGCCATGAAAGCATGAAGAGAGCTAATACATAGTAAGAGTTTTAATTGAGCAGTACCTGACCATTATAGCGAGTTCCACTCCCAGAAGCATCCCAGCTGACACTGTTATAGAGTAGCATAACTGAAAAGAGACGGACTAATTGGAGCAATTAATTAAAAACACACAATTAGCTTCCATGGTAGGGTTTGGGTTTTTTTTTTTTTTTTTTTTTTTTTTTTTTGGTCCTTAGCCTCATCGCTTGAGGCCTGAGAGGATTTTGTTCAGTCTTCCCACACTGCAGGTTGTCTGTGCTGATAATTAACAAGGAGAAAGTAGGAAAAGAGGGGTAGAGCTCACAGTGATGGGGTTGGCTGGTTTCCTCCATGGCAAGCCAGAACAGAGCAAAGACCAAGAGCCTAGATGAGAACACAGAGTGGGGTCTAAATGAGAGCCATCAAAGTGAAGAGATTTCATTCTCTTGCCTCTCTGTCTATAAAGAAGTAAGATAACTATTACATGCCTACTTCCTAAGAATACGGAGAAGACTCCTTAGTGGCCACACTGTTGGCAGGAAGGGAAGAATATGGCGGCCCCTCTGCCATTGAGCACTGCCACTGCCCCCCACCCCGCCAGCCTGACCTTGGGGGATTTCAACGTTTGACAGCTGATTTCTAGAATAAAGGCTGAATTTTTTGATTCCACCTCCAAATGATAAGCAGTCAGAACGTCCCTAGAAAGACATGAAGAGTCAAAAAGGGACATACTCTCCTTCACCCACATCCTGATTGCACAGAGAACAGAGCCAGCTCTCACCTAGAAACGTGCAGAGACTACACCAGTCAGCCTGGCATGCAGGGTAGACCACAGAAATCCCCTCTGTATATTTAAAATTAAGATGTCAGACAGAAGTTGGCACCCAGTTATCTGGCCACAAAGGAAGCTGAACGTGAGTAAGTGAATTACAAGTAACGGTTCTCATTAGTAAGAGCCTTCTCTGGAAAAGGTCACTACACGATCTCATGTGTCAGTCTGCAAAGGACCTGCCTGGGTTTTCCTCTGCAACCTTTCCCCAGGTACTCTGCTAGGAAGTAACGTTTCCACGTAGGCTTGCTTCTTCTCATGATCAATCTCTCCCAATCGGATGGAGCTAGGATCACGGTGACAAGGCTATGTGAGGAGAATGCCCCAATGAATAGTTAGTATGAATTAGGCTCCCAAGAAAGCTCTTTTCCCATAGCTGCTTTCATGGCTCCCTAATGTTACATGTGAAAAAGATCAACTTCATGATTCTTGGTTACAAATAAACTGGTGTCTTTCAGAATTTTAGTTCAAGCCCGGAAATGGAAATACCTATTTTTTATTACACTTTTACAGACTTATATGACTTAGGTGTAAAGGCAAAATACTGACCAGGTCTGTAAATGCCTACACATTTAATAGAAACATAGAGTGAATAATCAGAAAACAATGCAAAACCTGTCTAAAAATCGCTTAGCCAAAAATCTGAAATAGGTAAAGCCTGTAATGATTATACAGAGCAAAGAGATTTGATTTATTCCCCTTAATTCAACTTTTGGCTATTGTAGCAATGACTGAACATTTGATATATTTCTCTTTACCCTCAAACACGCTTGCATTTTCTTGGCCATCCCCTAGCTGAATGCACATAAATCACATCTACTTGTGTTCGGTAAATATGTACATCACATAGCCGCTCAAGAATTTATGATGCTTCAGTGATTAATGCAAAATGCCAAAAGATTTTAATTGCTTTATATACCCAACGCTCCAAGCTCACTCTAACAAAACCAATTAAGGCACCGGCATAACATTTGGCAGAACAGAATAAATAGATGTAACCTCAAATTACATTCATTACCAAAACGGTTTCAATCATTAAGCGTGAGGGAAACTAGCAAAATGGGAGTACTACAGAGAGTATTAGAGCAAGAGGTACTGCTATCCTGCCTTAGACGTCAACCTCCTCACTCTACCAGGACAGCAGAAGGTAGGAATCTGCGAGAACTACCATGTGTGTTTGTGGGCCCCAAATCAAAGGGAAAAGCTTGAAGAAGTCAGTATAAAGAATAATTCCCCCTCTTTTTTCTATTTGAAAGAGCCTCCATAGCTTTAGTCTGAAGCCAGCTGACCTACCAGCATAGGCAGAAACATAATCAGAGACAGACAAGTGACTTTCTTCAGTTCTTAGTCCAAGAACTGACCCAAATCTCACCATTACCTGAGGGAGGAGAGAATAAAAGGGAGGTAACAAGATAGTGAGTAATTTGTCTCATTTAGGAATGGTCTTGACCTTTCTAATTCAGCTCTTATATGGATGAAATAGGAAACAGGAAGCTACAGTCAGTGGGTAAAAGTGATCTTGACTAATATTTGGGAAGGAATAATAGCCAGGAATGCTTTCAGCAGACAGTAAGAGGAAACCCATCTAACACTGACTCAATTAGAATCTGCTTTCTTCCCAAAAAAGTCTGGAGGCAGACAATGATTAGGATGAGTTCACCGGCTCAAATAAAGCAGAACCTGTGTCTCTGCTATTCTCTTGCTCTTTCTCTTAGGTCTGCTACCTCATGGTTGCAAGATGGCCACCCGAATCCAGGCATCACATCAGAATTCCAGGCTAGCAGTAAGGGAAAGGGGTTCCACTATCACTGTGCCTTCATTCAGAAAATGAAACTCTTCCCCAAGGCCATCAGCAGGGTTTTGTTTACATGTAATTGGACAAAATTATGTCACACGGCCACTTTTGGCTGCAAGTGTATGGGAAAATGAGTATTTGGGAAGTGGGAAAGGAAATTCCGCATTTTGAAAAAGAGGAAAGGGTGAGGCCAGGGGCAAGACAGAAACCAAAAAATCAGAGCCTTTAAGAAGGGTATTAGATTTTGAGGTAAGATCACTAGAGGTGAGAAGGAAACATTCCCTTCCCTGATTTCTGACACACGGGAAAATATTTCACTAAAGAGCAGAATATTTCACATCAGCTGCTCCTAAAAGGGGGAGCATACAGGGTTTCCCTGCATTAACATAACCAAAAGCAGGACCCAGAAATGCCTGGAGCTTCATCAAACTTGACAGGCCAAACTATTCATAGGGCATTTTTAGTGTTTTATCAGGCTACTTATAGTCTTCTTTAGCATATTTTATCTACCAAACAACAAATAGATAGAAAATAAATGTGGCACTAAGACTCAGTAAAAACCCTCTACTGGCAATGCACGGCCTGCTATCATCGAACTTTATATCGGAAACCGGGGATGCACATAATATAATAAAAAATCATTTAAAAAATGCCAAAATAAATAAAAGATTTGGATAAAGATGGAAAGGCAAAACAACTGAAATTTACCATTTCTAAAAGCACCTCAGTGATAGAAAGTTTAGAGATGAAATGGGAAAAAACAGAAAAGAATGTGCAAAACTTTTCTAAAAATTAATTGGGAAGATGGTCAGGTGATGGTGGGATTCTTCGTATGTTGAAGCAGAAATGGCCTCATTTTTTCCCCAAGCATATGAAAACCCACTCGGAGCAAAATATTTTGGCCAGGACCTAAATTACACAGTATGGTTTTCAAGCCAACGAGGCAAACATATACTATTTAGATTTTAATGTGCTTTGATACCAAGTGTTTTTCATTCCCACAATTAGCAAAGTTCTGAACTCTATCAACTAGACTCATCTGAGGGCTTTTAAACTTACAGATGCCTTGACCCCCAATTCCTCAGAAATTCTGATTTAATTATTTTGGGGTAGATTTCAGACATAGGCCCATTTTGTTTGTTTGTTTGGTTTGGTTTGTTTAAGCCTCCTGCATTGAAAGTGAAGCCAGAGTTAAGAAAAATGGGATCACGTGTGCCTGGGTGGCTCAGTCGGTGAAGCGTCTGTCTTTGGCTCAGGTCATGGTCCCGGGGTCCTGGGATCGAGTCCCGCATCGGGCTCCCTGCTCGGCAGGCAGCCCGCTTCTCCCCCTCCTCCCTGCTTGTGCTCTATCTCTGTCTCTCTCTAATAAATAAATAAAATCTTTAAAAAAAATTGGATCGAAATAGTTAAGTCAGAGTGTACATGAACAACTAATGAGTGAAAATTAGTATCATCTGTCCAAAATACAATCTGGCAAGATATCAGATGCCTAAGCAAATTGATTCCCTTTCTAAAAACATATCCTAAAGAAATGGGCAGAGAATCAAAGATTAATATACTGATATGCTCACTGCAACGTTAGTTATTATCGACAACATCCAATAATGGGTACAATGAAAGAGTCTGACACATTTGTACTAAAGCATTTTCAACAAAAAACTTCAAAGGGAAGAACCCCCTCCCGAGATGTATATAAAGGTAGGATAAAGTGTATATATTATGGTGTGATTATATGAAAACTACATGCACGCACACACAAAAACCAAGAAAGTAAGTACGCTGACAAATTAACAGCAGAGTATTAACAGGCTCATGATGGGATTACATGAGCAGTACTTATTTTTTTATACTTTTCTGTATTTTTTCAAATAATCTACAGACACATGTTAATTTTACAACTGGGGAGGAAAACATTTCTTTTCAAAGCCTTTGGTTGTAGTATTTGTGGGATCCCTATTTGGTTAGAAAACCCAAGTCTGATCATTGCCATATTCACTGAGTATAGAAGCTTCTTGTTTGAAGAAAAACCTCGGTCTTCATCATTAAATGATCAGATAAGTGGGAGAGGAAGTATTCAAAATACTTTTTTTAAAAAAGTTTCCCTAGTTCCTGTATAAAATTAGCTCTTTTATGGAAAGTATAATTTAACCTTCAAAAAATAAAATTTGAAAGGAATAAAACTCTGTGTAGTCAGTATGTATAATGAGATTAGTCCAATTTTCTATCGAACTGTTGCCAAAGATGTTAACCTCCTGGGAGAAATTTAACCATAACTGCCTCTTAATATGTTAAATATGTTTAGATAATCCAAGATCCAATAAATAACAGGAAAGCTGTAGGTATTCTTTTATAAAGGTGTTCTCCCGGACCTGGATACTCTTATCTTTTTGCTTTCCTTCTTCTTAACATTTCTTTTTGTTCCCATGACCCTTTCCCCAAAAAAGAGAGGTAGCTCACTGCCCCTCCAACCTGCAACATGTATGAAACTTACACTTGCAATATTTGTAAAATTCAGTTTTGTTTCATGGAGCTCAGGGCTGAGGCAAGCACGCGGAGGCGCTGGTTTCCAATTTCACATTTCCCCGGGGAAACAGCTGGCTTAATGTCATGGTTATTGAGTTAATTGCTATTTTGATGACTTGGGGTAATGACTTACATAACCCCCTAATTTAAACCACTTCAGAAAATGTGCACAAGCTCCGCTGGGTGTGGACAGGAGTCCGGTCTGAGTCACTACGTCACCGAGAGAGATGGCCGGTGCCGCGCGGGCTGACGTGGTAGAAAGGGAAGCTGGCTCTGCTGCTGGTGTTACAGGGTGATGGACCCCTTGCTACTTGCCTGTCGACCTTCCAGAAAAGGGCTCCTTCTCAGGGGTTTGGGAGAGCCAGACTTGAGCTATCGTTAAAGCCGTGAGACTTGAACACGCCAGTGGGAAGAAGCACGTAGTTATCACCGGACACATAGACGAATATTAGTTTACATGGATTAGTCTCAGACAAATTAGTGCATGGAAGAAGCGGATCTAAAGAAGCCACTAAGAGGAGCACCTGGGTGGCTCAGTCTTGGGCTCAGGTCATGACCCCAGGGTCCTGGGATCGAGCCCTGCATCGGGCTCCCTGCTCAGCGGGGAGTCTGCCCCTTCCCCTGCTCAGGTTCTCACTCAGTTACTGTCTCTCTCTCTCTCTCTCTCTCTCTCTAATAAATAAAATCTTTTAAAAAATAAAAGTAAATAAAGAGGCCAATAACGATTAGAGAGTCTGCATCTGTGAAGGGCGAAGACGACGTGCTGTAGATTGCATCCTAGGCAGCAATGAACTCAGGAAATCCTATAAAACAGGCTGTTGATCTATGGGTACTTCTCCCCTGCTCTACACTCTGGCGCTGACACCGCTCCCCAGGACCCACCTCGGGGTCCTGTCTTTGCTTTCAAACAATTGTCAGTTAACTCCCACTAACTCTGAAACAGCAAAGGGGTGGGCTGACGGGCAACACGTCCAGGGGTGACCCTCCTCAGATCTATGTACACGTGGGAGGGAGAAGTGAAGGGACGTGGAGAAGCCTGGAAAAAAGACCCACTTGCTACCTCACAGGACTAGCTCCCCTCCTTCCACCCCTCAGCAACAGCTTCTGTGAAGGGACCCTCAGGCATCCCCATTCCTCTGTCACCGTCCCAGTGGCTGGGGGTGAAATGGGGGGCTTCAATAGAGAGAACTAAAGGGACCTTCGAGATCGCTGGAGACTCACTTAAATTTCAATGAACAAATCAAGGCAGTAGGTCCTCTGTGAGAAGTCACTGATGACTCACCTCAACTTTATAAGCAGTTTCCCCAGTCCCATCTCAACTCTGCCAACACCCCGGAAGTTCAGCAGGGATCGAAGACTTTGATCATTGAGAGACGATTAACCAAGTTAGAATTAACAAACAATTATTGAACATTTACTATGCTCCATGTGAAAACTTAAAAAGAGCATGGGTTATACCATCACCAACATCATCATCACCTCCCAGACACAGAAATAACCTCATGGAAGTGGAAGATTTTGTCCCAGGTGACATAACAACAGGTAGATCCAAGGTCAGCACCAGGCAGCCCCATGACAGAGCTGTGTTTTGAACCACTCACTAGAAGAGAAGGAAGAGGAGAGGAGGCCCAGGAAGAACAGTAATTGTGAGTCCATCACACCTGAATGCTAAGCACCTCTCACACACCACCTTTGCTTATCCCAACATCCGAAGACAGGCACACTGCATCTACTCCTATTTTACACATGAGAAAACTACGGTTCAAAGGGGTCAGATGTGGGGCGCCTGGGTGGCTCAGTCAGTTAAGCATATGACTCTTGATTTCGGCTCAGGTCGTGATCTCCGGGTGGTGAGACTGAGCCCTGCATCGGGCTCTGTGCTCAGCGGGGAGTCTGCTTGAGATTCTTTCTCTCCTTCTCCCTCTGCCCCTTCCCTTCCCCCACTTGCACGAGTGCTCTCTCGCTCTCTCTCACTAAAAACAAATAAATAAAACAAAATACAAAAACAAAGGGGTTAGATGATTTGTCTCTGGTCCCCCGGCTAGTAAATGCCAGAGCGAGCATTGGAATCCAGCCAGCCACATGCCCCAGTGTCGCTGGACCCAGAATGCTCTCTGGTATGACGAGGAGGCGCTCCCTGAGAGCTCAGACTGGCACTTTGATTCTTGAGCATATTTTAATTTCTAGGAGGATGAGGAAAGTTTGATCTTACGTTGTCTGACGTTTCATGTTATTTGGTTTCTTTCCCTGAAAGGGCATGAAGAGGGAACAGGTAAGAAGGTCCTCGAATATTCTAATTTGTCCTTGAAAAGAGATACCACAGCAGCACAGAGAAAAAGTGGATTAATTACTCTTCCTCATGAATCACGAGTTAATCACTGGGGAGATATAGACTCAAAAAAACACTAAGAATGGTATATGCAAAACCAGAGTTGTCCTTTAGTCATGTTATCTTTTCACAGACTCTAGGTAGAAATCTTTTCCCCCAAAGCAAACACCATCCACAGCACGACTTCTGAATCTCCAAGGCCTGTGGGAGTCTATGACCCACCATATTATTTCCCTGGTATTTGATAAAAGGGAGGGATGATGAAAACTTTGGCAGGCTTTCTACAAGGCTGATCAATATTTTCTATTTTCCCGTTTATGTGCCACTACAATTCACCAGCTGAGAGGATCAGTTAACCGGATAGAGCATGGGAGGGAAAGCCAAACAGACCCGCAGGTCGAGGCAAAAGGAGAAGGGAAGAATTAATGGAAAAAAGCAGGAAGAAGAAGGCTTGGAAGGAGCACAGCATCAACCAGAGCGTCGAGCAGCTTGTGAACCGAGCACGACACGCACACAAAGGTGGCGAAGCGGGTGAGAAAGTTCCCTGCGTACACCCAGCACCGGCCCAGCCTTACCAGTCTCGGGCTCCACGGCACCGCCAACAATCCCAGCAGCTCTGGGAAGCACAGGGGTCAGGGGCCAGGCTCAGCCCCACGAGGAGACCCAGAAGAGAACCTTGGGACCAGGGCCAATTTCAACAAGCACTCCCTCCCTCCCAGATCCGCACTGATGGGCCACAGGCGCCAGCTGGAGGGGATGGTGAAGCTGAGGCTCTAGGCTCGCTGACGCTGCTGAATTTCCGGGCCTTGCTTCCTGGGTCCCCTCTTATCCCCCTGAGGACTTGAGAGTCGGCAGTAGCGGAGCAAAGCTGTGCAGATCCAGGGGCAAAGTCACATCTTAGCCAGGTGGATCAGCAGCCCCTCGCTCCCTCCCTGCATGCTATATGGTGGGTTAGGTGAGGAGCTCGAATCAGAGTCCACTCTGGCTCTGGGTTTCTTCAACTAAGCGGAGCCTGGGGATGGCGTACATTTAAGAATATCGAAGCCAAAGCATCACACGACCAGGGGATCAGGAGACAGTCACGAATCCAGGGTTAGAAATGTGGACACCTGAATTAAAAAGAAGCCAGGAGAATAATAAGCAGGGATCCTGGGATGGAAAGGAGATGAGGAGGCTTCATGAAGGATCTAGCTGCTGAGACAGACGGGAGGCCAGGGAGACAGAGCTCCAGAAACAGCTCCTGGGCTTGCAGGGGCCTGGCTGCATCTGCCACCGTTTTCTACACCGGAGAAGTTTGCCCATTCCATCTGCTTGTTTTCCCACACGATGTGGGTGAAAGGGGACATTTATTAAATTTGCTTCTGGAACACCCAGAGCCCTATCTAGTGTGCAGCCCCCAGCGACATGTAAGAAACCAGTGACCCGAAGCAAGTGGACAGCCTTCTGTGAAGCTGCAGGTGACATCATGGTGCAGACCAAGAAGCGCCGTTGGATGAGTGTTTGGTCCAGTGAAACCCACTTGATAAGGGTGACCTCTAGGACAGGCACGGAAGACTAGGCGACCCGGCATCAAAAAGAACTTTTATTCCTATCTGCAATGTTTTATTGAAACATGTTGTGAGGAGCGCTGGGTGTTATACGGAACGAACTGTTGAACACTACATCAAAAACTTATGATGTACTACATGCTGCTAACTGAATATAAAAAAATAAAAAATTTTTTTAAAAACCCTAAAATTTGGAGCTTAAAAGATTATTTATAAATTTTGCATGGTAGAAATAAATTGCTATGCTTTTGTATGTTTTTTAATGTCTCAAAATAAAAAGAAGGAACCCCCCCAAATAAAAGATGAGAGGGAGGGAAGGAGGACAAAGGGGATAGAAGAGAGGGGGTGGAACTAGAGGGGAAATGGGGAAATAGTGGGGGGCTCTGGAGGAACGGACGAGGAAGGGAAGAAACATTCATGGTAAAGGGCTCTGTGAGGCTAGTGAACTCTGTGGTAAGCGGACATGGAAACCCAGTTCCATAGAGCCGCTTACGAGCACCCAAACTAAAGGAAGAATGAAGACTTTCTAGAAGCCCTGAATACAGACAGACAGTCTTAGAATCCAGGGAAAGACCCAGAGAAGTCTTCTAGGAACAGCACTACCCGAGGTCCCAAAGGACAGAAGAGACTGAGAGTCCACAGGTAAATTCCACGGATGTTCACAGAATAACGGGGACCATCTGAACTCCCAGCAGACTTTCTAAATTCATTCCTATGACGCAGCATGGCCGCGTTTCTCTGGCTTTAGAATAGAAGCCAATGAGAGAGGAGAATTCACTTGACTGTTATATTCTGGGTCAGTTTGTCAGGAAATTGGCCTTTCTACGACGGAGTACCTATCCTGCACATACATTGCTGAAACAGAAGTATGGGCAGTAAACACGCCACCTGGTGACAGCCTACCTGTTGTGCTAGACGCACAAAAATCTATTCCCTTTTGGTATAGGAAAGAAGCTGGGTGGTTTTAGTTTTCCCTAAGACTTTCACATCCACTGCTAAAACTAGCAGCTTAAAAAATTTTCAGTGTTGGAGAGAAGAAACCATTCCAAACATGTATTGATTGTTTCCTTTCATTAACTGAATGCTGGTAATAGAGGAAGATTCATAACTGCAGGCAAAATACATCCTCTCATTAATCCCAGCTGCTTAATTAAATCAGTTCAAAGGTTCTAATTTTATTGTGTCTTTTGAAATACTTGCGTGCATTTATGAAGATCGGGGGCTTTTAGATGGCTAAAGTCACATTTGGCTGAGTTTCCTCAGAAGAAATAGTCTTTTACTACAAAAGGGATCGTCTGAGACAATCTACTGACAGATTCCCTCCCTGTACTTTTTAAAGGCTGTCAGAGAACAAAGCAATCATTCACAGTGGGACCGATTTCTGTAAGCCACATATGATAAAAAGAAAAAAGGTTAGCCTCTTTGCTTGACACTCACACTTCAGTCCCTGGAGAAGGTGGAATTGTATCGCAGCATCTGGCCTGCACAAAACTACCACAATTCAAGAAAATGCATTTACGAATCCCTTCCTGGAACAGACGGTAATTCAAATAAGAAATACAATAAGAAATCTACACAAGGTCAACGAGGGAATGTCAGAACCTAGAGGTCATTCAAGGCAGGACGTCAGTGAATTTGTGGTTGTTTTCAGGCATCAGAAATGTTTTATCTCTGTGAGGGAGAAATGCAAAATTGAACAAGGTGAGCGGGAGAGGGCTGGGAAGTGTTTGCATACGTATTTGCCTAGTCTGAATGTGAACACCAGTGTCTCCTCTGTAATCAGTAGGGGACTTTTTGCCCCTTCCTCTCCAGAAAGAAAAATTCTTGATCATGAAAAAAAAAAAAAAAGGGACACCTGGAAAAGCGAGTTTAGAAGAGGAAAAAAAGTGCCAAATATTACCACTATACTATTTCATTACTTGACCCATGTAATGTTCTATTTTTACCTCTTTTTATGAAAAGGCATGATTATATTTTTAAAAATGCTATAGAAAAAACTAATGAAGTACTGTATGGTAACTAGCATAATATAATAAAAATAAATTAAATTAAAAAAATAAAAATTCTATAGGAGATGCAGGTGTTCCATCTCGAAATACACATGAAATTGGACCCCCAATCTCACATTCAGTGGGGGGCCCCAGGAGGTCCTCTAGGGGGCTTATGATTCACAGGCCTATCTCCTGCTGATTCTCAGTTTCTGCTGAATTCCTCCCCACGCTCAGCTCTCACCCCCACGCCACCCCTCTGGTCTCTTTATTCATCGCCAGTCTGTTTAAACAGCTTCTTCTAATTGTCCCAAAGCGTGGCTTACTCCTGGCATGTTGGTACCTATCGCATGTTACGGAAGGTCTGAAACCACGGTGGGAATTTTATCACAGCACCACACATGCCCCAGTAACATAAAACACAATAGCTTATTCTGTGCTGCTCAGTTCAACGAAAAGTGACACAAAGTTACATGCAAATTCTGATTTCATTAACATTATGATGAAAAACAGGAAAGGAAGGAAACCTACAGAAGTGCTAACAGTGGTCATCTGAAGGTTAATAAAACTGTTCATTTTTTTCTTCCCCATCCCCCAAAGTCTCTAGATCTTCTCTGATGCACTTGCACTTCTCCATTCAACCTTCTCCCGGCCCCCATAGCTCTGGGTTTCCTCTTCCTATCTGTAAAGAAACATCATCTCTGCCCCAGTTAATTGACCCATTTCAAGCGTTTGGCTCTGCACCCACCATTTGCAGAGAAGAACCGCATTCCAGGAACTTATGAGAGGTGACCTCCAACTCTTTGCTGTTCAATAGTTTGCAAAAGTTCAGATGGAGAATTGCCTGGAGGTGCTTTCTTTTCCTTTATAGAATTAAACGCTGGCAAAATGCCAGCAACGAGGGACGTTGAATAAAGCAGTCCTATATAATTCAGTGGCAGTCACTGTGGGGTATTTGAGGAAATTCATCATCAGAGCTCAGAATAGCCTCTTTATGAGTACCTTCGAGAATACTGAATTCTGTTCCCAGAGCCAGGGACAAGGGAGCTCTTCCTAAGAAACTGCATGGTTTTTTCTAAGCAGGCAACAGAAAACACCTTAAAAAAATTATTTATTTGAAAGAGTACGCTCGTGCGTGTGCACAGACACACACACACACACACTAGTGGTGGGGGGAGGGGCAGAGGGAGAGGGAGAGGGAGAGAGAGAATCTCAAGTAGACTCCCTGCTGAGCATGGAGCCCCATGGGGGGCTTGATCCCAGGACCCTGAGATCATGACCTGAGCCAAAATCAGGAACTGGACACTTAGCCAACTGAGTCATCCAGGCACTCCAGAAACTTCATTTTTAAAAAGCATGTAATGACAAGAGATTTTCCTCTTTGCCCTGGTCACTGGGAAGCCCAGAGCCAAATTTCCCTTCTGCTGGCACATATTTTCTATGCCTAACTTTATGCTCTTTTTCTTTCCCCTTAGTCTTTATTATATTTTGCATCCATTTTTCCAAATTGTCTTGAAATCTTTATGAAACAGGACAACCGTAAGAAAGGCCCTTTGCTTTAATGTTATAAAGGAACACAAACTTGGCAAGTGCTCAGGGAATGACACAAGCGTATGATCAGAATTTCCTTTTACTCTTTAGTAAAAAAAAAAAAAAAAAAGCCAACATCTTCTCTGGCAAAACAACGCTGACGAAAGAAACGAAGGCTACTTTTTCAACCTTCAGTATTTTCTCTAAGAATTCTGGGCCGCTTTCCGTAAGAAAGCTGGATCCCTTTAAGAAGTTCTGAGCTAGCAAAACGTCTTCATCAAATACATTCCAACAGCTTGTCTCTGTGGTGCGTCCCAGGAAAACGTGTGTGCAGGAGAATGCCTGGCTGCCTGTTTTGTATCACTGTAAGCATGCATTAATATTCGCTTTTTAGGAAAAGAGCGGGGGTAAGGGAGAATTAGATGAATTTTTGTTCCAGGTCCCTTCCACACAGAGTAGTAACAGGTATTAACAGGGCTTGGCTGTGGATAAGTCCATGTAAGATGACAAACCTGTAAATCCACGGCACCTTGCAGCTGTATAAAGGTTACCGTGTGGTTGTCATAATGCCTTAGTTACTCAGACGTCCCCTGGGACTCGGTATGAAGGAAGAAGAAAGAATACCCTGAAGTGTTCAAGGTTCGACAGATCTAAAGATATCTGCTTTCATGTTTAATACACCCCATGCAATACGGACCACAGCCTGCATGTTGTTCCTCCTGAAATGCTTTCTAGAAAAGCCCCCACCCCTTTTTGCAGAAATACAACTGTACCTTGCCGCAGAGCTGTTCTGTGTAGCCTCTGCTGTGACCAATACCCTTGTCCACAAAAAGCAGCCCTCGAAGATGCTTGAGTACCTGAGCGACAGAGTTACATGGAGCCTGTTCCCACCGTACGTCTGAAACCCTCCAAAGCTCTTTACTGAAGATCTTACAACCCCTCACCACCAACCTTCCAAGGCGGTCTATCCCCACTTTCACGCTGCGGCTGAGACCACGAGTAACTTGTCCAGAGTCACACAGCTAGCAGGTAACAGAAAAAGATTTCGAGCCCAGCTCTAACTCCCAATATACACTCTTAAACATAACTTGATTGGAATCTACTAGTCCAGAAGCACAACAAGTCTAAAGACTGGCGAGAATGTGAAGAAAATGGAACCCTTACAAGCAATCTACAGATTTGGGGCAATCCCCATCAAAATACCAATAGCATTTTTCACACAACTAGAACAATTAATATTAAGATTTGTAATGGAACCAGCAAAGACTCCAAAGAGCCAAAGCAATCCTGAGAAAGAAGAACCAACCTAGAATTACCACAATCCCAGATTCGAAGATATACTACAAAGCTCTAGTATCAAAACAGTATGGTACTGGCACAAAAACAGACACATAGATCCATGGAACAGAATAAAGAGCCCAGAAATAAACCCACAATTATAGGGTCAATTAATCCCCAACAAAGGAGGCAAGAATAGACAGTGAGGAAAAGACAGACTCTTCAACAGATGGTGCTGAGAAAACTGGACAGCTACCTGCACAAGAATGAAACTGGACCACTTCCTTCTATCATACAAAACAAAAACCAAAAAACCACCCTCAAAATGGATTGAAGACCTAAATGTGAGACTGGAGAAGAAGACATAGGCAGTCACATTTTTGACCTTGACCTTAGCAGCATTTTTCTAGATAGGTCTCCCCAGGCAAGGGAAACAAAAACAAAAACAAACTATTGGGACTACACCAAAATAGAAATCTTTTGCAGAGCAAGGGAAACCATCCACAAAACAGAAAGGTTAACTACTGAATGGGAGATTTGCAAATGATATATCTGATAAGGGTTATCCAAAATATAAAAAGAACTTCTGCAACTCAGCACCAAAAAAAACCAAATAATCTGATTAAGACGGGGCAGAGGATATGAAGAGACATGTTTCCATAGAAGACATACAGAGGACCCAAAGGCACATGAAAAGATGGTCAACATCACTCATCATCAGGGAAACGCAAATCAAAACCACAATGAGGTGTCACCTCACACCTATCAGAAGGGCTAGAATCAAAAAGACAAGAAACAGCAAGTGTGGGTGAGCAGAGGTAGAAAAAGGACCACTTGTGCACTGTTGGCGGGAATGCAAACCAGTGCAGCCGCTGTGGGAAAACAGCATGGAGGGTCCTCAAAAAATTAAAAATAGAAATACCATATGATCAAATAACACTGATACCGGGTATTACCCAAAGGAAACAAAAAAACTAGTTCAAAAAAATATACAGACACTCCTATGTTTATTGCAGCAATATTTACAATGGCCAAATTATGGAAGCAACCCAGCGTCCATCTATAGATGCATGGATAAAGAGGCAGCCGTACACACACACACACACACACACACACACACTCATACACTCACACACTCACACAATGGAATATTACTCAGCTATAAAGAAGAATGAGATCCTGTCATTTGCAAAAACGTGGATGGCCCTGTAAGAGGGTGTTTGGGGACTATAAGAGCACATCTTGGTTGTCACGATGACTGGAGGTGTGTTGTTGGCCTTTAGTGGGTAGGACCAGGAATTGTATACAAAGCTAAACAGATGACACATACTAGACATCAAGAAACATGGCCACATGATTCAAACGTCCAAAGATACTCCATCAAGCATTAAGGGCTTCTCCCCTGTTTATAATGATCTGAGCCTGGATCCTGGTTCTATTTTATATATAAGCACAACGTATCTGGGTGGTTTTAACATACACGGCGATTTCTAGAAATGCAGCTACCTTGAGCAGTACAGGGAAGATTGTTGTTTATTTTGTTTAGAACATTACTAATTATGGCTCACCATTTCAAAACATCGTGTCACTAAGAGCTATGTCCCCTGGGAGAGGAGCCTCCAGCTCACGATTCCTGTAACAGTTGGTAGACGTGCTCGTGACGATTCTGCGTGTCCAACATCGGACTGCCACATTGTGTCTGCTGTGGTTGGGTCATGTTGCTTTACTACAAATTGGTTTTCATTCCTTTTTCCTCCATGTTACACCTAGGACATCATTCCGATTAGTTTTGTGGGTTACATGCCTGTATGTGATGTTCCCTGTGATTTTCACTGTGGGATAGGGAAGGGACATTTCAAGATTCTACATAAAGGGAGCAACTCGGAGTGTTGAGAACCACTCTGCTCTCTCAGCAAACAGAGCGCAGACTTCTGGTCTTCAGGTGCAGGCAAGGAGGGCCTCCTACTCACGGTTATCTCAGGGGAGGTTGCCCCGTGCAACAAGCAACGTGGGATCCCAACCACCATCTCACTGAATTCGTCCATGGCCAGATCCCTTGCTTTTGGAAACAAGGCAACATCCAGGACCACTTTAGTCCAGTGTATCTTCCTACCCCTAGTGCTTTTAATAGAGGCCATTTTTGATACTTCTATGGCATACGATCACCCAGCCCACCCAAAAGGTTTCTATAAAGTGAAATACAGTAAGAGGGGATTGAGATTTCGTTCCCTTTCTCCACCCCAAACCCCTCCCCCCGCCGCCCCAGGAGGGTCACTGAAGTCCTTATGCAGATTTACTCATCTCATCCCCTTCCCTAATAGTTTTAAATTCTGACTATCAACACACTGTCACAGCGACAACCTCACCGGATACCCCATGAAAACCACTGATAATCACTTACACGTACATTCTCTCTGGAGCCAGAGGAAAGGCTGTAAGAGGTGGGTAGGGCGAAAATCGTCTCCTTACTCCCCCTGCACAAAGTGAGGCCCAAGGACACCGAGCTCAGGAGTCACAGAGCCCAGCAAACACGTTTCTGAATCCAAACGCCAGCACAGATCACATCACATTCAAGTGCTAAAAATGAAAAAACGTTGCAAAGCCATACCAGGGTCAAAAAATTCCCTTCCACAACACTCCTTTGAAAATACATCCTTTGTTTCTTACACAAGGCAATAGAGTCACCCCCTAGACAAGCAGAGAGGATTTTATTTACATTCTGGGTATATCTTATCACCAGTAGGGTCCAGAGATCCTTCACACACACAGACACACACACACAATCTCCTACCAGTTACTCACTCAGCTGCTTATTAATGGAACATGTCCAGGCAATGTAAAATTTTACCTAGGCGTTGCAAATTTCACGTTGGCGTTACCAAACATGGCTGCTTACTGTTTCCCACGTTCCTGAACTCAAAGGTCCTACGGAGCCTGGGGAAGAAGAGAAAGTTTCAAGAGGGCCACTTTTTAGTACGTTGTTCCCCATCACAGCAGGAGAGCCATCTGCTCTGAAATCCCATGTTGCTCTGACAAGGGCCAGCTCTCCTCCCCGTCTCAAGCATGAGCACCTCCCCATTCCTCGGTGGGGCACTCTGCACTCCTGCAGAGCTGGCCAGGTTCTGGTGGAAGACCTGTGCACCTCTCAGAGCGAACTCAGATCTGTGAACACATGCAGCTCCGTGAGTGAGAATGGGCTTCTGGGCTCCGGGAACTGAGGTGCTCATGACCATGAACTGGAGAATCTCCAGGCTTCAGGCATAGGACAGACGTGCATCCGCAGCGCCTACCCATCAGAGCTCATATCTTACAAATGGTGTCTGCTCCATAGAATCGCTATCACTGAACAAGTACCACAGACCACGTTCAGTGGTTACAACTACACACAGTGGAACCCTACGGTTAACTTCTTTCCAGAAGCCATTTTAGTGCAAGGCAGGTGTGTCTTGTGTCTGGTCCCGGACTCTGCACTGCCAAGTTACACAAGGATTCCAGTATGAAGTGTCATGTCTAGGAGAGGCCCAGGCTACGTGTTCCAAAGGACAAAACTTTATGAAGGCTTCAAACGTGTTGGGTCTGAGTTCTGATTCCAGTAGGAATTTCAGGAGGTTACAGGAGGTATGGTCACAGGTATAGCTTATCCTCATTAACCACTTAAGGGCCCTTTAAATGTGCACAAGCTGTAGCCTCCTAGTTGTATGGGCTCCATGGTTGTGATCCCCCAAATTATAGGAACGTCAATGCAGTTCAAGAGACTGGACAGAGTCCTAAAAGTTTAAGAATACCGGAAGGAAGGCAAGGTTACATGGCGAACGCACAGTAATGCTTTATGATCCTCAAACTTCTTGGGTATGACATGTATATAATGGCAAAATTTTCATCTACCTCTTCCCACGTGATACTAACAACCGAGGTCAAAGGTAAGTTGGGAGAAAACACATGACCGTAGCAGGGGGTTCTGAGTAGGAAGAGGGGGTGATGAGCTCAGAGAGAACAGGTGGGGGCAGGAGGCTCCACGTGCCCAGCCTAAGGGGGTTGGCCTTTGGAAGGAAAGACATGGGTAATTTCTCAGCAAGTGTAATGTGTCCAACAGGGGACGCTGAGAGGATGAATTTGGCAGTCCAATTGCAAATAAAAGCCACAAACCAAAGCAAATAAATCAAAGAGTTCCACCATACCTCCAAGAAGATTTTTTTTTTTTTTTAATTAAACAAGGTAGTATTTGGGGAGAAAACCACAAAGAGTCCTTCAAAAATCCAGATAACCACATGAAAAGGCACGGCCGGCTTGCTGCTGAGGCTGTAAGCCCAACACGCACACTTGCCAAGTCTAGACGCAGGACAGGTATTTATAGCTGAGCAAGATTTAAATGGCCAGTAGCAGCTCCTTCCAGGGATACTTCGGTGATTAAGAAAACACAGATTCTAACGGAACAGCTACTCTACCTGACAGGGTACCAGACCCGTTAGCAGAAATAAATGAACTACTGCCATTTCATATCAGAGTCCAAGGAAATGGGAAGAGAATTGACCTGATTGGTAAATAGTTCCTGTTTTCACCTTCAATTTCCAAATAATCCTTGTTGCAATATTTCCGATAATTCCTGCAGCGAATCTTCCCCGGAAAGTGGACTTGATTTCAGGAAATGCTATTACAGCCACAAGGCACAGTTCCATTTCTCTTCATAGTCTATGAATTATCTCCCATGGGCAGAGCCTGCCGAGAGATTTCTTGAGAGGACCAGTCAGGACGCAGGGTGGAGACCAGATCCAGGGGGCGGAGCGGAAAAAAAAAGGAAAAGAAGCAACTTGATTGGATCTGATTAAAATTTCCTTGCAAAGACAGAAAACAGGACTTTACCTGCCACAAATTATAACTACTGTTTTTTTTTTTCCTTCAAGTTATTAACAGAATTTCTCACTGCTGCACTCTGCCGCAAGATCCTATCAAAGCACAGGGAGATAGGATGTTTTCATTTCTCTTTTCAGTGACTCCCTCTAAAACTCCGGGTTTTGGCTGAGGTGAGCCAATGATAACACAGATACTACTTGGTATCTCTTGTTTTGTTCTACCGTTTTGCTTTTGTCTGGCTCCAGAAAAAAAAAAAAGTGCTAGATGAAAGCCAACTCTAAGAATGGCCATTTGGGAGAAAAGGAGAAACTATAAAAATGTTCAGTGTGCCTTTTTAAAGCCTCTGACATAGAGTTCATCAAGAGATCTCACTTAGGTGGAGACATCTCGCCACGTTTATTGTCAACGCCCATCTTTCTGTATGTGAGACTTGTAACTCAAACAATCCGGGGACACTCGCTTCGACTCAGAAAGTTGATCTGTGCGTGAATTCCCCCAAACTGCTGCAGGGGGATTACTCTCCTGAGCTTGGGTCCGCAGTCTTCTCCGGGGTGTAATGATGTCATGTTTGCAAACTGCTTTGAACTTTCTCAGAAGAAAGGCACTGCGCAAAGTCAAGACATTCTTCACACACTATGAAAGACAGAGCCTTCGTTATTTTCTGTTTCGTATTTAGAAAACTGCCCCTCTAGCCAGGCTACGCTATAAAAGAAAGAGAAGATCTTCCGTGACCTCCGCAGATTTTCTCTTGAGTGTGCTGAATAGTCTTTATGCCAACCAGCCCTCTCCCCCTCGCCTCTTTGTTGTTTCTTGGCGTCTCTGGCAACGCCAAGAGAGCAACGCAGAAATGTAAAGAGACAAAACTGAACTACGCTCCATCTTCCCTGCAGTCACTTTTTCCCAGAAAGTTCCCTCTCCGGAGTTCACCAAGAGAACCAAAAGAACCGAATTAAAAGATCTATTCGTATATTCATTCCAATTCAATTTCACAAACATGGCAGGCCTTCTAAGTATTTTAACTATAATTTTTCCCCTTCAAGGTGTGTACTTCTGATGGCAGGAAAGGAGTAAGTTATGACTGCAGAGAAGGATGTTGGTGATATTGGGGTGTTCGTGTTAAGAAGGTGAAAGGTAAGCATTAGACCTAGTGCGAGTCTCGGGTATGCCTCTTCTCCCAACCCCCCTTATGCCAATTCTAGTACTATTCCCCTCTCCATCTCTATCTATAAAAGACCTCTGACCTGTGCTTCCAAATGGCCTTCCATTACCTTCTTCCCAAAGCAAGTCCCAGTCAATTTAGGAACAAGCTCTGATCGGGGTCATTAGCATCAATCATCCTTCCACTTGGGTCAGTGACCAAGAACCACCCCTCGCCTCCAGAAGGAAGCCCCTCCCAAAGGGTGAAGCTTTTTATCTCCTTCCCATGCAAGAATTGTCCATCCAGAAAAACCATCAGACCCAGCCCAGAAAACTGCTGTAGCGGACACACCTTTGGAGAGAGTTCCATTTCTCCTGGATCAGGGGAAATAATTCTTAAGATCTCAACATAGAATTCTAATTTCTAGAAGGTGCTAATTCATAGAAAGTGCTAATGCTAGTCCCACCATGGTTAGCACAACCACAACTTGGGTTTTGTGATCCTATCAGATGATCAGCTGAAATCACTATTCATTTATGTTCAAAAACCCAGTTTCTCTCCCACACAATTTATTCAAGGGTTCCTTGAAGATTTCAGTGGAAGACCCAGCTTCTGCTGGAAGTGCTTCTCCAATTACAATGGACTCCCCTTAACTCTTTGATCTGTCTATCCATTTATTCCCGACTTCTGACTCCAGGAATCATTAAGTGGTCTTTCCT
The DNA here is from genome assembly GCF_024610735.1 of Ursus americanus. Lineage (NCBI taxonomy): Eukaryota > Metazoa > Chordata > Mammalia > Carnivora > Ursidae > Ursus > Ursus americanus. Next base: position 8,017,243 of record NC_142160.1, on the reverse strand, counting down.
CTCTTAGATGGCCAACTCTGTCATGCCTCATAATTGAGTGGGCACTCGATAAATGAATGCTATAGTGCTCGGAGGAATAATACACTTCCTATTGGCAGCGAATCCGGGAGAAACTTCCTTAGAAGAAAGCACTGTCAATTACCACTTAACGAGCATGAATTTTGGATCCCATAGAAAAAGCAAACAAAAGAGTAACAACTCACCCCCCAACAGCAGCCACATCACTATCTGGCCCCTGCCCTCCAGTCACCTGGCAAGTGGCTGGCCCCATGGCAGGTCGTTGTTGGAAGACTGACTCATAAAGGCAGGAGAATGGTGATACGTAATCCATCACTGATAGGTAGACGCCAGCTGGGTGCCTGAGCGTCTGGCTCCGGAGAGTTTCTGACCTCCTGTGGTCCTTGGCTCTCTTACAGCTGACACGTCTAGCTGGGATGAGAGATGGCAGGCCGGGAGTGGGATGCACAGAGAGGAAGGGGAGGCCATTCTGGAACACTGGCAGGGGACGTGCCTCCTTCTTCTGCCACAGCCACCACTACTTCCCTGTCTCCCCGAGGGTGAAGCCTCTTCCAACTTGACTACACAGCCTTCCTTCTACGCTACCCTGGGCCAGCCTAGAGCTTTAGGCTTGACACCAAGTGATTCACATTAGAATGCAAGTCACCTAGGAAGTTCACACCTAGGCCCCATTTCCAACCTTTGTTATCCAGTCGGTCTAGAGTAGAACTTCAGTGTTGAGATTCTGGAATGCTCTCCAGGGGATCTGAATGTGCAGGCAAGGTGCAGGACCCCTGCCCTCCCTCCTTTCAACCCTCGGCCCGGAACTGATAGCCCTGTGTCTTTTACAGGGGGCGCTGGTGACAACAACAACAATAAATAATCACTTTTAATAATAGTACCTCACAATTCCTGAGCATTTCTTCTATGCCAGGCACTGTTCTAAGTGCTTTACTCATGTGAATGCACTGAATTCTCGTAAGAGGTGGGTACATCGGTCATTCTTATGTTTCAGGTGAAAACACTGACGCATAGGGAGAGCTTAAACAATTTGCCTAAAACTTCATAGCTAGTAGGTGACAGAGCCAGGCTTTGAACCCAGGAAGACTGGCTCCAGCACCTTCTCTCTTAACCATTAACCTACCCTGCCTCTCTGTATTCAATGCACAAAGGCTGTCAGCTCCCACAGGAATGCCCTCTGGATCCTGTATGGATATAATCAATTCCTCAGCCGCATTTCTGAACGCACATATCTGCTCCCACCGTCCCCTGACCAAAAACCTTCAATGGCTTACTAACTGCTCATGGGATAAAAATCCGAACAATATACAAATACCTTCCTCGACTGGACTGGACTGCGCCTCTGGTATCTCCTCCCGCCCTCAGCCCCTCTACCTCCAACAATCCCGAATGGCTAGCACTTCCTTGCATCCACCATAGAACCCTAACAGCAGGCTTGAGGACCAGGACTGCCCCTCCGCACTCTGGACATGGCTGTTCTCGGCGTTCGCCCTCCTCACGAGTGTGTTTCTCAAGCGATTTAGAGATGCTAAGACCAAACCTTCCCAAAGAGCCAGGTTGGAAGGAAGCGTGTTCATTCAGAAACCTGGCCCTTCAAGGGAGCGACCAGCAGCATAACATGAATTCGAACCATACCCGTAACAAGACAAAGTTAGCTAATTCCACTCTCCACTTTCACAAAACTCAACGTTTAAAAATGGAATTACTGTGATGAAATGATAGATACTTAAGGACCTTGCTGCATTACTCATAACTTGCAGATTAAAATTCTTACGTCCTAATAAGCATTTACGCTTAGCTGGCTCAGTAGGGGTCACAAAGCCCCCATTTCCTTAGAAACTCCCATTGTAAGAGTGTTTTCAATGCTATCGCCCTACATTCCAAAACCTCCTGTAAATTGCAGTTACAAATGAGAACAATCCAATCTGGGGCCAGAATCTTAGGAATTAGTTATCAAGAGTTCCTGAAAAATAAAGTAAGACTGGTCCAGCACCTCATCCTTCATTGAAAAACAGGTAAAGAAAAACCCAACACTTCACAAAATACGGGACACCCATGAGTTCACAATGCAACCGGACTGTGGATGTCCCATAAGGGTCTACTTCAACTTAAACGTAAACTACTTGTGGTTCGCTCTCCTTTTCCAGGTCTGTAAATCTCCCCACTACCCTCTGGTACTGTATTCACATCTGTGTTTCTACCGGACAAGACCCAGTTTGTGCTTTCTTTGTTCAGAGACAGCACATCTCTCTACCGAGCTAAGTTCCAAATCACGTCCCCCGACCCAACTCGTTACGTACTACACCTTACAGAATCACCTGACTTCTCAGTCTAGCTCCGGATGTCTCAACCACGACACCGCTGACATTGTGGACCAACAGATCGTTCTTTGTTGTAGGGGCCTGTTCTGTGTCCTGCACGCTGTTTGTTAAAGAGCGGCCCTGGGCTCTAGCCCCATTATGTCAGTCGTACCTGTCCCCAGAGGCACGACAACTAAAAACATCTCCAGACAATGCCAAACATTCCCTGAGGGCAAGATCGCCCCAGTTGGAACCACTGGTCTAGCCTCAGCTTTGACCCATTTTGGAGTTTCACTCCAGCTGTAAACTCTTTACCATGTGTGGCCACATTGTCTTCCTTTCTGAAATTGTTCAAAAGCAGCCTGCAAAAACAGTCTTTGGCCTTGGGATTTCTAAGGTGGTTTTGTTAGACTGTAACCCTCAGTGGGGGCTCCTTTGTACTCAGTCCCTATGGAGCATTTGATTTCGGTGGAGGTGGGGATGGGGAGTTGACTTGGCTGTGACTCATGAGGAAGCAGCTGTTAGGACAGTCCTTCCTAGTACCTGCATTCTTTTTGTGAATTGCCTCCGGGAGGGGACGGGCCTGTTACTTCCACCGGATGGTCCCACATGGAGTTTTGCCTAACGCCTTACAGTGGGCACCCTACATCCCTCAAGAGGCCCCCTCTCTCAGTCAGTTACTTGTTAGTAACAGAAAACTCAATCCAAACTGACTTAGGCAACACAGAGAATTTATTGGCTCAGAGAAGTCCTATAGAGTCAGCGCTTGCAGGAAAAGCTGACCTCCACTTGGGCTGAAGGTCAAGTTTGGGTACCATCTGTCTGGATCTCTCAGCCTCCTCTTCTCTAGGAGTCAGTTGGTCTTCAAACCGGCTTCCGTCATTGGGGTACAATGACCGTACAAGTTCTGGCGCAAGGCTGCCAGGAGGGTAGCTTCGTTGCAGCTGGACAGACCTGAGCAATGTGCTTAGGGCTGAAGCATCCCACCGGCGTGGCCAGGAGAAGGCCACGGGCTGACGGGCTGAGGCCCTTGAATCAATCATAGAGGCTGAGGGAGGTAAGTTATGTTGAGGGGTTTAGAACAGTGGTTCTCAAAGTGTGTTCCCGGGCCGGTGGCATCGGCATCGCCTGGGGACTCGTTATAAATACAGATTTTCAGGCCCATCCCAGACTTGCTGAATCAGGAACTCTGGGGTGGGGCCCAGTGATCCCTGTTTTAACAAAGCCTTCTGGGTGATTCTGATGGAAGCTTAAGTTTATGACCCGCTGGTTTCGACCATCAGGTCCTCCCCACGGAGTCTGGAGTGGGGTGAATCTCCTGTACTTCATTGGGCTGTCCCAGCATCAGAAAAGGATACCAAAGAGGCCTCAGAAGTTACAAAATCCTTTAAAAGGGGAAAGTTCATTTCACGTCTTCCTGTGGCTGCGGGGTGGAAAATGCAGTAATCAGAGCTTCAAACTAGCAACTGGTCTGATGACGACTCCTGCTGCCCGAATCTGCTGGCAATCAGGGCTCGAGGCAAAGGAAACATCCAACACCGCGTCTGCATTTTCTGTGAGTCCTACCCCACTCCCCGCGGAGAAATTGGAGAAATACACGTATGCATATTTGAGAAAAGGAAAGCTACTTGGCTGTTCCGAACTGCATCGAAGAAGACATTCTCTAAGAAAGTTTCTTAATCACGGCTCATCCTAAGAATCAACTGAAGTAAGATTACATACACAGCCCCTGGGACAGACAGGAGGCTCACTGAGTTAGGATCTCCAAGGGAGAAGCTGGGAAACTACACCTTCCGCAGACACTGTCAGGGAGCCACACGGATTACTACGCGAGTTTCAAAAACACTGTTCTAAGAGATACATCCAAACGGCTGGGGAGAAAAATCTCACGAAGGAATTACATGAACATTTCTGAATGCAAATATAGTTTCTTTGTCTTGTTTATCTGTTCCCCTCACTACCAGAGCCCTCTCATTGTTCTTCCTCTAGACTTACCTGCTTCCCAACTCCATCATCCATACCACTGCCATGGCTACTGAACATTCTAGAATGCACTGGCTATCAGGGCTCCAGTCAAAACTCTTCACAACCATGGTGTCCTCCAGGGAAGAGAGCTAGATGTGTTCCCAGGAAAGGACTTCGTTAGGTGTTACTGCCAATATTCTATTACTTGGAGGCAGCAGTGGGCTTATAGATGTATTTTTTTTATTTACAGAAGTAAATTAGCAAATAAAGAGAGCTATAACTGTACCAATTATAGTAATGTCAATACAATTCTGTGCCCTGAGGATAAAATTAAATACATTTTTTGAAGTGAAGAAACAGAATATGTCAATATCTCTGGGTATTCAGAGTATGCTTTTAAAAATTATTTTTTCAGGACACCTGGGTGGTTCAGTCGGTGAAGCAGTTTCTGCCTTCGGCTCAGGTCATGATCCCAGGGTCCTGGGATCGAGTCCTGCATCCGGCTCCTTGCTCAGCGGAGAGCCTGCTTCTCCCTCTGCCTGCCACTCTCCCTGTTTGTGCTCTCTAATAAAAAAATATTTAAAAATTCTTTTTCTCTACATTTTATAATTACTCCTTTGTGAATCACATAACAGTAAGTTTTTTAAAATTAAAAAAAAAAAAAAAAAGTCCATCGCCAGTACCCGCCACGGCCTACAGGATGAATGCAAAGTGTTGCCGTGACATACCCACGGGTCTCCCCATAATCCAGTCCCCACCTCTCCTCCTGAGACTTCTTCCCCACCATTAGTCCACTTGAAACTCACCCTTGAAACATTCTGCATTTCTTGCGTTTCCTTGAATACTTGATACTCTTTGGCCTCTGTTCTCTCTGCTCGCCCTGGTCTTTCTTGCCCGTTCACCCAGCACGTCAGCCAGGTTAATGCCAGGTGATGCTGAGCGAACAAAATCCCAGCAGATGAACAACACAGGTTTATTCTGCACTCTATGTTAAGAGGCTACAAGTTTTTTTCTTCTCCAAAGACCCAGGTAGCCAATATTTTAGGCTTTGTAAGCAGCATATGGTTTCTGCTGCATCTTTTTCTTCTTTGTTTTATTCATTTGTTGTTTTTTGGAGTGTTGGTTTTTTTTTTTTGTACAATCTTTTAAAAAACGTAAAAACCATCCTTATATCTGGAGGCCATCCAAAAGCAGGCCATTGGCCACTTGCTGACCTTTATTCTACATGACTATTGCCAGATACATGTGGACCGCACAGAATTACTCATGTAGTCAATCACACTGGGTTCATGAAGCAGTCAGATCTTGCACATTTCTTGTCATTAGCAGACAAAAACCGAGGGTCTCGTTCAAGTAATTAAACGCTCCAGTCTGCAAATGGCCCCCTGTGACTTCTCACAAATAACTGCCCCCAATTTGTTCTTCAGTCCCACCCGACCACAAGAGGGCCAGAGAGTACAACCCTACCATGTGCCTGCAGTAATAAGAATTGAAATTACTTGGTCAAAATGAGGACTCGACTCAGCTCAGAGTCCACTGCCCTGGAAAGCCTCTTCTGACACCCTAGTTCCCCAGCCAGACTAGCTACCCTTCCCCCATAAACTTAGAGCCCCTTTAGCATCCCTTGGGCTGTGCTGTTTCTCTGCCTCCTCCGTCAGATCCTCAGCTTCCTCTGGTTCCGCATCTCCCTATGCCCACTGCATAGCACAGTGCCTACGCCCCAGGGATGCTCAAAGGGTGTTGCCTCCACATAGAAATACATGTGATGGACCGTGGGGGTGAATGGTTGACTCTGCATCGACCTGAAGGCTTCTGAATCTAGCACTGTCAACCTTTCTGACACCAGCTGGTTCAACCACACCCGTCTCCACTCGTGATAAATTTCTCGTTTTGGTTATTCAGTTATTTTCTGTAGTAATTAAGTTCTTTTTTTTTTTTTTAAGATTTTATTTATTTATTTGAGAGAGAGAGAGGCAGCCAGCAAGAGAGGGAACACGCAGGGGGAGTGGGAGAGGAAGAAGCAGTCTCCCAGCAGAGGAGCCTGATGTGGGGCTCGATCCCAGAACGCCAGGATCACGCCCTGAGCGGAAGGCAGATGCTTAATGACTGCGCCACCCAGGTGCCCCTAAGTTCATTTCTTCTTATAACTGTTTTCTTCTGTCAATGCTTTGCAGAGAGCTGGCCCCTGAGGCCACAGAACCCTCTGACTTTATGTGGCTTAGTTTTGTTCTCAGTTTACAGGTCAGAGGGCAGGCACAGAGAGGCACAGTGATTTTCCTAAGTGACACAGCCAATCAGAGGTCCCAGCTAAAAGTTAGGCTTCGAGTCCACAATAAAGCTACCAGATTGAACACAGAGCCTCAGCTAAGTGTATTTCTATCCCTTGGAGAGGCAGAAAGCATCATACGTGTTCGTCAACTGTAAGTCTATTATACCATACCAGGGTTTAGCTTGTCGTACCCATGCATTTCTAAGAAAAATATTAAACACAAGCCACATGGACTGTTTCTTAACATTGTGCTTTTTCATATTGACTCCACTCATCCCTTTACCACTTTTCCTTGTCTATAAAGTGACACAGCTCATTCTCAGATGGCCTTTCAGAACCCTGAGCATATTGAAGATGATGTGCCCTGAAGGTTTTACCATCACACCTTAATGTCTGTAAGTGAGCAACACTTCCGTGCATTTTCGCTACTAAACGGCGTAAGACAAACTTGAATTCAATTTCACATGCAACATGTGCATGGCTGCTGCAGCTGGTATCAAGCGTTCAACCACAGAGCGGGCAAAACAGCGTCCGGAATGAGCTACAGGGCAACACTCCACCAATATACAGAGAGAAGCCCCTTCCTGTTTATCGGTCACAATCCTGATATCCTCTGGCTCCACCAAAATGTATCCTGATCTGCAATTTTCCTTTTCTTGCCTCTCCGGGATAGAGTAAGTTCCTAATAAATATCCCCTCTGATGGCTAGGCTTGACAAACGCCTAGAAGACCCAAGGCAAGGAGAATATAGCTAAGCAGTGCCCACCATGCCCCAGATCACCAACACAACACGGCTAGAATGTGGTCCTATTGAAACCTGCAAAGTTTGGGTCATTCGATAGGAAAATAGCTTTTAAAAAAAAAGAAAGAAAAAGAATAATTTCAAAAAAATATGTAAACCCTTTATTTAAGAAGAAGAAATAACCCAGTGTGTCCTCCAACGCTTGTTAAGTGCTTAATAGACCACAGGAGACAGTGCACCTCAACCAGGGGAAAGTGTGCAAGAAAACTGAAGTAAACACACACACAAAGCAAATTATAGGCTCAGCTCCTGCCAGGCACAAAACAAGAATCAATCCTTAATAGGAATCTTGCCTCTACTTCCTTTTTTCTTAAGCCTTATAATTAAATGTTACAAAGTGTATCAAGAAGAATAAACCTAGGTTCCCCCCTCCCCCTAAACAAGAAAAGGTTAAGCTTTTAATTACAGGCCCTCAAACTATCATTTTGTGCAATTAGCAATTAACTATAATCGTTGATGAGAGAATGCAGGGCTGCACTACTAGCAATTTCCCTCCTCCGAGGCTGGGTTATTTTAGTCCCGTTCTATTACAGAGAACAAACCACAAACGCAAGCACCCTCACAGACACTCTCTCATTTAAAAGCACATTTAATTTTTTAGCGAACATGGCATCTCGGCGTGCGACTGAGACCGGCATCCCGAACCCCACCTCAGAGCAGCCCAAACGTGTGGAGCCCGTCCACTCCATCACTTTCAGGTGGAGGGAGGCGGCCTGAGGAAGACGCTACCTACCAGCCTCACAGCACCAGCCTCTCTTTGGGGCGCAGGAGAGGGTGGCAGAGAGAGATGCTTGCTGCCTTTGGAAGCCGCAGGTCCCCCCGGGCTGCCGGCCCCTTTAGCGGGCGGGCGGTGGCAACAGCAGCGATAGTTGCATCAGCGCTAACTGCTGCTGCTCCTGCCGCTGCGGCTGCATTCACCGTCGGCGGCTGCCGGGAGGGTACAGTAACGACTGTAGGGAGCGCACAGCTGCTGCGGCGGCAGGTTCCCTAGATCAGGAAATTAGGGCAGGCACCGGGGATTGGAGGCGAGGGCGGCGCGCGAGCCAACCAGCGGCCGCCCCGGGCCCCCGTGAGCCCCGGGCGGACGCGCGGAGCCGCCAGGCCCCAGGAGCAGTCCCGGTGGCAGCGGCGGGCAAGGCCACTCACGCACGCACACACACTCGCACACCCCCTGCGCAGGCACCTGGCAGCCCAGAGCTCATAAGAGCAGCGCGGCGAGGGGAAAGGAGGGCCGAAGCCGCCGCTCCCCCACACCCCTCGCTGACCACTCCCCCTTCTGCCCCCTCCTCGCTGCTCACCCCGTGCTCCAGCAGCCGCCAGTGTGGGTGCTCCGCGGCCGGCTCCGCTCTCTTCTGCCTTCTCCTCTGCTCTCGGCTCCCCACCCCCTCTCCCTCCCCTCCCCTCCCGTACCGTACCGTACCCTCCCCTCCTCTGCAGCGCCTGCATTATTTTCTGCCCGCAGGCTCGGCTTGCACTGCTGCTGCAGCCCGGGGAGGTGGGTGGGTGGGTGGGTTGGCTGGTGGGGAGGAGATTGTGCAAGTTGTAGGGGAGGGGGTGCCCTCTTCTTCCCTGCTCCCTTTCCCCCCTTTCTAACTCCTTCCCCTCCTCCTACCCTTCCCCCCTCCCCGCCCCCACCTCCTTCCTCCTTTGCGAAGGGCTGGTAACTTGTTGTGCGGAGCGAGCGGCAGCGGCGGCGGCGGCGGCGGCGGCACCATCCAGGCGGGCACCATGGGCACGTCCGCGCGCTGGGCGCTCTGGCTGCTGCTCGCGCTGTGCTGGGCGCCCCGGGAAAGCCGTGCCACCGGAGCGGGTGAGTGAGGACGCGCCCCTCCGCCGGCTGCCCGGAGCCAGCCGGTGCGCCAGGGGGCCCCGAGGCGCGGGTCTCCTTTTGCCCACCCCCCTCCTAGGAGGCGCCTCTCCGCTCTGCTCGCCGCCTTTCCCTCCCAACCCTGGTGGCGCCTCTGAGCTGACTGTCAGCGCCGCGGCTACGGGCAGCAGGGCTTGGGGGACAGTGGGGTTTGGGGTGTCCTAAAGCCTTGCCTGAACTAGTCTTCATTCCCTTACACTCTGTACCCCAAAGCCACTGTTTTGCCTCGTTTTTCATCCCGCTCGGCCGGGGCTGGGGAATGTGGGCTTCTGAGCCACTGAACAATGGTTCTGTCTGCTCTACCAGGCGGAGTGTTAGGAAGGAGGCAGAGGGCCGGGTCGGGCCGAGCCGGGCGCGGGAGCCCGGGGCACGCTCCCGGGACTTGAGGGAGGGTGGGAGTGTTGGGCGGACGAGGGTGGGCGCCTCCGGGGACTTGGGGCGCCGGGTCTGGGTCCCGGCGGCGAGTCCCTGGTGGCGGTGAGCGGGCGCACGTTCGATGGGCGGCAGCCGGGAGGCTCCTGGGAGCCACTACAAGTGCGCAGCCTGCGCACCCGGACTGCGACTCCCCAGGCGCCCGGGGGTCTCTCTGGAGTACCGGATAGAGGACGAGTGCGGTTTCGAATAGGACTCCCCACTGGGTGTTTCACCCCTTCTCCCTTCCCCGCCGTCCCCCTCGCGCCGTGTTTGTAAACCTCTCGGGTCTCCCGTGTAGCTGAGCGGGGGAGGGGAGCGCAACGAAGACTTAATCAGGTTAGTTTGCTGATCTTCGTTCCCGGTGAGATTTCCTCGAGAGGAATTGAGTCCTAATCTAGTGACTGTGTAATTAGCCTTCATTCCAAACAATAGATCAAAGGGAGTAGCGCGAGAGCTGGTGTGTGGCGGCGGTGACTACTGTCGAGTGCCCAGGGTCTGCTGCACTGGGCCCGGGAGCCCTGTCCTCAGCCACTCGCCCGTTGGAGCCACACAACTTTCCTGGGCAGAGGACAGGAAGCCCTTGTAAGGATTCGGTCAGAGTCCTGGCGCGTCCCTGAAGGGATCTTGATCTGACACAGAGAGGCTTGCTGGCCAGCTCCAGGGAAGTGGGGCAGAAAGCTGCCCACCCCCACCCCTCCCGAGTACCCATTCCAGAGTCCCTAGCTTCTGCCACCCGGTGGCTTAGGAGGCCCGCCTGCCTGCAGTCACGTGTCTCCTGAAGTGAGCCAACTTTAAAGTGTGTGGTCAGACAGCTTCTCGGGCCATACCTGGGGGTTTGCAGCCTCCCAGTGCCCCCTGCCCTTTGGCTCCGACTGTCCCGAGCGGGCATGTGAAGCTGGGACGGGCTTTTCTGCCCTCTGTGATTGGCTGGCCGCCCGATCACGTTTGGGTTGGTCACATGTCTCCGAGAACTCAGAATATAGCTGCCTGAGAAGTATTATCTGTAAGGGAACGTGTAACACCCGACAGGCTCCTTCGCACTGTTCTCTCAAATGCTTTCCCTGACCTGGACTCCTTGAAAAAGGCCAGTCGTGGAGACAGCCTCTGATGTCTAACAAGCCTCACAGCCTGGAAAAGGCCTGCCTACAAGAATTCTCAGACTGGAACATTAATCATTAATGGATGAGCAATACTAACTTTTTAAATGATTTCTCAGAATAGTGCCATGACTTGCATTATACTTTTCATAACATTTCAAAAGACTAAGGTATACCAGAAACTATGGATAACCTTCCCAGAGGTGGTAGAAAGATTCATTTTTGCTGCATGTTCTCTTCGTATTCTTTTGATTTAACATGTAATAACTTTCCCTTGGAGGTTAACCTCATCTTATAGAATGCTGGGAATGCCCTTGAACTGTTGAAATGAGTTAGTTGAAGCCATCTGTTGGGCCTAGTATTAGGTAGGAGAGGGTCCCTTTTGCTCCTCTATGTCATGTGTGAAATATGTGACATGCCGTGAGGAGTGAAAAACAGAAGCCCATGCAAGACTTAAATTCTTCAAAGAAAGGGCAGCACATCATTTTTCAACGGGACAGAATCTGGGGTTGGCTGAGGAGACACGGATCTTAAGCCAGCCCAGACTGACTCCTCTCTGAAGTTCAAAGCGCCAGGGTATGTGGGTTGACTTTCTTGTCCTGGTGTTGTATACATCCCTTCTTCCCAGCCCCTCCCCCCAAAACACACTCATGGTACTTGGTCTAAAATACTCTAGGACAGGGCAGGCATGTTCTAAGATCCAGACCTGAAACTTCAACCAGGCTACCAAGGAAGTTGAAACTCAGCAGTGGAGTATATCTGATGGCAAATCTCTGGGAATTCTAGGACATTTCCCTCCAGCCTAGGTAGTCAAGATGAGGACGTGGGGTACCACATATTTAAAGCCAGAGCCTAGAAGAACCAAGGTTTTAGGAGGGCTATTCAGAGATGGGCAGCAGCAACTCACAAAAGAGGAGTCAGAAACTTCTCTGACTGTGGGAGGAGGCTGGTGAAGCTAGCAGTACTGAGAGACCCGGAGGGAGAGGAGAAAATACACATGACATCCATCCCGTAGCACCAAGGAAAAGTGTGACAGTGATACTAATCCTCGTTCAGGCCAAAGAACGAGCGTGTGAGCCTGGAATCTTTAAAAGAGGATGACCAGGCAAGTGACAGCTTCCTGAAGTCTGAGCACCTGCCTTCTGTGAATCGGCCTGTTGCTCCCTTCATGTGACATTTAGCTTGAATGTGCATCCTGTGTTGTTTTGATTCTCTGTTTTTACTGCTTGTGTCCCGATTCCTCACGTGGTATAAAGGCCAGGTTCAGTAGTGCAGCCCAATACTAAGACTTCACCACGATCAACTGCATAGTGAAGCACTAAGCATTGCGAACAAGGTTAATTATGGCAGTCTCCATGCTTCAAAGAAGGGAAGTCCTGATTTAAGTGTTTCTGCCTTTCATAAAATTGAATAACCACAAATTTGATTTCACTTGAGCAGTTTTACTACCGTTTTAGAAGCAATGAAAAGTAGCTACAAGCCCCTTCGATTCCAGAAGTGTCAAACTGGTAAGACTTCACAAGAACTCCCAGAGTAGAACATGGCCATAATCAAGGGAACAGGTAGCTCCCAGACACACGGCTTTGGGTTTTGATCCAAAGGCCGAAAGACTCAGAGCACATCATAGACATACAGGTAACTCATGTTACTTATCTAGACCATTTTCTATTCCTTACAGAATGTGAAGGAAGCTGTCCTTTTTGGTAGAAGGGAGAATGATCAAGGATAGGCAGTTACCTATTTGACTTGAAGTCATAATTAAATTTACTTTGGATACTGACTGTTCTTTGGAAAGCCACCTTCCCATACTAGCCTATGAGAAATCAGATGCCTCCAAGGGCTATGATAAGGTCTGCAGTGATGTTTTTGATAAATGTACCTGGCTTAGGAGAGCCGCTCAGGGTGGGCCGTGCTCCAGATGGTTAGTCGATAGACTCAGAATTGCTTAGTGTGTTCCCTTCTACTGGAAGTTCATCTCAAGAGAGTTCTTAGGGCACAGCACGGAGACTACTTCCAAGACAAAGGGTCCAAAAGTACCCTCTGCAGAGGTGATGGACGAGATGCACCTGCTGAGCACAAGTGGTCCAGGGACAAATTTTTGTGCCCAGGTAGAGAATTTTTCGCTAGCAAATTTGAAGACTGGTGGCTTTTTAGCTTTCAGGCAGAGTGTGACTTAGCTTGAGCAGAATCTTGCTCAGTGATTTCACTGTATTTTTCAGTCTGAATTGGTGTCTCTTATCTAAGCTGTTCTGTTGGCTTAGCAATAAAAACTCTAAGCGTGGTTAATGCCAACTAGTTAAACACACTAGCCATGCTGCAGGAACTAAATCAGATGGCAGGCAATACAGTAAAGTTGGCATACTTTTTCCCTCAGGTGATGTGTCCTAGGAAAGCTTGGGCCTGCTGGTAATTCGGGGAGCGTGCCTCCTGGGTGCCATGAGATTAGGGACAGAGATTATGCAAAGGGGGGGGGGCTTAACATTTGCTTGCAGAGCCTTTGACTATTTTGTATTTTAGAAATGCTCGTTGGTGGGTGGAGTGGGGCAAGGGTGTGCACGCTCTTGCCTTTACGAGGTAACTTTGGAGGCAGAAACTTTAAGATGGGACCGCTGGCCGGAGTGGTTGGTCTTGCCACCAGCTTGGGTCTTCTGAGTTGGCCGTACTGGCTAGGAGCCTTTATGGTTATAGACGTGGTTTTGGGGGGTGGGGGTGGGGTGGGGCTTGCAATTTGCCAAGCAAGAGAAATGATAACACCTTAGTGATAGACAACATTTGCAAATGACTTCACGTGTTTATATGTTATAACCTAATACTTCCCTAAATACATTTGCAAATTACTTCCCATGTTATAACTTAATTCCTTTCCCCCCAAACACTATGAGTTAGTAGGGTTCCTATTTTATAGACTGTGTCTAATCTTTCGTTTTCCTAAGAAGCCTTCCCAGGATCTGCGTTATTAACCGATCTGTAGGTTCAGGAAGTAGGTGGTAGATTGATGCCGATATTCCTCATACTTCTGCTTCAAACCACCTGACATCCGTCTATTGAGCACCTACCATGTGCCATTTGGCACCACCAGGCATTGGGGGTGGGGGTAGACACAGTAACCAGGGAGCTGGTCCTTTCTTTCATGGCATGCGGTCTAGTGGGGGAGTCAAATCAGGAAATCAGTGCTGCAAAGATAGCCTGGCATAGACGGTAGGAGAGGAGTGAGCGGATCCAACATTTACGCCTTAATCATAAAAGACGCAGACAGCAGTTGAGGGTTGCTGGAGCTCCCACCTGCTACCTCTGTTGCACAATACGATGTTTCCCAACTGTAGACTCTGATGTGACAAAGCCAGATGCTACTCTCTGTCCGCGGATGACCTTACAAAAGTGATCGGATTTGAGCAGCGATGGGTTGCGGCCAACTTCCCAAAGAGCACGAAAGCATGTCCCACGTGAAATCCAGGTCCCACACATCAAATTTCTAAGTCTACAGTTAGCTGCTGCTCCTGTTGCCTGCGTACCGGAAGCTCGGTCCTCACAGGAAAATGAGGCCGGCAGACCCACACTGACACACTCCCTCCGACAGATAAGTATGGGAAAGCACACTGTTTTTAAATGATCAAGCGGCACAAGGAGAATGTGCAAGTCCCCCACGGGCACAGGGAACAGTGGACTTTATCACGTGGAGTCTTCCAAAGTATTCTAGCTGGTCAAACAGCTGGTCACACATTCCGAGTCCAGAAAAGCTGGAAAGAATGCTTTGGAAAAAGTCTATAGTTCAAACTAGCTTTATTAGTTTAGTAAATTAGTTGATTCATCCAGGAATACTCACAAGTGCCCAGAGACTCTTGAGACGTCAGGAACCTGGTCCCAAGTTACCAAGATAAATTCTAGGCCCTGTCTTAGGGGGATCTCCACTTATAGAGATGGAAACAGGCTGCTAGGGCAAGCATCTCTGGACATGGCTGCTGTGTGACCAGCAGGAAGCAGCCAGACCACACCCGGCAGGTCAAGAAAGGAATGGAGGGCCTCCTTCAAGGGGAGACACCTGTGCCCACTCCAGCTGAGAAGTACACAGGAGTGACAGGAGCAAACCAAGACCAAGCAAGAGTGAGGGCACAGGCCTGGGGAAGTGGGTGGGTGCCTGCGTGTACTCTGAGCAGATGGCTGGTGGGAACCAATAGGGAAAAGTTGGGGGAAGTAGGTGGGAACTAGACTCAGCCTTAGGGCCAGTGAGAAGCCTAGGAGTGATCCCATCCTTGGCCCTTCAGGCCGTTTTCGGTTGCTTGAATCACCATCTTGGTTCGGATAGAGAATGTGGCAGCCTGAAGGCAGAGGAAACAGGAGACGAATTTAGATCAAGTGAGGGAAGAGAGCCTGGACAGGGCCAGGGCTTGGTGGCAACATGAGAACTCAGGCTCTCTATGGCACCAAGGGTTTAGAGGAAGGGATGGAGCCCCTCAAGGATAGGGGCTTCTGGCGACGAGAAGACAGATTTTAGAAGAACCTATTAACCGTGCATGCCTGTTAAGGCGCCCAGATACATTTCACCTACCAAATGGGTACAGGGGCTTTGCCTCACGTTGTCACCATAGTTGTCTGCTGTAAGCGGGGCATTTCCCACCCATGCCCATCCAGCAATGGGGGTGCAGGCTTCCGGCAGCCCGGACTTTATATTCCGACCCTGAAAATGACCTCATCGCTTCCACTGTGGATAGAATCCTAGCCTCCTAAACTTCAGGCAGTGCTTTCAAAGTATGGTCAGAGACCAGCAGTGGTCAGGACCATCTGGGAACTCGGAAAGGCAAGCCTGGGCCCCACCGTGCCCCTGCTGATTCTGACATTCTGGGAGGAGGGGCCCAGCACAGGTTCTAACCAGCCCTGTGGGGCCTCGGGTGCGGGTGAGAACGGGAGCGCCACGGACCTAGCAGTCTGCCACCCACAGAAACTAGTAGCTTCCCAAAATGCTCTGACTTGACCAGTGTGCTCCAGACAAAGCCAAGCCCTGTAATCCTAGGAAAAACCTTGCTGAGGATACTCTAGTGGCTTTTTTTTTTTTTTTTTAATGAAAATGGGGCAGGGTGGGCTGTCTTTCCATAATAAGACTGTGTTAGGATAGTGTCATTCTGGATTGATGTTAACAGGCTGGCTGTCTTACCCAAGTTACTAAAAGCAACAGAATATTCTAGCGGAAGTCCCGAGTTAGGTGCTCAAAACTGTGCGCATGCTCGGCCGCGCGGTATCTGGAGCCAGACCGCCCAGGTTCCAATTCTCGTTCTGCGCAGCCTGAGCTTGGACAAGTGCTGTGCTTCCCTGGTCTATGCCCCTCTTTCCTGACACAGAAAAAGGGGAGCAGTAGTGCTCAGAGCATAGGATTTAGAATTTGGGTGAATTAAAAGACTGAAGTCCTAGAGCCGTGTTTGGCCAACAATTCTAAGAACTTACTTATCCGTGATTCTTAAGATCATCTCCACAGGACGTCAGTGAAAAAAACTGACAAGGGAACTGTAAGATTCACTCATTTCAGTGAATCAGAAGGATTAACCGAAAGGTTTAATAGCTACTAGTTGGTTCTTCCGAGCGCTCAGAGGCTGACGTGAGGGGCAGAGCACAACCTTTGTGCCCGACAGCTCAGGCTGTCCTCCTTCTTCCCTCTCACTCACTAACCTCCTCTCCGGAGAGAAAACCACTTTGCTGACTTGCAAGTCTGCTTGTCCTAAAATGAGTTTTGGCCTATGAATAGAAAGATTGGCATTAAAGAAGCAGAAGTGAGTGTGACTAAAAATAAATGCCCTTGGCGGCCCCAGAAGTGGCAAACCAAGTGGACTGAAGAAATTCCTGTAGGTAACACCCGTGCGCTCCAGCAACAAGGAGAGGGAGAGCCGTCGGACTCCTCGGGCCTGCCGGTCCCAGCGGAGTGGCAGCCGGAGCCTTTCTGTGCAAGTTCAAGTTCAGGTCTGAGCCTGATACCCAGAAATCTCCCCATACTCTGGGCAGCTCAGAGCCCTGTAGGGAAATGCATAGCCTATGTGGATGGCTTGGAATTTACTGGAAGGTAAATATGCAGTTCTCCACGGAAGCTTACATATTGTTCTCCCCTGTTAACCCTTGCAGGGACAGTCAGCAGCAGGCTGACTTGTATATGCATTTAAACCCCTGAGTTTCTTGGAGCCAGTGACCTGCCAACATGGCTGGGTAGCAACACTCACTCCTTAGGTAAGCAAGGCTCCTGGGACAAGGCGCTTTGACGTCAGTTTGCAGGGCCTGATTCCACCTGTGCTAGTGACAGAATTAGCAAGTTAGCCTTTGACACTTCGGGGCCTTCATTCATTACAAAGGCAAACAGCTGTGAGGAGGTACCTATGTGACTAGGTGCAAATGACTTCCAACCCCCTGGCCCAGAGGGGCAGGGATATTCGTTCTAAGTATTAGAGCTGAAAGAAAACCCAGATCGAGGCCAACAGTTGGATTTCTTAAAGCAAAAGAAAGAACCCTTTTCAGATCCTTACACAAAACTCCAGTATCGAAAAAGAAAGCCTTCCTGGTTGAAACAGGCAAAACACCCAAGGTTCCCCACCATCATGGCCTTCCCCGCCCCCCCAACTGTAACCCCTTTTGGCACTGAGGCATGCCTATGAAGCCCTGTGGCTTAGAGGAACCTGCTAAAAACCACATTTGCCCCACTGTTCACCTTTCTGAGCAGACAGATCTGGGGATACAGGCTGCCTAGAACTTCTACTTCTGGGGTCATTTTTTGAGGCATTGATGGTCTTTAGCTTAGTCTAAGAATTAAAAGCACCTTGGGGCGGGGGGCAGGCACCTGGGTGGTACAGTCAGTTGAGTGTCCCACTCTTGGTTTCAGCTCAGGTCACAATCTCAGTGTCATGACATGAGCCCCGTGTCGGGCTCCACGCTCAGTGCAGAGTCTGCTTAGAACGCTGTCTTCCTCTGCACCCCCCCTCTCTAAAATAGGTAAATCTTGGGGGTAAAAAAAGTAGAAATCAATAAAAGCACCTCGGGAGGAGATGATTTCAAGCTCTACCTATTCACTTTATGAAAGCAGAATGCTGAACTTGAGACTTAATTGTCATGGATGAAAATAGACTATGGGTCCACAGTCCTGTAATCCCCCAAAGCTGTGGAAAGCAAAAGCTTCTTAACTTGCTTGGTGCTTTCGGTTCTCCTGGAGCCCTGTACGGCGGCACTCCCAGCTGAGCACCAGAGGGGTGAGGGAGAATCTTTGTGAACCTTGGACTGAAGACCCCCAGCGTTGCAGTCTGGCTGAGGTCCCAGCGCCGGAGTCGGCACCGGCGCTCTGGCCACTCTGCACGGCGGGGAAGTCAACAGAACCAGGGGTGCTTTGTGCCCAGGAGCAAGCTCTCACAACAGAGTGTTTAGCTAACAGGAAACTGACGCACGGCCATAAGGCTTATTTTCTCTCCACTCTTTAAAGAGAAGTTCCTTGAGAAAGCAGCCAGCCAGCCTTAGCCCCCACCAGCCCACCCCACCCCGCCCCTCTTGTAAAGCAGCAGCAACATTCAGTGGCTTTCTCCCCTTCTAACCCCCAGCATTCCCCGTGATAATGCACAGTCCTGTGTGTATCCTGGTAAAACACAGCTTTAGGATAATCGGGCAGAAGCTTTAGGACAATTGGGCAAAAGTGGAAATATCTCAGATAAGAAAAAGTAGAACTTGAACTCCTTTTTCTCTTAAGGTATTGGAAGAAACACTAAGAAAATGCTTTTCTGTATCCTGAGTCTGCTCAGGATCGAGTCTGGAAGCAGTACTACTGGGATTTTAATATCATTTATCACTGCTGATCGTTCATTTGCTGCAACTACATTCAAAGACCCTCTCGGAGGTGCTGGTGAACTGAACGCCGGCCTTATTTTACCTGCGTGCCTGTATTCGATCCCAGGCCGGCTTGAGCGTCTAGGAAATCCGTAGCTTCAAAAGTCATTTTTAAGATCTTCAGTACCTAACCCTGAAGTGGAAAACCATCATCTGACACTTGCTTTTAGTCCCCGGCCCAGTCTGATTATATGCCTACCTTTTTGACGGTATAGGGATCAGGGTCTGAATTTTCTCTTTTTCACTGAACAACCTTTAGTACCTAAAACGTGTAAAAATAATTCAGAGCCCCCATCGTATCCTAACTGCAGCTCAACGGTTCTTTCCAACGAGATTTCTATCGATGCTGTCTGACGACAAATTGTTCACATGCTGCTTTTCAAATGAACTACTCCAAGTGGTTTCTTACCACTCCCATGGCCCTCAAAGGCCGTGGGGATAGAGAACTAAAGCCAGGGGCCCGTGGAGCAGATTGCCCCAGCACTGAGAACACTGAGCAGCTCTTGGGACTACAGTGATGGGTGGGGGAGGCAGCCGCTCCTCCTGTTTGGTTGAACAGTATAAAGAAACAGCCCCTGACATTTCCCACCAACAACCTCAACCCTTCTCAATCCCTCGTATCTTACGCCCAGTAAGATACTTGTGGAATGAACGAATGGTGTGAAATAGAGGTAGGAAATGCCACCAAATCCTACTGCTTTGTATCTGGGTCCCAGCTTAACCAGACTCTTGGGAGCAGGGTGGTACACACCGTTTCGGAAGACATTGAGTGCCTAAGAACATCACCCCACCCATATGGTAAACCTGATCGGGACCAAATTCTAATCTTCCTGGGAATTAGCCGCAAAGCAGAGGCTGCCCCGGAGAGTAGGGGTAGCTGATAGTAGGAAGGCCAGTGGGAGTACTGTGTACCCAGCACAAGAGTTCCAGCCTGTGCCTGTCACTAGAGTATCTGTTCTTGACCCAGCAGGCCGCAGCTGCAGATGCTGAAAGGTGGCAGGAAGTCGGAAAGCTTTCTGCCTGGAAGGCCTCCCTGAGGAATCTGCAGAAGCTCTATAAGACACCCTGGTTGTCCTGAAAATTTGTAGTCTACTTCTATTAAGCAACCAGACCCTTGCCTTGTAGCTCAAAGAAATCACATCTTCTAGAAGGACACTTGTGCTCGTGATAGGAAAGACCTTAACGTTAGCTGTCCCATGCCAGGCAAAGACAAAAAAATGAAACTAAGTGCTCTGCTTACAAGGATTAGTTCATAGCACCATGTGAATTAAATAGCTGTACGTCGAGCATAGGAACACGGAGAGTCAGGGGAGGAGAACCCAGGCCTGTGGCTCTCCCTCACTTTGTCCTTCTCCCATCGCTAAGAGTGATCTTCCCTTACCTCTCAACTGTACACTGATTTTTATCTTTGAGGTGTTTCGTAAGCATGTCTTTTTTTCATTAGGCCTCAAATTCTAAGACGGGGAGGCATGCAGTAAACCTCTATTCTGCCCCCTCCTCGCTACCCCTTTTAAACCTCCCTTAGTTTATTGTGATGGGGGCATCATCCATGAATAACCTTACAGAATGTGGCCAAGAAATGCCATTAAGGGATTAGGATTTGGCTGTGTAATTACAGCTACACAAGTGAGTTAAACAAATGAGGGAAATGAGGCCAGGGGCAGGTGAGTCTGACCCAACTCCCAGTGGCCTCTGGGCAATCTATGTTCCTTCTATCTCGATCTGGCTCCACTGGCCCAAGATCCCTATTCCAGCCACCATGCCCAATTTTCAGGAGCCAGAAAGGAATAAAGGAAGGGAAAATGTGTCCCTGTCCCTTTGAGGATATTTCCCAGAAATTCTATTTACCATTTGTATTTATAGTCCATTAGCCAGACCTTAGCCCCATCCATGGCTATACCTCCCTACAAGAGATGCTGGGAAATCTAGTCTTCTCCAGATGGCATTTGCCCAGCGAAGAACTCAATTACTGTCCGTCACTGCCCCAGTGCCCACCCAGCCCTGGCCCCTAGAATGTTCTGGCTTGCCGAGTCTGCAGCTGTCCCTCCAGGAGGGACCGTATCCACGGGTTTTGGGTAACTTGCTTCTCTAACTTCCCACGCTCGTATCCCAGCTTAGCTAAGTGCTCCCTCCTGATTTTAGGAAGAAAAGCCAAATGTGAACCCTCCCAATTCCAGTGCACAAACGGCCGCTGTATTACGTTGCTGTGGAAATGCGACGGGGACGAAGACTGCGCTGACGGCAGTGACGAAAAGAACTGTGGTGAGTAAGGAGCCCGACAGTGTCCCCGGCCACCTCAGGAGGATGCATGCACGTCACTGAATGTGATGCTTTTAGCTTAGTTTCTCAAATGTATCGGGATTCTGAAAATAGAATCCACTCATAAGAATTGCTTTGAACCAGGGTCCCAAGAGTCTGTACATCCTGGTCTAGAGGAATCTGGTTGAATGTTTGACACGGGGCTATCAGCCTGAGTGTGGAATGTTGAAGATGAAGAGCGGGTCCTTTCAAGTGACAGGACCTGGTTTGTCGTAGGTCAGGCAAACATTTGGTATAGGAAGCTAGGAGAGGGGACAGGAGGACCAGAAGTAGAGACAGACAGAAGCGTGCTTAGAGCAGAATTGCTCTGGTCCCCCGAAAAAGAAAGGGAGTCAGGAATAGTAAGAAATCCCTTAAGGTTTCAGCAGGTTAATCAACTCCGGACATAGAGACTACAGGCCAGCGCAGATCACAGATTAGATAAGGATTTTTAAAAATTCTCTGCCTACAATAGATGCCAGTTCTAAAGTGTTGAGCAGGGCGGAAGACAATCTTTCCCCGAGAGAATGGGGATATAACGTCATACCCACTGTTCAGTGTCCATCAAAAGATCATCGTGAGAAATGCCTCATGTTGAGCCAGAACAGCTGAGAACTACACGTCAAGGGGCATTTAGGTCACCTTGAATATATGCTGAAGTTTATTGTTTGATCCCGTTGTTCTGTGTTGTAAAAATCCTGAAACAAGATTGTGTATGGATGTCGGTGACAGCATTGTCATTTGCCTTTTAAAGGATGTTATATAAAGATGTCCACTCTACAAACAAGAAATAGGGAAGAAAAGTAGAAGCTAAATGTAGATAGCCTCAATTGCCCTCTTGTTATGCCCTTACCGGCTTCCTCATGCGTCATTACAAACACGGCATAGCGGAAGCATCATGGCACCCGCTCTTATCCTTGCGCGCGCCCAGCAGTATCATGGCTGCCTCACACCAGTCTGTGGATTAGCAGCCCGTGTGGAAACCCAAGAAGTCCCTTCTACAGTCTCAGGACCAAGAATACTCCTCCTGGCACCACTTTGCCACCATTTACATTCTAACACTGGGATTTTAATCTACTCTACAAGACAATGAGTTCATGCCCCCTCTAGGTTACCGAGGTCATAGGATTCCCTCACGAAATCTCTTACTGGAAGGACTTGCTCTTGGCAACTCTTCTCTTCTTCTCTAGGTATGAGTAGCAATTCTTCCTCGATTCTAAAGTAAACAGTGGCAAAACCCATTGTTCTTTCCTAGAAAGTAATTATTCTTTCCGTGTTTCAGAAGCCTTCCTTGACCATCTGACGGACTTAGTAGCAGCTAACCTGAGCCATCTTAGGGGTCACCGCCGGCTCTTCCTAAAATCGCCTCCACATAAATAACTTCTAGACACACAGCAGGAGGGTTTGGAAGAGTTGAGGGAGTAGATGTACGTACTCAAAATCACACGAGGTGGGAAAAATTAAACACATTCTTGGCCGGCATTGGTCTCTGCCTCCTGGGTATGAAGGTAGAGAAGGAAAGTGGGAACACGGCTCAGAGGAGCTGTGTGTGTTTATTTTGAGATGTTCCGCCCTGGAAGGGAAAAAGCTGCACAATTGCTTTAAACTCATAAGGCCACTTAGTATTTTTCCTGTCCAACGTCTTGATATCGAACTGGTCTGCAGTTTCAGCAGGGCTGTTTCTTTGAAGCACGTCAACCAGCATTTTTAGTCAACTGCAGCTTAGAATCCACAAGCCATGTGTTTCCATCAGCCCCAGTAACTCAGTCTTTTACAACTGCGAGGCTGACCAGATTAATGAGTAACTTAGACCCTCTGAGCTGGTAACTGGGAGATCTCTTCCCCTGTGGCACACCTACATTTCTATTCATCTCTTAAGGCCCAATTCAAATAGCCTTTCTTTACCCTCCCCATCTGGGTTCAGAATGGGGGGAGATGAACTCTAGCAAGTTTCTATCCCTATTTATCTTTTGTTTCAACACTTACACTTTGTAGTATACCCAGTCTTGCCTATGCCTGTAACGTTTTATACGTCTTCAAACCACATGGTCTCTTTACAACTACTCCCTGCTTCCTCTTCCTGAGGACCACCACAGGTTGAATTACAGCAAACTAACTCTGCAGACGCTCTCGCACCTTCCCACACGCTCAGGAGCACACGGGCCTTCGATATCGTTTAACCATTAATACTGGGGTTTGAGTATTGCAGTGATTTTTAGAAACAGGTGTGAATCTAAGCGCTAATGTGGCCTTTCTTGTTTCCTTGGCTACACAATTCATGGAGATGAATTATTCCTTTCAGATCATCAGGATTCCTCACCACATCTTGAGTTCTCGGAATGGACTGTAATCACTATATTTCCCTGCTGCACCATGTCCAAGGCCAAACCAGGGGGCCCCTCTACTTCAGTGTCCTCTCCACTCCGCGAGTTGTCCCTAGCTCAGGCCCCAGACTTGAAGCAATCCCTTTCAGGTTCTTAGCAAATTGTCAGCTTTTGGCTGATCTACCATTACAGAATATTCGTTAGGGAAGAGGAGCGTGCACTGGAAATTAAGGCACATGAGCAAGGAAGAATACAGCTTGGGAAGGAGGAGCCTAGAATTACCTGATGGTAGACCCTTCCTACTGTCTCTGACTGCTTGGTGGGTAAGGTGCCCAAGCCACCCAAGCGGCTTAAGTCCAGGTTCATGCTTATCTTCCTGGTATAGTTCTCAGTGTCCCCTTTCTGCTGAGATTGTCCCAGTTTGGACAATAAGTTGCATGGTCACCAGAGTTAGAGGAGAAAAGGCCTGCCCTCATCGGAATTAGTAGCAGTACTGATACCTTGCTTAGGAGATTTTTCACTCTAGTCCTCAGCTGGGACATTGGCAGCTTTCACAATATCTTCTGTGACTTTTAGCTGATGTTACTCCGTCTCTTAGATTCTAAATGTGACCTCTTTTATACGCGGGTTTAAACTTTCTCTATTTCTTACTGGCTGGGTTCCTCTGCCCCAACAGACTGTAGGAGTGACAATATTCAGTCCTGGAGCTTGTCCTCCCAACTCTGCACAAAACCCATGCACTGTTAAGAGATGCCCCCGAAACAGCTGTACTGTGATCCAGTCATGGGATGGAACGTTTGGCTCTTAAACCTTAGGAAACCTTTGAAGGACATGGAAGAAATGCACAAAGAGAAGGAAACTATGACTTAATAAAACTCAACAGCAGGGCACCTGGGTGGCTCCGTTGATCTGCCTTTGGCTCAGGTCATGATCCCAGGGTGGGATCAGGCCCCACTTTGGGCTCCCTGCCTAGCTGGGGAGCCTGCTTCTCCCTCTCCCTCTGCCTGCCACTCCCCCTGCTTGTGCGCTCTGTCAAATAGATAAATAAAATCTTTTAAAAAAATAAAAAAAGTAAAACTCAACGACATAAAACAGACAAGTTAATTATAAGGTATCCCTGGGTTGTAAGGTAAGGAGCAAGCCCCGTCTTACTGTGACTTCCATATCCCCCGACTCTCTCAAATGAGCACCTTGCTCCTCTGGAGGAAAAAAAAAAGATTTTTCTAGTGTTCTCCTGGATGTTGGCAGTTGAGTGCTAAAAGACTCCGTTTCATTGTTGGAGTCAAATGTGTCAACAGGCAGTTTCGCCCCCAATGGGAATATCAGCTCCCGGGCGCCTACGATTTTAACGCTGCCGATAAACTTTTGTAGTAAAGAAGACGTGCGCCGAGTCTGACTTTGTGTGCAACAATGGCCAGTGCGTCCCCAACCGGTGGCAGTGTGACGGCGATCCTGACTGTGAAGACGGCTCTGACGAAAACCCAGAGCAGTGCCGTGAGTGACTTGCTTTGGACTGTATCTTCCCCAGGCTGTTTCGTGTCTCGTAGCTCGAAGTATTATTTCATCCAAAACCTGGTTATATTTTCCTTTGGCCTACCTTACTGTGTAGGCCAGTGGACTCCAAGGTCAGTCAAGTCATTAACAAGTTGATGAGCGTCCATTTAAGAATATTCTCCCAAGTCTAACAAGACTGACGTTCTCTTGGGTAGCTTCACTATTAAAGATTGAAGACCGAAGCCAGCCAATTTGATTAGGAACTCCTTGACTAGGTGCATAGATTTCAAATATTTGGTAATCAAGACTCCGAGCAGATGGTACTCTGGTCCTGGAAGCTAAGTTGAGATAGGAGGGTTCCCCCTTTGGGCCCAGGATAAGCTTTTAGATGTACAGCTTATGTTATTTAAAAAAAAAAAAAAAATCTATTCCTGAAAGGGTAGGGTGGCTAGAAATAGGGTGACATCATGATTTTTTTAACAAACCTGTTACCTGAGGTTGTTATAGTAGGGTAAAGCTTACAGCTTATTCTCAAATAAGAAAAGTTTCATAGGTATGCAAATGCATGTATGTGCCCTTGGGCGGATATCCAGGAAAAGGTCTGTGACTTCACAGAGGAGGAGGACTGGGGACAGGTAAATTAGGATCATTTGAATGTCGTGGTGAAGAAAGTCTTGGAGTTCATTTCGAAACGGTAGAGACCTGTTGAAACATGAAAAGTGTAAACCTAATAGGAGCCAAGTTTAGGTCTGGAATAAGGATGACAAAACGCAGTGAAGCAGAAAGGAAGATAAATGTATCAATTTCAGTTTTCGAGGCAAGGAATCAGGGGAGCGATAAGAACATTGGTCATGGCAGGTCAATCACCACAGGGACAGCAGGGCTGCACAGAGACACGGCCCCGTGTTTTAGTGGAGGGTGACCCAGTGAGGTCAAGAATCAGGAGGGGTCCCCATTTTGGCAAAGCTCACGTAGGTCGCAAAGAAACCTATAAAGGAATCTAGTCAGGAGAAGACTTCCCAGGTGTTAGGTCATCCAGCCTTTAATGAAGTGGGAACTAGGTGACCTTATGTGGTATCTGACAGATAACAACAAAAAAATAAAAATAAAAGGTCAAGGAGCAGGCCAGCCAATAAGCCTAAGTGTGCCAAGTAAAACAGAAGCCAGAGCGGAGCACGCCACGGAACCTTGAAGGAGTAACACGGTCAAGGCTCTCCGGTGTCCTGCCGGGCGACACCGGCTGGCGTGGCTTCTGAGCAGTGGAGCTGGTGAACCATCTCCCCAGGCTTCAACTAGTAAGTCGAATGCCAGCCCTCCGCCAGGCCACCGAGTGACAGGTGTGAGCCCTTGCAGGCAGCTCAGGAGCAGCACGGCCCGGCCGCGTGGGGGAGGCTCTTTTGAGACTGTATATCGTCAACAGATATGAGAACATGCCGCATAAATGAGATCAGCTGTGGCGCCCGTTCCACTCAGTGTATCCCAGTGTCCTGGAGGTGTGATGGTGAAAATGATTGTGACAGTGGCGAAGATGAAGAAAACTGTGGTAAGAAGATCAGTGTGGAGTGGCTTATCCCCAAGACCCTTTTCGCTCAAAGAAGGGTGGGCAGGGGGAGAAGCGCCCCGGAGCGTGAAGATGCAGCTCCGCTGACTCGCTTTTCGGTGACCTCACTCTCCGCTCAGCTACTTGGCCTTCATTACTGCCCTAATACGCTGGCGTAAGTTCCCACGGTGACTGACCACTGCTTGCTTTGGGGTCTGTCCTAGGCAGATAGAAGTGGGAAGGTAAGTCATTCAGGGCACTGCCGTCCAGAAATAGCTCCATGAAGCCACAAGGGTGTGGGCGTCTGTGTCTGTTAGGACCGGGGTGCATGGGCCGGCCCCACTTGGGCTCAGCACAACCAGGAGGGGACTAGGGACACTGGCAAGCTCACCTCTAGGTCTCAAGTGGGTCTGCTGCTTGGAATAAATTACTTGAGTAGCATACGAGCAACCTGAGTTAGCCTCCGAACTAGACTCTCTTTGAACCTTTCCAAAGGTTAACCGGGCACAGAAGCGTTAGCTATCATCTTGCCAGCACATACCCAAAGAAAACCCTACCCGACTGATGGTACTTTTGTCTCTTCTCACAGTTCCTGCCCGTAAAAACGAGCTCTTGTTTCCTACGCTTTCATGTTTCTGTTTCTGGAAAATGCGTAATAAAGTGCTGCGCGTTCCAGGCGAGGCCCTGGGAAATATCTGGGTTGAACAAACATTGCTGTGAGCACTCTTTCAAGCTACCGCCCTTTTATAGGGCCCCAAGAGCGACAGCTCCTGAGGCTGACAGGCACGGGCCTCCTGACGCAGCAGAGTACTAGTGAGCTGAGCGTGCTTGCAGTCCAAACGCCACTCTTGCGTGGAGAAGTCGACTTCTGAGGTCAATACCACTGCACCTAGTCCAATGAGTTTCGGTGTTCAATCTTAGAATTGAGCTATATGTACTGGTAAGCCCCAGAGCTGCCAAGTGTTTCCCTCCTAAATCTAGACTTTGCTTCCCAAGAGAGTCGTGGTCTCTACCCTAATTACCACCAAATTGTGACCTTGATTCATTCGGCAGGAATTTGAGGCCAAGTACAAACTGGCTAGTCGGCCTGGTTTATCATTATTAGCGTATCGGACAGCTAAGATTGTGGTCGATTCTAGCCCTAGCAGTGACTTTCTAACACTTGAAAATATTTAAGGCCTGTTAGTCCTGATCCACATTTGAAGGACCAACAGAGAAGGAACATGTATAGTAGCATAACATGATGGCTGATTTGTGTTAACAGTGTCATAATGCTTGTATGTTTGCCTGTATACCTGATTCATGGTAGTCTCGGCTGGTGATCCAAACTGATTAGCTGTCTGTCCAGTTCAAGATAGCTCAGTCTTTGCCACTCCAAATGAAATCCCCCGGTCAGGTTTAAGCTCCCTTTAGGAATCTGTTGTGGGCCTCATCTCAAATTAACTTCTAGTCTTCAGCTGTTCTCTTGGTTCTTTCTTTCCGTTCTTATTCAAGTGTCCCTGCATCTTGTCCATATTGAGACTGCTTGCTAGTACTCCAGGAACCTGGATTTGATAGAATTCCACGTTACCTTTTAAGTGAAGCTTGGAAAGCTAGGGTCCGTGATCCGAGATCCCGCTCACTGCGTCGTAGGACGAAAGTCTGGAAGGCAGGACGCGCCCCGCATGCTCTCAGCGACGCCTGCTCTCTCCCCGCAGGTAACATCACGTGCAGCCCCGACGAGTTCACCTGCTCCAGCGGCCGCTGCATCTCCAGGAATTTCGTCTGCAACGGCCAGGACGACTGCAGCGACGGCAGCGACGAGCTGGACTGCGCGCCCCCGACGTGCGGCGCGCACGAGTTCCAGTGCAGCACCTCGTCCTGCATCCCCCTCAGCTGGGTGTGCGACGACGACGCCGACTGCTCCGACCAGTCGGACGAGTCCCTGGAGCAGTGCGGCCGCCAGCCCGTGATGCACACCAAGTGCCCGGCCAGCGAGACCCAGTGCGGCTCCGGGGAGTGCATCCACAAGAAGTGGCGCTGCGACGGAGACCCCGACTGCAAAGACGGCAGCGACGAGGTCAACTGTCGTAAGTAGCCTTCTTTATCAGTCCGGCCTGCTCCGCGCGTCCGCCTGGATGGCTTGGCTGACCCTCCCCTGTCCTTCCCGCCTCCCCTACAGCTTCAAGAACCTGCCGCCCTGACCAGTTTGAGTGTGAGGACGGCAGCTGCATTCACGGCAGCAGGCAGTGCAACGGTATCCGGGACTGTGTGGACGGCTCTGATGAAGTCAACTGCAAAAACGGTGAGGGGCTCCTCCTGGGGGTGAGTCAGAGGACTGCTGGGAGCAGCCCCACCAATGGACTCTCGCTTTTGTGTTTTTCTTTATAGTCAATCAGTGCTTGGGCCCTGGCAAGTTCAAGTGCAGAAGTGGGGAGTGCATAGATATCGGTAAAGTATGTAACCAGGAGCAGGACTGCAGGGACTGGAGTGACGAGCCCCTGAAAGAATGTCGTAAGTGGAGGGGTTGCCTGAGCACAGAGTGGGGAAGGTTCATGACATGGCCCCTAGCTGATGCCCTGTGCACCCTGCCCAGTGCCCGCTTACAGCACTTTTTTAAGGAACCGTCTTCGGTTGCTGGGCTTCAGAGTGGCATTTTTATGCCTTAAAAATTGAAGCAGTGAAACTAGTTCATAGCTTTACCTCGTTAAAGAGAACTGATCAGCAATGGAGACACTTGACTCAGTACTACTTAGCCAGCCGGTAACCTGCCAAGGAGATTGGGTTTACTTAACTTCCCCCAAACCCTCCAAGATGCGTATCTTGAAGACAAATTATTAGACTTTAGGAAAGTCGTGGGTTTGGCCAGACTAACTAGATAAGTTATTGCAAAAAGCCCAGAGTTTAAATGTTAATTGGGGCAAATATCAGTCTGGGATAAGGTATGGGATAACTCTGGTCCCTTTTTATTTCAGATGTAAACGAATGCTTGGTTAATAATGGTGGCTGTTCTCACATCTGCAAAGACCTAGTTATAGGCTACGAATGTGACTGCGCAGCTGGGTTTGAACTGATAGATAAGAAAATCTGTGGAGGTGAGTACGGGAGGGAGCTTTAGCCTCGGGGGAGGGGGGCGGGGAGAGGAGAAAGGACAGTATCTTGCTATAGGTCATCTAGGCACAGAAGACTAATCCTAATTTCCCTCCTAGATATTGACGAATGCCAAAATCCGGGAATCTGCAGCCAAATTTGTATCAACTTAAAAGGCGGTTACAAGTGTGAATGTAGTCGGGGCTATCAGATGGATCTTGCCACTGGCGTGTGCAAGGCAGTAGGTAAATGGACTTGGACTGGTGTTGCTCTGGTACCTTTAGGAGTAAGGCCTTACCAAGGGTGCAGCCAGTGACCCCAAGAGTCAACTAAATTATGGAATCAAGGTAGTACAGCTCTTCCCCGACTTCTGATAGGGTCGCAATCCAATAAACCCATTTTAAGTTGAAAACATCTCAAGTCGAAAATGCATTTAATATACCTAACCTACCAAATATCATGGCTCAGCCAAGCCTGCCTTAAATGTGCTCAGAACTCTTACGTCAGCTTATAGTTGGACATCATCTAACACAAAGCCCATAAAGTACTGAATGTCACATGTAATGCATTGAGTACCCTACTGAAAGTGAAAAGCAGAATGGTCGTATGGGTACGGACGGGTGTCAGCTCATCGGCTGTTCACACCCTCGTCATCACGGGGCTGACCAGGAGCTGCGGCTCGAGGCTGCTGCCCAGCATCGAGAAAGAACATCACAAGACAAGATGGTAGCCCCTATCACTGGCCTGGGGAAAGATCCCAACTCCAAATTCGAAGTGTGGTTTCTACTGAACGCAAACTGCTCTTGTACCATCGTAAAGTTGAAAAATCCTAAGTCCGGGACTGTCTGTTCTTGAGATCAGTGTTACTCAACTCTCAGGACAGTATCACAGGTTAAACGTAAGATCGTTTCCCTGGACACCTGCCTTGGTCAGTTCCTTTTGCATAGGATACCATGAATACCTACCAGGTTCGCTTACTTCCTGCTTCCAAAACTTGAATGCAGTCCCAGTAAGAAACTTAGTCAACAGCTGCTCGGAAACTGTTCCAGGCTGCTGAGCCACCCTACTGTTGAGTGCTGTGACCCCAGGACTGCCTTCATGAACTAGGAAGTGCTTACAATTCCCGGGGGCACGGACTGCAGCAAGCCCCCTCCTCAGGTGTTTGGCGGTGCCTTTACTGTTTAAGTGCTCCTCCTCTGAAAGGAGGTGACTTAGAAGGACCTTGCCTTCTTACAGCGAAACTAAATAAACCTGACTCCTGTCTTTCAGGCAAAGAGCCAAGTTTGATCTTCACGAATCGAAGAGACATCCGGAAGATTGGCTTGGAGAGGAAGGAATATATCCAACTCGTTGAACAGCTAAGAAATACCGTGGCTCTTGATGCGGACATTGCTGCTCAGAAGCTGTTCTGGGCTGATCTCAGTCAGAAGGCCATCTTTAGGTAACTTCAGTTCTCTGCGTAGCGTCTTTGGGAAGGTTTGGAGGAATTTCTAGCTCCATTCAAGCATCTAATTAGCTGGGACTCTTAAATCTGGACACTGATTCTTCAGCTCTTAAGTTACTATCAGTCCCTCACGAGAGACTGACAATTGGCATATGAAGTCAAAGGTGGCTATAGCTACAGGATTAGAACAAAGGACATCTTAGTTTCTCCTCCTGTCACCCCTTTCTTTCCAGTTAATTGACAACTTTTCGTAGCGGCTACCAATGGAAACGGTAGCGGCAGCTTTTTCTTAAAGGGAACTCGAGAAACTCAGACGATGGCTCTTGCCACAAACAGCCTCACTTAGAAATGTGTCAGTCTTGCTTGTCGAGCACATTCCAGCAACTAAATAATGGACACTACTGTGTAGTATCAGTAAGAGGCATAGTTAAACGATGAGAGTGGTGAGCCATGGTGTTACTCGAGCTTCTTCTGAACAGAGTTGTTGACCATTTTGTAAGCAGAAAGCCCATTCTCCAGGCTCTGATGGTGTCAAACTCTTAAACTTCTTGTGACCTATTCTGTTTCAGTGCCTCAATTGATGACAAGGTTGGTAGACATGTTAAAATGATCGACAATGTCTATAATCCTGCAGCCATTGCTGTTGATTGGGTGTACAAGACCATCTACTGGACTGATGTGGCTTCTAAGACTATTTCAGTAGCTACTCTTGATGGAACCAAGAGGAAGTTCCTGTTCAACTCTGGCTTGCGGGAGCCTGCCTCCATAGCTGTGGACCCCCTGTCTGGGTTTGTAGTCTCTTTTTTCTAGCCTTTTGGATGCTATCTGTGTATGCCAGGAGCAGCCTGGCTGAAACCGTACAGAAATCCCAAGACTTACAACTCCCCACACCAAAGAACTACCCAGTCCAAGGTGTCAGCGGTCCAGTAAGTCCACTCTCTTCCAGGCCCTCCCTGGCAGGATGGGCGCTGACTGATAGTAAGGAAACATGCTTGACTTGACACACACACAAAAGCTGTATCTGAACCCTTATGGCCACCCAGCTTCTCCGCAAGTGACTTTTAATTGTTGTCTGAATACTTTGTCAGGTTAGCTCTGGATGACCCAGCCTAAGTCCTAGCACGAGTCGTGAGGATTTTGGTAACCATATTATCTCAAGGCTTCCATCTAAATATCCAACTTGTCTGAAAGTCCAGTTGAAATAAATGGATCTCTAGCAACATTTCACCAAGAGGTCGCCCTAAATGGGTGCTAAATAATATAGAAAAGCAGCTTAGGAAGTTGACTAAGGCTCTAGTAAGGACACCTGACTCCCGTGAATCGTCGCGAAAGCAGTCCGCCAAGCCCCTCCAATAAAGCTTAACATATACTCACCCTTCAGTTCTCTGAAAGAATTGGGCTTTTGTGAAGGAAATATATAACCTGTGACTTGGGGTTGAAATATAATTATCACACTTAAATAGATTAATATAGTTCATAATGAGCTGGTAGGTTCTTAGTGTTAACTTTTGTTTATCCGGAACATAATTTAGACCATTAACCTATTATTGTTGGTCTCTAGAGTTTTCTAGTCATTCTTCAAATGTGTATCTCAGACTACAAGTTTATTCCTTCTAAACCACTGAGGCTTCTTATTTAATTCTTCCCAGCTTTGTGTACTGGTCAGACTGGGGAGAACCAGCTAAAATAGAAAAAGCAGGAATGAATGGATTTGATAGGCGGCCCCTGGTGACAGTGGACATCCAATGGCCTAACGGAATTACACTCGGTATGTCTGTCCTTCCTTCCTTGGCCACCAATCCAGCCGTCTCCACAGCTTTCCCTTCCCTCCATGGTTTATTCTGGACTAGACCAGACCGCTCCCATGGGCCCTGCAATAGCAGGAATTCTGGATGAATGTAGCTGAGCAATACAGATCGAATGGTGGGGCCTTAACAAATTAGATGCTCTATCATCACTAGCTTTTCTGTCCATTTGGGCCTAATATGGGACATAAATTCAGTGCATTTGGCCCTTAACTCTCATCCATCAGGGAAGAAAAACATACTTGCCTCTCTGAACACTTCCATAAAGTGAGTACCATTTCTTAAGCCAGCACCTTTGAGACTCTTAGGTACTCCTTGAATCTCCCAGAATGAGTGTGGGTACAGACCCCACATGCTGCCTCACAGGGTTTGTGGGACCCCCTTAGGAACCCGTGCTGGAGAAGGAGCCATGAGAATAGAATATTGGATTTCCTGGATATTTTCAGTGGAAGCCAGGGCGGTGATGGCATCTCATGCACTGACAATTCTTTTCCTCCCCAGACCTCATCAAGAGTCGTCTCTACTGGCTTGACTCCAAGTTGCACATGCTGTCCAGTGTAGACCTGAATGGCCAAGATCGCAGGATTGTCCTCAAGTCTCTGGAGTTCCTAGCTCACCCTCTTGCGCTGACCATATTTGAGGTGAGATGGGCGCGTCACCTCTAAGCGTGTACCTCTGAGTTGCTACGGCGCCCCAGGGGAGAAAGGACAGAACAGGTACGGGGCGGGAGGGATCGGCAGAGCAGCATGACCCAAGAAACCGCTTTCACTTCAGACATGGGACAGATTCGATGCTCATTTCCTATAGCACTCCAAGAAGCCTGAACTTGCATCTCCAACAGCGTAACGTCTAACCTCCCAGACCAGGGTTCAGTAAACGTGCACCATTCAATTGCCAGAAATAGCGATGACCTCAGATATGGACTTGTGTTAATCCTAGGTGTCGCTGCTAATTTGGGGGTTCTGTTTTAGGATCGCGTCTACTGGATAGATGGGGAAAATGAAGCAGTCTACGGTGCCAATAAATTCACTGGGTCAGAGCTGGCTACTCTGGTCAACAACTTGAATGATGCCCAAGACATCATTATCTACCACGAACTCGTCCAGCCGTCAGGTAACGGGGACAGGCACAGCCCTCCATCTGTAAGGCCCCGGGAGGGACAGCAGCGTGGGGTAGTACCAGCTTGGCCATCAGTAGCTCTTCCAACAACCCAACTTGCTCTAAAATGGAACTTTCCCCTCCAGTCCCCTACTTCAGACACGTCACACGTGGTGTTGTTTTGTTTTCATTTCTGACTTCCTAGTGAAAGGGCTTTCAGAACTTCAGCTCTTCCCTTCCCTTCCCACCCTCAGCATTCAGTCTTATTCCAGTCTTTTCCATACCTCATGGTCTTCATTCCCTTATACTAAGACTCATGCACTATCCTCCAAAGTAGCTTTTATGCCACCAACTTCCTACCTCCCCATCATGACACATCTTCTATGTAGATCCTCAAACACGTCTGGCCACACCAGCTCCTGCTTGGACTACTTGACTGGTTCTGTCCACAGGAAACGCTTTGACCTCCCTCTAGCTGGGTTCTTTCCCCTTTGGGGGAGCAAGGCTAAAGCAAAGACCAAGGAGGACATGCTCATCTCCTTCCCCTGAGTCTTCACTCTAAGCTTTGGGCCCGTAGTGGGTGCCTCCTGTCCCCACCTGCTCCCTCACCACCCACCTGTTCCAGGCATAATCCTTACGCTGTTTTCATGAACTTTCTTGGGATCTGTGACATCCTTGGCGCATGCTGCCTATACCCTTGTATTTCTTCTTGTACTGGTTGAACTTGAAGGTCGAGACAAGTGTAATCTCCCTGGGAACAAGGTCTCATGTCTCCAGCATCTAGAACGGGGCTTTACGTATAGCAGGCACCAGGACACCTCTTGTAAAGGACTTTTATCTCTGGATAGGTAAAAACTGGTGCGAAGAAGACATGCCGAACGGAGGCTGTGAATACCTGTGTCTGCCGGCGCCACAAATTAATGATCATTCCCCAAAATACACCTGTTCCTGTCCCAATGGGTACAGTCTGGAAGAGAACGGCCGGGAGTGCCACAGTAAGGCTTTTGACTTTTCAACCACAAGCGGGACCTAACAGGCAACAGAGTAAGACACTAGACGAAAAACTAGCCTGGATGTTAAGAATTCTGCTTTAACCGATTCTTGGAGTAGATTTGAGAACATATCTGCTACCACTGTGTGCCGGGTTGCTGTGTCATGACTTCGCAACTGACTTCTCACTCATTTCAGCAGTGGGTGAGTCTGTAAGTGACCACAGCGTGAACGGGACTATCCGGATGTGTCCCGGTTCGTCCCGCAACAGCACCGAGCTAGCCAACTTGCAGATAATTAAACAAAGTCTTAATGTGTTCCTCCAGAGAGAGAGAGAGGCCATGGTTACAGGAAACCTTAGGGCCCCCGTGGGCGACACCATCTTAAACTCACACTTAAACCCAACTTGATTTTCGTCTTCCGTTCTTAGCTTTTGATTGAGTGGCAAATTAAACTCTCATGTTGTGAGCAAGGAGCTCCTATTGTGAGGTTTCTATTAGCTTAATACGGAGTTCCTGCAGGGACTAGCTCAGTTTACTGAGAAAGTAACTGCAAGACAGTCTGACAAGAAGACTAGTATGTCTGATACTCTCTGTTCTCGAGAACATTTCTGGTAACTTCCAGGATGATGCTGAGAGGGCTAAGTGTGGCTATGCATCTTTTTTAATTGTCTGATTCTGAATGCGGACTCTCCTGTCCCAAGTCTCGTGTGTCTCTGGTTTTGCACGAAGACTTCCTTTCAGCTTTGACCACGCAACTTAGCTCAGCAGTGACTTATCTATTTCCCGTGAGGTTAAAAATAACCTTCCGAGTGGTTTGTCTGGATGGAACAGCTAGCCGCCCTGGAACCTTGGCGTCAACCAGGTTCTTGGTCTTTATAATTCAGGTACTGCAACTCCTGTGACTTACAGTGAGACAAAAGGTATCCACACAACAGAAGTTGCACCAACTAGTGGACTAGTTCCTGGAGGTACTGGGCCCAGTACTACGCACTGTGAAACCCAACTAACAGCCACATTCTTTGTATTTATCGCTTCAATAATTCATGCAGCCCTGTAACCACTAGTTCTCCCCCTAGCTAGTAACCTACATTTCAGCTCCAAAGCCCAAAAGCCTGCAATCCTTCGTCTGACCTGACTTAGGAAGGTTGCTACTAGACAACTGTTGGTGAAATAGCTATTCGAGTGCGTGACTCTCGAATCCTTCTCGACTAGTTGTGCCCGGTATGCAATGCAGTAGATACTGACCCGCAGTAATGGATGCCAGGGCATGAGGTGCTCTGCCAGATGGGTCCATTTCTAAGTCTGAATTCACATCCATCTCAATGGATTCCTTTCATTCCCTGTAGGGATCAATGTGACCACTGCGGTATCAGAGGCCACTGTTCCCCCCAAGGGCACTTCTGCTGCCTGGGCCATCCTTCCTCTCCGTAAGTACCTTCCCCACATATCTGGAGAAACTTGTTAGACACCCACCAGATGGGCATTTTGTTCGCTCCCACCCCAGCCTGGCACACTGAGTTGAGTCCATACCTTTCTCTTTGACGGTATCCACGGCACCGTGGGTGGCAGCGATAAATGCTCAACTGTTACATGAAAGGTGCTGATCACTCTCTACCTCAGAGTTTTTAGTCTGGCTTATCCCCTCTCACAATACATTCCTTTAGGTAAAGAGCACTGTTCTCTTCCCCTTGGAAAGGTGTAGAATGCTTCATACAGAGGAGACATGCAAATGCTTACATGCTTTCTTGAGGAGTTGTAGGACTTGAAGAGAGTAAATTAAAAATAGGTAAGAATCATCAAGCTCAGGGAGAAGAACATCTAGAGCAATTATCGGGCATGGGCATTCTAAGGCCCTGTGCTGTAATGGCCACTTTGTCCTGGAACACTGGAGTCCAAGCTTAGCTAACACACCTGGGGGGCCACTGGAAAAGTGCTCCAGAAACTTCTGGAATTTTCATTCAGTTGGCCTGGGCCAGGGCCCAGGACTCTACACTTGCCCAAATGATGTGTTGAACTTAGCACCAGTCCACAGAATAATACTTGACCACTGCTCTGAACTTGTTTTAAGCTCCTGGCCCATTTATAGTCTAACATCTAGTCATGCTAGCTTCCTACAACATGAAATTTTTATTAACATCAAGTCTCAAGGTTTCCTGAAATTGATCTGTTTTTGTATGTTTTGAGACTAGACCCTGTTCAGCCACCTTCTCACTTTTTTTCAGTGCTCTTGGCAATGGCGGCAGTCGGTGGCTACTTGATGTGGCGGAACTGGCAACACAAGAACATGAAAAGCATGAACTTTGACAATCCTGTGTACTTGAAGACTACTGAAGAGGACCTGTCAATAGACATTGGTAGACACAGTGCTTCTGTTGGACACACATACCCAGCAGTAAGTCAGCTTTGTGTCTTGATACACCCTGGCTTGCGATAGGACTTTCTGGGAAGGAGACCACTAACTCAAGCTATGGCTGCTTGGGCTAGGAAGAGCCATTAGGATCACAAAGCCACCAAACAGACCTACTAAACCTGGAGATTAGACAGTCTAGCCTGTTAGAACACATGCCAGTCAGCTGACAAGCATCTGCCCCAGACAGAATGACAAGTAAGTCAACCTAAGGTCATCACTATACTACTGGAGATATCTTTTGGTTATAGAAACTCTGTGTGAAGAGTAGCATGAACCAAGGGGCTCCTATGTGAACTGTCAAGTCAGCTATTTCCTGGACACTTTAAAGTTTGCATATCCTGTACAGGGGAGTTGACTTAAAGTCAGCATACAGAGCAAGATTCCTTTAGCCATCATTACCAAATGCTTGAAAGTGGCCTATCCTGCCTATTGTAGCCAGCTTCTTTTCAGCAGGAGAGTTAGTCCCTTGTTCTTCAGTTGAAACCCAACTGGAGCATTTGGCCTTCACTTAGGGAACAGTCTGAACAAAACAAGCACTCAGCGCTCCCTCTCAAGCTCTCTGGTCAAACAAAGAATGGTGGTCCATTCATGGCCCGCATGTGTCTTTTCCCTATTTTTCTCCAACGTTTAAGATTCTTCAAGGGAATGGCAGGATCAGCTCCACTATTTTCTCTTTCTACCAAGTAGATACCATTGGATTCAAGTGAAAATGCATCCGTGACACGACTCAATACTGCTTTACATCTGACTTCCCTTCCATGTCCCTTTGGTCTTTGGATGACCGAGTCGAAAGCACGGTCCATTCGAGAGACTGGAGTTACTACTACCAATGAGTGGTCACCAAGCTCATCCTGTACCTTTTTATCTTCCACAGATATCGGTTGTAAGCACAGACGATGACCTAGCTTGACTTCAGAGACAAGTCTTGGCCTCTGAGGTCTAAAACCAATAACCCTCCACTTCGAAATGGTAACCAAGCCAGCACCTGAAGTCCTTCTTCCTCCGGTCTGGAAGAACATCAAGATATCTTTACGTGGATCAAGCTTGTATACTTGACCATTTTTATAGTACTTTTGTAAATATTCCTGTCCACATTCTACTTCAGCTTTGGATGTGGTTACCAAGTATCTAACCCTTGAGTTTCTAGACAGTATTGCCACATCTGGCCAAATATGCACTTTCCCTAGAAAGCCATATTCCAGCAATGACACTTGTGCTATAGTGTATACCATCTGTACATACACTGTATAGACCATTTGTAAATAGCCCAGAGAACAATCACTATTCTTAAGCACTTTGAAAATATTTCTATGTAAATTATTGTAAACTTTTTCAATGGTTGGGACAATGGCAATAGGATAAAACGGGTTACTAAGATGAAATTGCCAAAAAATTTGTAAACTAATTTTGTACGTATGAATGAAATCTTTGACCTCAGTGGAGGTTTGCAAAGACTGAGTGTTCAAACTACTGTACATTTTTTTTTCAAGTGCTAAAACAATTAAACCAAGCAGCTTAACCATGGTTTGTGCCTATTCCTCCAGCATAAACTTCTGTCAATGGCCTAAGTAGCATCAAGCGTTTTAACTAAATAGATGAGCTAGAGATATAGAGCTTGACGTTGGGTAACTGGGCCTGTAAATTGGCTAGTTTCTCTTACAGCCAAGTACTAAAAGAACAAGGTACCCCCTAATATCCACTCCTGAAATATTTATTTTGTAAAAGAAGCTAGCTTAGCCTGTACCTAGACTTTCTCTTATTTAGAGGCAGGTTCCTTTTCTGAATCATTTGTTTCCTGATCTAGAAACCTACGCTAAGATTTCTAGCAATTCTGCTTCTTCATACTTAAGTCTGTGTGTTCCATGTTCTGTCATTATATGTTGCTCCAGGACAAGTGCCTTCTTGTCCTTGAGCTTGTCCTTGAGCAAAGCATGTTCGTCTTTGATGAGTCTACACCATCTACCATGAAGAGAGCTAGAAAGGTAACAGGTAGTGCCATTCTTGAACATTCTAAGGTTCTCAGTAGGGTTAACATCTCCAACCCCTGGGAACTTGTTAAAAATGCAAGTTCTTAGGCCCCTTCCCAGATCTGCTGAGTGAGAAACTTTGGGGGTGGGGTTCAGGAATGTGTTTTCACAAGCCCTTCAGGTGATTGTAATGTCAACTAGTTTGAAAACCACTGTTCCAATGGGACTTCATGGAGAATCTGCAGTATCTTCCTATTTTTCAGTCTGGCTGGCATAGGATCCTTCTGTGGACAATGTCTGAAATTTTTAGTATGACGAACGGATAAGGAATTTGGGCAGAAGAAGTAGGAGCACAGGGCTTTAAATAAGTTTTCCATCAGATTGGCCATTACTGCCTTTCTCTGAAGTCTCAGGATGTGAGCAAACAAGGGAAGACATGAGGTTTGGAGCCCTGGGAAGATGCTCTAATTCCAAAGGGAGGTGGGGAGTCAGCTGTAGATGTGATTCCTCTTGGGGCTCACTGACCAATGCAGGAACAAGAGGATGAAGAGATGTTCTGAGTAACTAAATGGATGGGGGGATGATGCCTATTGTACTCGCACCCAGAACGTAAGTAAGGCAGTTGACAACTTGCTTGTGGCTCAGGTGGAGAACAACGATCTTAGATGAAGTTGCTTCTGCCGTATTGTTTCATAGATACCCTGTTAGGATTTTCAAATGGATGAAAATGAAACAATAGGCATGGGCTCGTGTGTAAGTGGCTTGGGGGGGGGCACGTGTGCAAGTCTGACATACAGAAGGACAAGGCTGTAGCTGTGAAGGTAGGACTCTGTGTTGTACACCTGTTGCTTCCTCTGCAAATAGTCATTACACTAAACAGGATCGGCCTGCCGACACAGGGTATCTGAAGTGCCTGTGTGATAAGTAGGCTAGCGTACATCGTAGCTCAACTCTGAAGGCCATCTGGTTGACCAGTACTTTGACCCTGCTATTATACAAAACCCACCTGTTTCTTTTTTTTTTAACTGGATCAATACAAAATTCCCACCTAGGGAGCTTGAAGATAGCAGTGTGTTCCCCCATTACAAGGACTGTGGAGTACTAACATTAAGGCCCAAAGCCATAGTTTTTAAGAATAACATCAAGTATTATTCTCTATCCTCTTCTCTTAGACCCCAGTCCCCACTGTGTTAAGTTCTAGGTCCCACTCTCCAACCTTCAAAGAGCCTAAAGTATTTCCTTCTTTTACCCTGCTTAACCCCCAGGAAGTAACCAAGGATAGAAACTCTACCGTAAGAGTTGAAAAAATGAAGGTATTTCTACTGAAATCAGAATAGCCGATAAGGCTAGTTAATTCAGCGTGTACTCCTAGCTCGTGAGGAGCTAGAGCCTTGGGCTTTAGTATCCACAAAAGAACTGTAAGAATCTCATATGAAACATACTGGTGTGAGTTTGCTCTATCTGTAGAGTTGACTAGAGAAGATGAGAATTAGTTAAGAGGTAAGATAGGAAGCTTATCTAACACTAAAGTGGGGTGTTTGGAGTTAAATGTGTCATACAAAGTCACTGAACGTGGGTCCTCCAGAGACTTTAGCAATTGCTACCAAGATTGATAAAAGATGAGTAAACAAATTGGTGGCCTCTCGTATAGAAATCCAGCCAAGTCCTTGAGTCCGAATTCTTATGTGGCCTTTACAAGCTATCTATTTGGCAAGAAAAAATCCCAGTTGTTCAACCAGCTCCTTGAAGACATTCTTATAGCTAAATTAGAGCCATGGCATCATCTTCAAGCCTATGGTGTTCTATTCTTGATGAACACAAGGCAAAAAAAGAGAGAGAGAGAGAGGCTTCAACTTTGGCACTTACTTCTGTTCCTTGTACATTTGGAAGTCAGATAGCCCTTCTCAAAAAAAAAAAAAAAAAAGGAGAGTGATAGAGAGAGAAAAGAAAGACTTTAAATAGCAAAACTATAGGGCATTTAAAGAACTTCTTAGTTTAATACTGAGAAATGGGGAACTGAAGTATAACGTTTAACTATCCGCACCCCCAAAGCAAAAGATTCTGGTGGAGTGTTCTGTGTCGTGTAATGTAACTAGAGGAATTTCCTAGAATTCTTACCTAGTGAAGCAGTTTATTCTTTTGAGCCCAAATGGAACTGGAACCCTCGATTCAGCAGGGAAACTTGCAAGAAGCATATGCACTTTTGCTGTGATAACTTAGGTCCAAGAATTTAGACTGCAACCTGCTAATCTTGATCACCAAGTTTGAGCTCCTCGGTTCCATCAAGTATCCAGCCTGACTCTTTGGAAAAATTGGGAATTATATGTTCACATTTCTGCCATACCGTGGACCTAACTTGTGGAGGTTCAGGAATACATAGAAGTAGAAAAAGTCTTCAAATATACCTTGTTTCCAAACACAGAGGACTTTT
Organism: Ursus americanus; assembly: GCF_024610735.1. Lineage (NCBI taxonomy): Eukaryota > Metazoa > Chordata > Mammalia > Carnivora > Ursidae > Ursus > Ursus americanus. Next base: position 7,975,797 of record NC_142160.1, on the reverse strand, counting down.
TTTGTGCATACACCATCCTTGTCTGCTTTCATAGATCAAAAGCTGAATCAGAATTAGCAGTGGGGGTCCACAGTTATTAAGGAACAGATGACAGAAATGTCTCAACTCTCTATTGTACCTCCCAAATCCGTCGAGCGTTTCCAAGCCTGGCTCATTCAAGAAACAGGGATGAGTTGGACCACAAACTGACAGTCTCCCTGTAAACCTTCCATCCAGGGTCACAGAAGCCAGCGTCAAACAGGCTGAAGGTGGGGTGCAGACTCTGCAGGGTGCCCTGGGCACATCATCAATAGTTTTCTTTATCGTTGTGCTTAAGGGGAAGGTTAGACTGTCAGCAAGGACATTCCCAAGCAAGGACTCTGGTGTCAGTCTTGATGTGGTAGCTTGGGCAAGCTGCTGATCCCCTCGGCAGATGGGCAAGATGGGGACCGTGTTGGCGTGCCATGGCGAGGGTTAAGGAGGATGCAGAAGGACTCAGCGTGGTGTCTGGCATTTAGTGGATGCAAGGCAAGTGTCACTGCTGGAGAGGACTCTCAATGCTATGCCTCTCTTTGTATTCATTCTGGCATGACCTAGAAACTGGTATGTGACTTTACCAGTAGGAGTTACAGTACCTTGACTCATTATTGAGCGTACATGCATTAGACCCTGTCCCAAGTATTTTCCACTACACCCATCTGATGAGATCTAGGTGTGAAATTCAGGTAGTGAAATCACCTTTATATAGTTAAAAAAAAAACGTCAAGGGTTACATGATTCAAACCCTAAGACATGTAGCTGGCGTGCTTCTACCCCCACCTTTTGACTTTAATGCCTGGAACATGGAAACAGATATTTGGTGGCCTGCACAGTCTTTGGATGGCAGCTAAATCTCTTTGAATCCCCTTAACTTCTTAATAGCTTACCAATGTGCTCAATAAACGCTGGCATGTATTTTATGTGATCTTCACAACAACCCAAATAGGTGTCTTCATTTTATAGATGTAAAAAACTGAGACCACAGATGACATAGGGATTCCAAACCCTGTGTGCTTACTTCCATACCCTCTCAGAAAAGGAGGCAGAGCTGTGTAAAGGTTAAGCTGGACATCACACTGCAGGTTTGCAGAGTCCCCTTTACTACTGATAGTAGGATCCTTCAGCAGTTTCCTGGTGTCTCAGATGCTCTTAATGGCTGACATTCAAGATGGCATCAGACCAAAAGAACAACACTAGTGCTGTATCAGGTCGGCACAGAACGTTGGTAGTTATGTGCCCATGCCTCAAGATGCCAGAAGTTCCAGAATTATTTTCCTTGTGAAGTAGAAGTAGATTACTGGATTGCAAAGTAAAAGATAAAGACCCCCTGAAGGAATTTATGGACATGCAACCTCCCTCCTATATATAAAGATATTGGGGAAAACAAGCTGTATCACAACCAAACGTCCATCATAAGGCTCTCATAAGGAAAGACACGCCTGGGGCGCCTGGGTGGCACAGCGGTTAAGCATCTGCCTTCGGCTCAGGGCGTGATCCCAGCGTTGTGGGATCGAGCCCCACATCAGGCTCCTCTGCTATGAGCCTGCTTCTTCCTCTCCCACTCCCCCTGTTTGTGTTCCCTCTCTCGCGGGCTGTCTATCTCTGTCAAATAAATAAATAAAATCTTAAAAAAAAAAAAAAAAAAAAGGAAAGACATGCCCAAGAAGACAGGGAGAACTGTGCTTGGGTCAAGTGACTGATGGATCTTAGGTATTCTGGAATCAACCCGAGACCTGCTTATCTCTCAATTTATACACATGCGCAGGGGGGAAAGAATTCTTTGCACAAAATGACTGGCTTTGAAAAAAACAATCTGGCCCCTTTCGAATGTCATTCAATACCAAAATGTGACTTAAGAGCGTGTAATGCCTCAGGAGCCCAGAGCGTACAACCACGTTACCATGCTCAGGATCTTTAGAATTCTAGAAACGCATGTTGGAGTGCGTCCAGTCCTGCTGACCAGTAGATAAGCATTTTTCTTTTATTAATGAACTGTACATGTAACTTAAATAAAAGTTTATTTTTGAGATGACTGTCATAAGGCTTTCATTTTTCTACACAACTTTTCAAAAAGCTTTTCCTCAAATCTTTCTCCCCTTTGCTATTGAATCACTGAAGATGGCCCAGTCACCCTTTTCTGGACAACAGCGCGGGTCACCTAGATCAGTCCTCGTCAAGCTGAAAGGATGGGAGATGTCCCCTTTCTTGCCATACGTAGAAGTACAGTTAGTTTCTCACTAGAAGTAGCCAAAACACCACCCTCTCACACTCATGCTTCCCATGGAAGAAATGAAAACGAACGCTACTAGTACCAGGCAATGTGAGGCCAGAGCCTCCTCCCTGCTCCCAGTGGGTGACAGAGTCTAACACATGCTTCCTGGCCAAAGGGAGGAAGCCCCGGGGTGGCAGGACAAGACAGGCCTTGACAAGCAAGTAAAATCATTTTGATACTTTCCCCTCATCAGTTCTTAAGTGGTTTGTGTTGAAATTCACGTAGGAGAAGCCTGTTTGCAAGCCTTAGAGATACTCCATCTGAAACTTGTCAGAGCAGGAGCTCCCACTTGTTGCAATCATGTTGGGAGCTAACCCTTGAGATTGGCTCAGGGCATCCACAAAAGCAGCGGGAGGAAAATAAGTTGAGCGAAAAAGAAATTGCCACCCCCCAAAAAAAAAAAAATCTTTGAAAGCTCAAGAGTGAGTCCTTCATGAATGCAATGATTCGCTTAATGAATGAAACGGTAGATGAATACTGACTGTGCAGTGACAGGAATGCAGTGAGTTTGGAGGTGTCCCCCCCCCCCTTCTGTATTAGGGGCGGTTGCAGGTAAGCTGCTTACCATCCAAGCCCTGTCCTCCTGTGGAAATTAGAACACCCACCTGCACAGGGTTCCCATGAGCGAGAGAAGCAACACTAATAAAGTGTTTTGCTCAAGGAACTCCTGTCTTCCTCTCTAGTGCCAAAAAGTCATGATTCATTTCTTTAAAAAAGAGTTAATTTCACTTATGTCTTCTTGGAGATCTGATTTTGGTCTGTGTGCTCACATTAAATCCCACCTGTGAGTGTTCCTTCTCGGGTGTCCCCTCGAAATGCTGGCATTTGGCAATCTGTTTTTACTCCAAGAAATGAAGAGGAACCCTCCCGCACCTGTCAACTTTGCAGAAAGCCTTGCGTGTGCGACCCTCTGCTGATTCAAGGGCACAGGTTCAAGTTCGAGTTCACCAATTATACAGAGAGGTCTGTTTCATCAATGAGAGAGGAAGACGCTGAACTTCGTACCACTCTGGAAGGTCGTGTTAGCCGGCTCTTTGGGTTCAACATGCTCAGCAAATGTGATGGGCCCGTAAGCTAGGAAACGTGGGAGAATGCTAAATTTTGGTTCTGAACATTTAACTGATGTTGTAGTCTCTCATTCAGAGGCATTTTTGCCGCCTGTTGATTGAAGACAGACTGTATTTTTAAACCCAGGGTCCTTTCGGTTTTCTTAAATTCACCCATTTACATGTGAAGTTTGCTGAGGATTCTCTTTTGGAAGCCATAAGCAAATTTGCCTTCTGGTCTGACCCCAAAGGAATAGTCCTGTGATTTACTGAGTCGGGCTTGCAAATGCCGGCGGATGGCTTTAGGTAACTAGTTAACAACCAGCATTACTTCTCAGGCGCCGGAGCTTGTTCTAGCTTGGCGTCGGGCACAGAATAGACATTTCACATGCCAGCTAGTGATAAGAGCTACAGAGAAAAACAGAACAAGAGTAGGGGATAGAGAATGATCCACTGTGCTGTTTTAGGCACAGTGATCAAGGAAGCCCTCCAAGGATGTGACTTGAGTAGAGACCCTGGACCAGAAAGTGTGCGAGTGAGGCCACTGAGGACACAGCAGAGGTGCGAGTCCAGAGGCAGGAACATGTTTGATTCTCCATCACAGAGCAAGGCAGCCGCATAGGTGGGAGCAGCCGTGGCAGAGAAGAAGAATAAAGACCGAATGATGTAGATTTCTGGGGCCGTAATTGAGATTTAGGATTTTACGTGATGGGACATCTTTAGAGAGTCTGGGAGCAGCAGAATGACTTCCCATCTTAAAAGGATCCTGCTGACTGCTTTGATGACAACGGACTGCAGGGGTGCAAGGATGGAAACAGGGAGATAAAGCAGCTGACTATGGCGGAAGGGCACGTAGATGGCCACGGCTCGGGCTGGGCTGGAGGGGAGACAAGACAGCTCTACCCCACATCTGGCCTGTCATGTCAGGCAGGTACGTGCCCAAGCTTTCTCCAGGAGTGGCCAATGGGTCATGATAGATGGTCTCCTCATTCAGGAGAACCTCACTGGTTCCCATCTCAGCTGTGCTCTCCGTCTGCAGGCTATCGGTTTGGCTGCCCCCAGACTGGGCAAGGGTGACAGGCACAACCCCAGCACTGGTGCAAAAACTCAACAACACTGCGTGGAAACCAGGAAGCAAGCCATGCTTCTCCTCCCTAACAAAGGAAGTCTGAATCTAGAAGAAAAGAAGAGCCTGGACCGTAATTCCCAGTCCACACAAGCACAAGCCTTTCGCCCATTTAGAGGGAGTTCTTGCCACGTTCAAGGTAGAGTCCATCCAGGTCCACATCTTAGCAGAGTCATTTTGGTACAGAGTTCTGTGCGAGCTCTGAAGTAACGTCCCGTGGAGGCATATTTTCTACATGTGGCAACACAAACACACACACACACACACACACACACACACACACACACACACATATAATGGCTTTAGACAAGATCGAGCATTTTCCCTCTATAACCACTGTATATTTTCCATATTACCGCCTTCTCCTTAAAGGCATTGGAGAATCATCCAAACTACTTTCCTTAAGAAACTTTAGGGTCCTGGTTTAAAAGAGACCCCAAGGTCACGGAGTCCGGTACTTGTCTGATTAAGTTGGTCACAGGCCCCAGTTGGGGGAGCAGAAAATGTCTGCCTGAGGTTACCCAGCAAGGAGACCCCCATTCATCAGACAATGCCCCAAGTCACCCACAGAGTAACAATCACGCCCTTAAGAAGCCTCAAAATTCAGCAACAGCTTGTGAGCCTTTAGTATAAAAAACAAAAGAGAGCACTGTTTTGGAAAATAAGAACCTCCTAGAACACAAAAATTGAGGAAAAGCCTTTTTATTTTTTTTTAATGTCTTGAGAAGTGAGGTAATGTTCTGAAGGGCGCCCATGCATGTCACAGAATAGAAGCCAAATATTAACAAACAGCTTTGAAACGGAAAAAGCAGCCTCTTCTCAGACGTTAGCCCCAGTACCTGTTTCCATTCAGGAAAGAAACGCAAGCTTCTGTATCTAGGGATCCGGGAGCCTCCCGAGAGGAGGCTGAGAAAAGAGGCTACGTGCATTTCCCCTCGCTTCTCCCTCCCCTGCAGCAGGCACTGTGTTCCAGCCCTCTGTGAACTGTCTCCATTAGGAGGCAGATAAGATTTCAATGGGCCTAATTAATAGTGCCAGTTTGCCAAAAGTGGCACACCAGTCAGTACAGGATCCCACGGCCTCTCAGAAATCCAACGAACTGGGCTGGGAAAAGATTACTTAAAACTCAAACTAACTGTAGCTCCTTTTGCCCTGGAAGGAGGGTTGCCAATGTCCCTGGAAGGGAAATTTCTATACTGCCAGAGAAGGAAAACCTTTGGATGTGCCAAGAGAATGCTGGGCTGAGTTTGGGGAGTGGGCTACAGATGGCTGAATGGTGCTGCACCCCAGGGAGAGAGGGCTCGGGTTGGGGGTGGGGAAGAGCTGGGAAGGAGCAAGGCGGCGCACAATGGACACTGGGGCTCAAGCTGGCAGATGACAGGCACATGTCCTATGAGACTGTGGACTGGTCACATTCTCTGAGCCCCCGACGTTCTTTCCTCTCCAGCCCTTTGGTCAAGCGTATGGCATCCCAACAGCTGGTATGACTGGTTTTTGATGAAAGTCCAGAAAGGAGCCCATTCCTAGGTCTGGGCTTGGCATGGCGCAACAAGGAAGGGACTTAAAGAACAATGCGGAAACTCAACTGAACTAACTTGGTAGCTGCAAGAGCTTCGACCCACAGAGCGTAAGCTCTCAGAACTCTTCAGCTGGGACAGTGGACTTTCCACAGGATGGAGAACGCAAGTTCCAGCCCAAACTACACGGTGCTTAGGGCGCAGAGTGACTCCATATGATGTCACAAGTTATTAAATTTATTAGGTGAAGTCACTTGGCTTTTTAGATGTTACGTACCCAGCATTTTGCTAGTTAGTCAGTGTAGAGAATTTATTATAGCCATGGCCTGTAGGGCCTGGAGTATTTCAAACTATGGAATCCAAAGTACAAATACGACAGCATCATTCCCCATCTTAGATGACTTCATTTTGCCTACAGCACAAAAGCCAAGGTCCTTAGACTCAGGCTCAAGACTGCCATGACCTGGTCCCTGCTACTCAGTTCTCCTATATCGTGCCTCCCTGAGCCCAGACTCCATGCTCTGTCAATGCTCAACTGTTGGTAATTCCCCCTCAAACACCGCCCCGCCCCCAACCTCACACACGGGGCTGCTTCCTACCCAAAGCTGTCCCTTTGCCGATGCTCTTCTCTCTGCTCTCAGTGCCTTCTCATCTTTCTTGCTTGGCTCTTACTCTTCTTCCAAAATTTGTTCAGCTATCACCTCCTCCAGGAAGGCTTCCCTGTTGCCCCAATTTGAGTCACGTGTCTCTTGCCTATCCAGAATTCTATAATACATACATCATTATATTGAGATTATCTATTTTTTATGTGTGTAGTTTCCTGACTGAATGAAATACAACTTCTTTAATGCAAGAGTTGAATCTCGGTAAACTTTGCGCCCCCCCATACACACACACCATGGGGAGCACAAAGTGAAGCACTTTCTAAGGGCTCGAATACTATTTCTTGAACTACATGGAGCCCATGAATGCAAGCAGTATTTTGTGAGCGAGCATACCCTCAACTGCACATTGTCTCTTGAAAGATGTTCCCTCAAGAACTCATTTGTCGATTTCGATGACGTCCCACACCCCACGCAAGTTGGAGGTCCTTTTGCGAATTTACGTTCAGGGTGCACAGCGCTCTTTGGCATACATACCACCATAGCAAACCTTACATCCTTGAGAGGAGACTTAATATTTTCAAACGGCAACATATCATTAAGTGTTCCATCAGGGAACATAGTAATTTGACCTGCCAGTTAATACCATTTCGAGACCCTCCGGGGCTGTCCTAATAAGAAACTCTCATAGCCCATACTTAGAGCCAAATGTACCACCTTTGAAACAAACACGCAACCAGCTAAGGGAATTGCACTCAATGAGGTAACCCCATCTCGGTTCCCATGTACTGCTGAGACTATTTAAAGGTTACCCTGTAACGTGAAAAGCACACCTGTTAACTTCATTTTTGTATTCAGAATTGACTTGGAAATGAAGTACCTTACAAAGCATGGCTGTAAGAAGTCTTGATCCCGCAGCCTCCATGTGCTCTAGGAATTTAAAAGATTTGAGCTCCGATCTTCATTTCGCCACTTACCTGCCTGATAATCTTGTAAATTCTCTTCACCTCCATGCTTTCGTTTCTTCATCTGCAAAATGAGTCAATGATAACATTTGACTTAGTGATCAGATTGCAGAAAGTCAACATTCCTGAATTGGTGATTTATTACACATCTACCCCAACTGGGGATCCTGAAACACACACAGGGGACTGAGATACGGCCCCTCTTACTTACACATACAGTTAATTAACAAAGCAAACCACGCTCGGGGGACACCAGATCAATGTAGCAGGTGGACAATAAGCTCACAGAAAACTCAAGAGATGGAAAAGTCTTTGCGGACTGCGTTGGTGGGGGAAAGAAGGAACTGTTTCTGTGTCCATCAGAGTAATTCACAAAAGTTCTTCATGAAACAGACCTCTCTTTAAAAGTCTACTGAACCAAAGAATACGCCCAGAAAAAAACATGAGTATGCACTCATCTTTTTTTATATTTAATTTCAGGAAACCCTCCTAGTGCCTATCTATGGATTTAAAAAATGTCTACACGCCCAGGTTAGGAATTTCTGATTTATACATTTAAATAAATTCACATTTACTAGGACTGTCTCCTTTTCCCTAAGATTCTATACATAAATTCTCCAAAATGCCAACAAAAGTGTATTCATGGACAGAATATCTCAGTTAATAGCAAAACACAACAGTTCTTACTCTATGGAAATGTAACATTTGGGAGTTTATTTGTAAAATGTTCACCTCCAGCAGTATAGTAGTGGCTTACCTGGTTTACATACCAGGTGCGTGTATTTTGAGTTCTGCAAACTGGTAAGCTCTTAATCACCGTATCCATATTTTCACTCTGGAGAGGCAATGTGCCATAGTGGTAAAAGCACGGAAGCCAGACTTAGGAGATTTGAATTCCAATCTCTGCTTTGCCACTTACATCTTTTATAATGCTGGTAAATTCTTTTCACCTCCAAGCCTCCATTTCTTCAACTGTAAAATAAGTCAATGATAAAATTCGACTTAGTCACTTCCACATGGATGTTACAAGGACCAGATGGGACAGCAGATGTGTACTATCCAAATGTGAGCTTCCCCCCCCCCCCCGCCCAGGGCTGTTTGAAAAAAAAAAAAGACATTTACCTTGTGTACATTTTGCAGGTTCACTTCCCAGAAAGAAATTTTATGGAAGTGTAACATCATGGACTTTTGGTTCACAATTTACAATGAAACTCACTGGGCAGGATGTTCTGTGTTTAAAGTAACACCACCCATATTGACAATACTCAGTCATTCACACTGATGCCAAGTGAAAGCCATTCCCTAATCCATTGAATTTTCCATTGATGTCACCTGTGCCTCCCTCCCAACAGCACATTACTTTATTAGAACAGTGTGCTTGCTTTGCTAATAGGTAGGCGTTGAGCTGCGGTGCAAAAGAAAATGTTGGAAGATGTTCTTCTAGGACTTAAATTTTGGACACCCACGAGCTGAAAAGAACTTGTAAAATACGATGATTTCAGTCTTAAATTCACGTTGCTAGTTCCGCAGCTTTGGGTACTAAGCTCTTTGGCTGGCACCGGCCCGGCCTCGCCTCGCCCCAGAGCTGATGCAACAAAATGCAACTCGCCAAGAGCGGCTGCCGCAATCAGATGATCGAGTTTCAATATTGTTCTTAACTAATCAATGGGGCAGAAGGGGATACGTAGGTGACCATGCCCAGAACGGGAGGCGGGGCTTGTTCAAAATGATACACGACGTCCAGGGGTGGGGTGGGGGCTGGGGGGCAACGTGACAGGATTATGTTATCAGCAAGTCCTTAAGATTTGTGTTTCTTTTATGATTCTTTAAACCTGTAAAGAACTTGGCAGTTCACAAAGCAAGTGTCCAGCTGGAGTGGATTTATTTAGCTGAACTGGAAACCCTAGCCACCAAGGGTCATTTTTAAGTGACAATAGTTGCAGCCCCCTCATAGCCTCCTCATCAAAAAAAAAAAAAAAAAAAAAAAAAAAGCATCTTCCAGCCTATTTTCGTCAAGTGGAGTCACTTTTTTTTTTCTGTGTGGGCAATTCCCTCCACCCTGTGAAAGACTGAGCAAAACTCTATCTGCAGGAATTTTGGAAGGATATAATGTTGTTCCTAGTACACATAGCTAGGCCCTCGCTGCCAACATATCTCCTGCCCACAGCTGCCAGATTCATCTTCCCCAAAGACACTTTGTGGACATCATCCTTTTACCATGGGAACCTGTGAAGGTTTCAGAGCAAAGACCAAGCCCTTGAGTCTGGCATTCAAGGCCCTCCAAATGGCTTTCCTAGTGATTTCTACCAAACGTTTAAGAAAGAAATACTGCCATTTCTGCCCAATCTCCTTGCAGAAAATTGAAAGGAGAGAATCTTTCCGAACTCATTCCAAGAGACTCTGATACCGTAACCAAAGACGTTACAAGAAAACAGATTAATATTCTTCATGAACAAGGATGTACAAAATTCTAAATAAAATGTTAGCCAACCAAATTCAACAATATGTAACCATGATCACATGGGGGTTACCATAAGGATGCAGGGCTGGCTTAACATTTAAAAACAGATCAATTTAATTTATAATATTAATAGATTAAAAAAGAAAAACTACATGATTGTCCTGATACAGAAGTAGAATTTGACAAAATACATCTAATCCTGATAAAAACTCTCAGCAAACCAGAAAAAGAACTTCCTCAACCTCACAAAGAGCACTTTCCAAATGCTTACAGCTAACAGCACACTTAGTAATGACAGACGGCTTTGCCCCTACATCCGGAACAAGACGTTTTCTCTCAGCATTTCTCTTCACTATTGTATTGAGGAGTCCAGACAGTGCAACAAGGCAAGAAAAAATGAACAAAATGCATTCATATTGGGAAGGAAGAACTAAACTTTCTTTATTCACAGATAACATGATCACCTGTATAGAAAATCCTATAAAATCTATCACTTAAAAAACCCCACTAGGATGTGGAAGTGTATTTAGCAAGATGCAGGATACAAATGCAATATACAAATTGGAAATTGAAATTTAAAATACTTTTTATATCATCAAAAATATGAAATACTTAGGGATGAATATATGAAGATCTAAACACAAGAATACAATTTTTTTAAGATTATTTATTTATTTGACAGAGAGAGAGAGACAGCCAGCAAGAGAGGGAACACAAGCAGGGGGAGTGGGAGAGGAAGAAGCAGGCTCCCAGTGGAGGAGCCTGATGTGGGGCTCAATCCCAGAACGCCGGGATCACACCCTGAGCCAAAGGCAGACGCTTAAGGACAGGAGCCACTCAGGCGCCCCAGAGTACAGTCTATCTTTATAAATGTCACATGGGCACTTAGAAAGGCTGTGTATTCTGCTCTTGTTAGGTGGAGAATTCCCCTTTTGGTCAGATCAAATTGGTTGATAGTGTTATTCAAATTTGCTACATCATTGCAGATTTTCTGTCTTATCAATGATGGAGAGAAAAATGTATTGAAATCTCTAAGTGTACATTTTTCTGTTTTTGTTCAAGAATTTGGTGCTCTGCTTTTAGGTAAAATAATCCTGTTCTACAACTGACAGTGATGATTTGCGTGCATGCATACACAATCACATTCATGCCCCTGCAGATCACTGTCACTTATGAATGCAGATGAAAAAAAAAAAATTCCAAATCAAATGCTACCAAATCAAACTCAATGATATAAAGGACATAACTCACCATCACCAAGCCATAATTCACTAGCTATGTTAGGATAATTTAATATTAAATACTCTAATGTGGCATACCAGTGGATCAAATGAGACAAGTCTTATAATTAAAAAAACACCCAGAAGGCGTTTTGTAAAATTCATCAAGAATTTTTTAAATAAAAATTATTTGAAAACCAGGACTACAAGGCCACTTCTTTAATATGATAAAAACATATGGCAATGTTAAACCAATAGCCATTTCATACTTAATGATGAAATAAACTAGAAGCATTCCCTTTAAGGTCAGGAATAAAACAAAAATTATGTTTTTTCCAAAGATGTTTGCAACTCGCTCACTTTCACTTTTCATTTTATATGTCTCCTGGCCCCAGAGTCCTTCAATTTCCTGAGTTCCTGCCAGCGATATTTGCTGCAGGGTATTGGATAACTTGGTGTCATAGGGCTTGCCTCCCACTTCCTAATTTGGCCAAATAATCATGCAAAAACATCTGTGAGCCATACAGATTAAAATATTAGAAGTAGAAAATAGCCAAAAATATTGGGAAAACTATTTCCTTACAGCTGTATGAGATGGAAAAATTATTTTCAAAAGGACAACTTTTCAGTCTTCATTTCTAAAGAGCTCTGTGCCCTAGAGTATATTATCAACACATCCCTTGTCTTACTACTGAAATGGTTATGGAGACAGAGACTATACAGTGAGAAAGTTCTTGGTTTTTTTCCCATTAAAAAACACAATCCTATTACACTTATCTTATAACCTGCACTTTTGCCATACACATGACTATTTTCCTATGTAATAAATGTTTATATAAATCATGATTTTATAGACTTCATAATATGCCATGACACGGCTGCACCACAGTTTACTTAACTTTGTCTCTACTAATGGGAATTCATTTCGCATCCATTTTTCTTTAAAATTCAGCATTTTAAAGAATATTTCCACCACTTCCCCCCCAAACAACAAGTAAGAAGCCCCATAGACCTTCCTTCGAGTCCAGATGATTTTTCCCCCTAATCCTGATAGAAATCTCCAAGTTTACACTCTGGGAGTAATAAACCAGAAAGACTGGATGAAAGTCAAGCAAGTTGGGAATCCATTTTGTCCATTTTAAGAGCTCAAATCCTGTTAGTTTCCAGAATGATTCAGCTAGATTTATACTCCTATCTTCATACACACACAACCAGAATTTGGAGGTTTTGATGAAACCGAGAAAAAGGATCTCTAGTTACCAATGGTTGGAATTTCCACTAAAAATGGCCAGCTCCGGGGCCAAATCGTGGGTAGGAAAAACCACCAGTCACCAAGCCCTGCTCATGCACAGAGTTTTAATCATCATTTCAGTCCATTATTCTTAAGTAGGAACAAACAGCCAACGATCACTCAAAATATTAGAAAAACATTCCACAAAGAAAAATAGACTAAATTAAGCAAAGAGAAATAAAAACTTCAGAAAAATGTCAATGGAAAGAAACAACAACAGAAGAACTTGTCCAAAAAAATCTCTATAATTCATAGCTTGAAGACAAACGATACTGCATATATAAAATAAGAATAGGATACTCTTAAAAGGAACATTCAGAGAATAAGAAAAGCTCTTGAAAAGAAATACCGGAACCAAAATGTGGATACATATGTACTTATTGCCATCTTATTAATTTTTTTCTAGCTATTTCTATGGTTACGCTCTGTTCCTTTCTTCTCTTGCTCTCTTGTGGTACGATGGCTTTCTTTAGTGGTACGCTTGTATTTCTTTCTCTTATTCTTTTGTGTATTTACTATAGGTTTTTGTTTTGTGGTTACCATGAAGTTTACATATAACAACTTGCAAGCTTACCAGTCTATTTTAAGTTGTTAACATTCTAAACCTCAACATTGTTACTCTCCCCACCACATCTTTTGATGTAACTTTACAGCTTTGTATCTTGTGTATCCCTTAACTAATTATTGTAATTATAGTTATCTTACTACTTTTGTCTTTTAACCTTCACATTAGCTTTTTTAAGTGACTAATCCATTACCTTTACTATGGACCTACTTCTCCTGTGAGATTCACTCTTTCATATGTTTTCTTGTGACTAATCAGTGCCCTTTCTTTTAAGCTTAAAGAGGTCTCTTTAACATTTCTTGTTAGGCTGGTTTGGTGGTGATGAACTCCTTTAGCTCTTGCTGCTCTGACTGGGTGTGTTCCACTGCTTTGTCTTTGAGTTGACTGATCCTTTCTTCTCCTTCATTTAGTTTGCTGTTGAACCCCTCTAGTGTATATTTCAATTATTGAATTATTTCAGTAATTTTAGTTTTGGTAGCTTTTAGCTGTGGGACTTCTGTTTGGTACTTTCTTATATTTTCTTCTCTTTGTTGAGATTCTCACTGTGTTCATCCATTTTTCTCCCCAGTTTTTGAGCATCTTTAGGACCATTACTTAGAACTCTTTGCGTAAAGTACCTATCTCCGTTTCATTAAGGTTTTGTTTTCTGAGGTTTTATCTTACTATTTCACTTGGAACATATTCCAAATATGTTTCTTCATTTTTCTTGACTCTTCTGTGTTGGTTTTTGTATAATAGATGAAGCAACTACCTCTCCCAGTCTTGAAGGAATGGCCTTGTGTGGGATATGAACCTCGTTATTCAACCTTGCCTCACCTCTCTGTTCTCTAACCTTTGTATATGTCCAAGCACCCTATTTTTAACAGCTCCCAGTATTTGAGGATGAACCAAGTCAGTATCCCAAAGGGGAGGACCTCAGCAGCTAAATTTAGGGTTTGGAAGCCAGACCCTCAGCAGGAACTTTGAAAAGTATGCAAATATATACAGTCTTGTGTGACTACAAGCATAAATCCTGCTGGCCAATCTGCGGGTGTCCCCCAAGTAGCAGGCACAAAAATTGGGGTTCCAGGTAAGTGTATAAGCTCTTTTCTGGGATATACCAGTGAGCTGGAGCAAGACAGAAGGAGAGCACCAAGATGGTGCCCACAGTCCACATTCCTTAAGAGCAGTACATACCTATCAATAATTACTTTAAATATAAATGAACTAAATTCTCCAATAAAAAACACAGAATGTCTAAAGGGTTAAAAAAACAAACAAAAACAAAAACCCAAGACCCACCTTTAGGCTGCCCATAAGAGACTTACGTCAGATGTAAGGACATAAACAGATTGAAAGTAAAGATATGGAAAAAGATATTCTATTCAAATTAAAACCAAAAGCTAGAGCAGCTATAATTATATCAGACAAAATTGACTTTAAAGCAAAGACTATAGTAAGAAACACAGATGGGTGTCACATAATAATAAATGGTCAACACAAGAGAATATAACATTTGTAAATATGGAAACATCCAACATAGGAGCACCTAAATATATAAAGAAATTATTAACAGACCTAAAGAGAAACAAATAGATAGGAGTGCAATAATCACAGGTGACTTTAATATTTCATTACAGGGGTGGCTGGGTGGCTCAGTCAGTAAAACGTCTGCCCTTGGCTCAGGTCATGATCCCAGGGTCCTGGGATCAAACCCCACATTGGGTTCCCTGCTCAGTGGGAAGCCTGCTTCTCCCTCTCCTCCCCACTGGTGCTCTCTCTCACACTCTCTAATTAATTAATTAAATAAAATATTCCACTTACATCAATGGATAGATCATCCAGGCAGAAAAATCAATAAGGAAACATCAGCCTTAAATGACATATTGGACCAGATGGATTTGACAGATATATACAGAATATTCCACCCAGAAGCAATAAAACACACATTCTTCTCAAGTGCACATAAAGCATTTTCAAGAATAGATCATATATGAGGCACCTGGGTGGCTCAGTCAGTTAAGCGTCTACCTTCAGTTCAGGTCATGATCTCAGGGCCCTGGGATCGAGCCCTGCATCAGGCTCCCTGCTCAGTGGAGAGCTTGCTTTTCTCTCTCCCTCTCTGCCTGCTTCTCCCCCTGCTTTTGCTCTCTCCTATCCCCCATCAAATAAATAAAATCTTAAAAAAAAAAAAAAAAGAATAGATCATATATTAGGCCACAAACAACTCTTAATAAATTTAAGAGGATTGAAATCATATCAAGCATCTTTTTTATTAAGTGTTTAACTTTAATTCCAGTATAGTTAACATACAGTGTTACATTAGTTTCAGGTGTACAATATAGGGATTTAACAATTCTATACATTTCTCTGTGCTCATCATGATAGATGTACTCTTTAACCCCCATCACTTTTCATCCAACCCCAACCACCTCCCTTCTGATAACCATCAGTTTGTTCTCTATAGTTAGCGTCTGTTTCTTGGTTTGTCTTTTTTTCCCCCTTTGCTCATTTATTTTCTTAAATTCCACATGAGTGAAATCATATGATATTTGTCTTTCTCTGACTTATTTTGCTTATACTCTCTAGCTCTAGCTATGTTGTTGCAAATGGCAAGAGTTCATCCTTTTTTATGGCTGAGTAATATTTCATTGAATATATAGACCACATCTTTATCCATTCTTCTACTGATGGACGCTTGGGCTGTTTCCATAATTTGGCTATTGTAAATAATGCTGCAATAAACATAGGGGTGCACATATCCTTTCGAATTAGTGTTTTTATATTTTGGGGGGTAAATACCCAGTAGTGTGATTACTGGATCATAGGGTAGTTCTATTTTTAACTCTGAGGAACCTCCATACTGTTTCCCACAGTGGCTGCACCGTTTGCATTCCCACCAATAGTGCACCAGGGTTCCTTTTTCTCTACATCCTCACCAACGCTTTTTCTTGTGTTTTTTATTTCAGCCGTTCTGACAGGTGCGAGGTGATAGCTCATTGTGGTTTTGATTTGTATTTCCCTGATGATGAGTGATGTTGAGCATCTTTTCATGTGTCTATTGGCCGTCTGAATGGCTTCTTTGGAAAAATATCTATTCATGTCTTCTGCCCATTTTTTAATTGGATTGTTTGGTTTTTTGGTATTGAGTTCTATCAGTTCTTTATACATTTTGGATACTAACCCTTTTCTTAGATATATCATTTGCAAATATCTTCTTCCATTTGGTAGGTTAGCTTTTAGTTTTGTTGCTTCTCTCCTTTGCTGAAGTTTTTTATTTTGATGTCCTCCCAAATGTTTATTTTTGCTTTTGCTTCTCTTGCCATCAGAGATCTATCTAGAAAAATGTTGCTATGGCTTATGTCAAAGAAATTACTGCCTGTGCTTTCTAGGATTTTTATGGTTTCAGGTCTCACATTTAGGTTTCTAATCCATTTTGAGTTTATTTTTGCATATGGTATAAGAAAGTGGTCTATTTTCTTTTTTTTTTTCATGTACTTGTCCAGTTTTCCCAACACCTTTGTTGTATAGACTATCTTTTTCTCACTGTATATTCTTTCCTCCTTTGTCTAAGATTAATTGACCATATAAATTGGGTTTATTTCTGGGTTTTACATTCTATTCCATTGACCTATTTATTTTTGTGCTACTACTATACTGTTTTGATTACTACAGCTTTGTAATATAACTTAATGTCTGGAATTGTGAAACCTCCATATCAAGCATCTTTTCTGACCACAATAGTATGACACTAGAAATCAATCACATGGAGAATATTGGGAAATTCACAAATATGTGGAGATTAAACCACATGCTACTGAACAACCAATAGGTCAAAGAGGAAATCTAAGGAGAAGTAAAAACAAAACAGAACAAAAAACCCTCAGACAAATGAAAATACCAAAATTTGTGGGATGCAGTAAAAACAGTTCTAAGAGAGAAGTTCCTAGTGATAAATGCCTATGCAAGGAACAAGAAATGTCTCAAATAAACAACCTAACTTTATACCTCGAGGAACTAGAAAAAGAACAAATGAAGCTCAAAGTTAGTAGAAGGAAGAAAATAACAAAGGTTAGAACAGAAATAAAGACTAAAAAGACAGTAGAGAAGATCAAAGAAACCAACAGCTGGTTCTCTGACAGGTTAAACAAAACTGACAAGCCTTTAGCTGGAGTCACCAAGAACAAAGGAGAGAGGACTCACATAAAATCAGAAATGTAAGAGATGTTACTGCAACTCTTATCACAGAAATTCAAAGGATCATATGAGACTACTATGAACAATTATACACCAAGAAGTTGGACAACCTAGAAGAAATGGATAAATTCCTAGAAACATATGACCTACCAAGACTGAATCATGATGAAACAGAAAATCTGAAAAGACCAATTACTAGTAGAGAAATTAAATCAATAATCAAAAATCTCCCAACAAACAAAATTCTAGGACAAGATGACTTCACTGGTGAATTCTACCAGACGCTCAAAGGAGAATTAACACCAATACTTCTCAAACTCTTGAAAAACAGAAGTGGAGTGAACTTTTCCAAACTCATTGTATGAGGCCAACATCACAAAACCGGACAAGGACAAAGCAAGAAAAGAAAATTACAGGTCAATATCTCATTGAAAATAGATGCAAAAATCCTCAACAGAATATTAGCAAACCACTTTCAACAACACATTAAAAGAGTCACACACCATGATCAAGTGAGATTTATTCCAAGGATCAAGGAGGATTCAACAGCCACAAATCAATGATACACCACATTTAAAAAATGGACGAGAATCATATGATCATCTTCATAGATGCAGAAAAAGCATTTGACAAAATTCAACATCCATTTATGATAAGAACTCTCAACAAAGCAAGTACAGAAGAAATATACCTCAACATAATGAAGGCCATATACTCCCTGGTAAAAGACTGAAAACTTTTCCTCTGAGATCAGGAACAAGACAAGGATGCCTACTCTTGTCATTTTTTATTCAACATAGTATTCTAAATCTTAGAACAATTAGGAAAAGGAAAGGGGAAAAGAGAAAATAAAAAAAGAAAAGAACAAGGCTTCCAAATAGAAAAAAGAAGTAAAATGGTCACTATTTGCAGATGACATGATTATATCATATATAGAAAACCCTAAAGACTCCATCAAAAAACTGTTAGAAGAAATAAGCAGATTCAGAATACAAAGGTAGGATACAGTGGCGCCTGGGTGGCGCAGTCGTTGGGCGTCTGCCTTCGGCTCAGGGCGTGATCCCCGCATTATGGGATCGAGCCCCACATCAGGCTCCTCCGCTATGAGCCTGCTACTTCCTCTCTCACTCCCCCTGCTTGTGTTTCCTCTCTCGCTGGCTGTCTATCTCTGTCAAATAAATAAATAAAATCTTAAAAAACAAAAAAAAACCACCAAAGGCAGGATACAAATTCAGGATACAAAAGTTGCAGTATGCAAAATCAATACACAAAAATCTCTTGCATTTCTCCACACTAATAAAGAACTATCAGAAAGAGAAATTAAGAAAGCAATTTCATTTACAATTGCACCAAAAAGAATAACATAGCTAGGAATAAATTTAACAAAGGAGGTAAAAGACATATATATATTGATAACTACAATACATTAATGAAAGAAATTAAAGAAGACACAAATAAGTGGAAAGATGTAACCAAAAAAGAAAGGTCCACAGAAGGCCTCAAAAACAAAGGTGAAAAAAAAAATTCCACAATATAGAACAAAAAACAAAGAAGGGGAAAATAGAAGACAAAATACATGCAACTAGAAGATGGGCCTAGGAGAACTGGCATTCAGCCTAGAAAGAGAGTTCAGAGAAAATGAAATACAGAATATTATCAAATAAATAATAGGAGTATTTACTCAAACAGAAAGACATGAGTTTCCAGACTTCAAAGAGCTCAGTGAAGTTCCAACATAGTAAACACACACACACACACACACACACACACACACACACACACAACTTCAGTGATTATCACTTCCAAGGGAATAAAAAGAAGTTGTACAAGAAAAATAATACAAATACTACACATTTTATAACAAATCAAAAATACCGCAGTTGGGAATAAGATTTACATCGTTCTAAAAATATAAACACTAACTATTAATACAATCCCAAAGTGTGTAATGGAAGCGTGTAGGGAGGGAGAAAGTGGAGCAAGCTAGTAGTGAAAGATAGTGAAGTGAGGAAAATTTTCGTCTTTCATTCTAAGAAGTCAGTTGGTAATATCCAACTCAAGAAACAACAAGGTCTAGCAATCACATCTTCCCACGTAGGAAGTGGAGTGAAAGAGGAGTAGTGAGGGTGGCAGCGGTTAACCGCACCTGTCTTCGGGTGGCCAGGATCAGGGATAAGCAGCGAGACTCAAGTTTTTCATTATAATCATTGTAGAACTCTATGACTGTTCAAACTACGCCCACATAATTTTTTAATAAAAACTATAAAAGAGAGAGTGAAAGCAAGTACTTCACTGGCATCCACCCATAGGGTCGAGGAAGGTCCTTCAGGCTTTGGTGTAAGGAAAGTAAGATGCTGTTCCAGGAAGCAGGTTGGATGTGGATTCCATGGTTCATTGTGCAATGTGTCGGCTGAGCTCGCCACACCAGAGGCGCAAGGAGAAGAACTTGAGCTCTAGCTGGCATGGCTGCACACAAACCTTTCAAAACACACACCTGGATTGGGCACTACTTTCTCTCTGGGAACGCTTCCCTGAGCCCAGCCAGGGAGAACGCCATCTGGTAGAGATCGAGACCCAGATCAGGGAACCTAATTTTGTGAAATTGGAAGAAGAAAATCCAAGAGATGGAGAAGGATGCTGGGCAGGCTGGTGAGGATGTGGGAACAGGGGAGACGGTGGGAGAGAAATGAAATGACCATTTGTTGCCTGCCTCCCTTGTACATGATGCTTATCCTCACATCCTAATAATTCAGTGTTTCTATCCTCTCCGTTTTACCAATGAGAAAGCTAGAACTCTGAGAGGCCACCTAGTTTGACCAAAGCCCCCATCAGTAAGTGGGGGGTCTGGATCTGAGCCGATTCTGTCTGATGTCACAGTCCTCTGTACCAGAGAGAGGAACAGAGAGAAAAAAGATGGAGTTGCCTTTGCTTTGTGGCCATAGCAAAATATCAGTTTTTGTGAATTATTTTTTAAAGCAAAATATACATAAGGTTTACTATGTTAACCGTCCTTAACCATACAGTTTAGTGGCATTATGTACATTCACATTGTTGTTCAACCATCACCATTACCCATTTCCAGAACTTCTTCATCATCCCAAATGGAAACTCTGTACTCATTAAACGACCACACCCCATTTCCCCTTCCCAGCCCCCGGTAACCTCTAGTTTTGTTTTCTGTATGAATTTGTCTGCCTTACCTCATGTAAGGGAAATCATACGGTACGTTCCTTTCTTTATAACTTATTTCACTTAGCATAATGCTGTCAAGGGTTATCCATATTTTGGGATATATCAGAAATTCATTCTTTTTAAAGGCTGAATAGTGTTTCACTGTATGCATAGGGTATGTTTTGTTTATTCATCACCTGTTGATAGACATTTGAGTTGCTTCTATCTTTTGGCTATTGTAAAAATGCGACATGAACACTGATGTACTAGTTTCTGTTCAAGTCTATGCTTTCAATTCTCTAGGGCATACATTGTTTGTTCATTTTTATGACTTTTCTTCTCCTTTAACCAACCTTGTTCTCTAAAAGTTCCAAGTTTTCTTGAACCTTTCCTCAACCCATTCTCTACTCCCACTACATGCTTCAAACCTCTTCAGTCCGTGAGGCAAGGATAGAGGAACATCTACTTTTCCAATAGTTCCTCGTACTCTCTGGAGCTGCTGAATTAATGACCGACATACTTGTATCCTTATTCATTCATTATTGTTCCACAAATATTTTGAGCACTTATTCTGCGCTTGACACTATTCTAAGTGCTTGGGATATTTCCATTAACAAAACAAAGATCTTTGCCAGAGTGAAGCTTCCATTCTACCTGTTGCTTTTCCGACCCAAGTTTATCAGACCATTTCCAAATCACAAGAATGGATTTTATAGGAACAGGAGAAGATAGGGAGTGTTAGTCATTCAAGAATGCAATTCTCAACTGTGAGTGAACTGACAGAAAACGTGGCCCTCCTGAAAAGTTTCAGACCTTTTCAGAAGGAGGAAAATGATTATTTGACAAACACCGCCCCCCTTTCTCCATCCTAAGGAATTGACAAAAGCAGAAAAGCAGGAGAAGGAAAGAAAAGAGGATGAAGCAAGAGTCTTCATTCTAGATTTTGCTCTGTTAAGTCCCATTTCCAAGAGCAAGCCGTGAGGGCATCTAAAATCGTCATGATGTTTGAAAGTCTAAAGTTTATGGATTTGTGCATGCAATCTCTACACCCAACATGGGGCTTGAACTCACAACCCTGAGATCAAGAGTCACATGCTCTTCCCACTGAGCCAGCCAGGCAGGCCTGCATCTGAAAGTGTAGAGCCCCCAGTAGTTTTACTGGGTCACTTAGTAGATGACAGGCAGTGTTTAATGCAGGACTCAAAGTTCCTGAGGATTCTAAAAGAAGTTTCCAGTCTCCAACAAATTGAAAAAGATGACTTTCTCAACCCTGCTGCATATAAAGTCATAGCCTTGTACATTTATTTTAGATTTTTTAAAAATTTCTGGTGCCCCCATATATAGTACGCTGCTAAATCTGCAAACTATTTTATAAAGAACTGGGTCTTTTCTTGGCTCTCAACTAACTTGAAAAGAATCTGTGCCATTGCCAACTGGAACATTAGGTTTTCCCGAAAGGGCATAGGTTTAGGGTTCAGGAACTGGCATCAAGCAAAAGCAAGTCTTGGATGATTGCATCCCTATTTGGTCTGTGGGCAATGCAGGGCAAGCGTTCCTTGATCATTTCAGGGAATCAGCTAGAATTCAGTGTATGGTAAAATTTCCAAGTTGAAATGAGGATGACGTACAGACACTGAGAAATGACCTTGAAGAGCTTCTCTAGTTTGGGCAAGAGGGACCAGAGGAATAAAGAACTGGTTACTTGTGGTGACATATACTAACATTAATCCTTCTACCAAAAGCAAGCCAAGATTGCCAAAATCGGAGCATTACGTTCTAATACCCAAACAACTTGACTGGAAATTAACCCCAGTAAAGCAAATGGACACGGGTTTACCTGTAAGACCTGCTTGAAAACATGCATTGGATTTGCCTTTGAGTCTAGGAAGCAGTTGGAATGGGGTTTTCTCAGGTCCTATTTATCTTCTTCCTTCTGCCATCTGTCTTGTCCCTAGATGTGAATTCTCTCTAGCCGGATTCTTCCAGAACAAAGATATTCTTTACGATACCATAGTGGTAAAACGTTCTCAGGCAGGAAAGTTTCAACAAATGAATATTTAAATTAATTTTAAAGCCTGGATTATGCTCCAGTGAATGTTTAGAACGTAAATGTTCAATGGCACCCCTCTCTTTAGTGGGCCTTAGGACACCCTAACAAAAAACACATGCTAAGGTGCTTTTGCTTGATGCCAGTTCCCGAACCCTAAGCAGAAAGCACCCTCCATGGGGCATGAAAATGGTATACTGCGAGGGTGATCTCGGTTACCAAGGACGAGTTCAATTACAACTTGCTTTTTGTGCCAACTCTGTGCATTTAACAAGGGTGACTAGCTCATGCACCCTCTCTGCAGCCAGAGCTTATAAAAACAAGGTTATTTACCTTGTTTACCTATTGCTCGATCCATGGGCATCATCCATTCCCAGCCCTCATTTTTGGATGGGTTTCACACTTTCTATTGGTCTTTTCTAGCAACTGATCTCAGAATCCCTCTGCTTTAGAAGCTGTAGGCTAACTCGCTCTGCCCACGCCTGCCATTGACCCCTCAGCCAACACCCTCAGATCTGCCTGTGCCTCCCCACCCCAAGGAGGGGCTTGAGCTATGCCTTCCACATTCTCGAATCCAGAGTATTGCATTATGGGTGACCCCTGCAGGCACCGAGGTTAAAGTCACCATGTTAAGGTCCCATACTGAAGGAGAACATCCTAGCCCTAGATTTAGTTAATTTGAGCTCCACCCTAGACCTACCTACCACTCTTAGGCTACGTGACCAAGTGGCCTGGATAAGTCCAAACTTTACATGTTAGCACACAAGGCCCTTCACTGTGGGGTTCTTGACAAATTCTCTGGTTTCATCTCCTATCACTACCTCCATCACTCCCTTCCATCCAGCCCCACTGGTAACTCCTCACACCTTTTATCTGTGGAAAGCTGTAAGACGACTTTTGTGCTCTTGAAAGGCAAAATGTCCATCCCATTAAACCTACAAGAAAGAGAGAGGGCAAATGAATGGGGACAGAAAACATGGGGGGGGGGGGGTGCAGAAAGGAAAATAAAGGAAATAATAGTGGTTATAAGGTCATGAAAGTTGTAACAGCTCATGACTAAGAATCTCATAATCGTGTAACTTAATGGAAAGGCTCCTTCGCTACAACTGGTAGAACCTGTCAATGAAGGTTTCAAGGGCCTTTTCTTCTAGCACATTCATCCAGTTCCTATTTTTCTGGAATGACATCATTTGTGTGGCTTTGGAATTCTATGCTTAGAGCTCTATGGTCCCTTCTACAAGCAAAAAGATCTCTGGAATAAGAGCATAAAAGCAGGGTTTTGGACGCCTGTCACCAGAAGCCTGGAAAAATGCATTTTAACCAAAAGTTCAGTTGGTGAGGTCTTTAAGAGGAGCGCACAATCAAGTGCCATTGCTGTGATTCCAAGTAGATGTGTGTAGGCGGGGGGAGTGCTCACAAGAGAGAGAGAGAGACACTGTGTTGAGGGAGAAGGGAGACGTATGTATTATCCAGCAATTAACGAATATTGACAGGTCTAATAATAGTTTATCCTCAGCTAATCCTACAATTTGCTCCCATAATACTAGAGCTAATCACGTAGAGGCTTGAACTTCTAGCAAGCTTGCCTCAGCACCCAATTTCCTGTAGGGTGGGACCCCAAGTAAACACTGAACTGACATTTCTCTATTTTAAAGATACTGACACAGCTGTGGGTGCTTTGTGTTTTATCAATTCGGTTATTAATGCTAGCATCTTGTTCTTGCCATGAATTTCACATAAAATATGGAACAGATTGCTTTTGCCTACAGCCTTAAAAAAAAAAAATCAAAGCCAAAAAAAAAAAGTCTGTAACCAATTGCAAATGTTAAACCATTTTAAATCGGAAATATTCTACAACATCTATCCTGACAAATAATTTTTAAAACTACTCAATTCTGAAATATATCTACAAGGTTTATAAAATTTGCAATGGGTTTATTTTTTTTAATCACCACTAGACTTTTCTCTATTTTAACAGTTTTTGCTTCCTACAATTTTCCATAGCATATGAAACAAGAGAAATACATCTTTATTTTCTACCTATTAAGCTCTAAGTTACAAGCAATGAAGACTCTAATTTGCACCAAAGTCATCTGCATAATAACTATACCAGTGACATTATTTGGATGATTTTGGCCTCAAGTAACAAAAAAATAAAACGACTTCTAAATTACAAAAACTTTATCATTTCACTTAATAAAAAATCCAGAGGCAAGGACGCTCCACAGTTGGTTTCCTCAAGGATTTAACACTGTCATCATGGACTCAAATTCTTTGCGTATTTCTGCTCTACCACTCTGGGCTTCTCAGCTTGTACACAACTGGCTCTCCCCTGGTTGTAAAATGGACACGATAGTTCCAGGAGTCAAGTAGAAATGGCAACAATGGGGAGAACATCTTATTCAAGTAGTCTCTTCTTATCAATAAGGAGACTTTCCTAGAGCCCAGCGGTAATTTTCCCCTGACTTACCATTGGCCAGAATTACATCACAAGACCATGCTTAAACCAATCACAGGCAATATCAATGAAATCATGGATTGGCCAGTGCCACCTTGTAGCACCGGGTCTGAAGCTTACAGCAATGTGGAGGAGGGTAGATATTTAAACAACATCAGATTTCTATCACAGAGGAGGAAAGAGGAATGGCAGTTGAGGAAGACAACAATAATCACCAACAAATGCAAAAACACAAGGTTTTGCAATATGGGCATTTGATATATTCATTGTTCACTCATTTAACAAATGTTTCTGGGTGCCCACTATATGCCATATGCTATTCTATGTAGCAGGAGGACACCATAGTAAGAAAAAAAAAATACACATAATCCCTGTCTTCCTGGACCAACTGGTCTACTGGGAATTTCTTAGATGTCCACATTTTGCATAGTCATGAAGCTGGAAGGATCCACAGAAAGCAACTATCTCAGCCCTGTTATTTTAGAGGTGAAGAAACAGAAGCTGGGAGTGACTAAGTCATTTGCTGGACCGAGGATGCACCTGATTTTGGATTATATGCTACTTGTATTTTTTTAAGGTACCAATTATCTTGGGTGCAAAAGCTTTTTATATGTATATATTTAATTTGCCATATGCTAATCCAAAATATGATTTATCATAAAATAAATCACTTTAGGGGAAACAATTTACTCTATGAAATGATTCCTACAAGATTCATTTGGGTGATATCTGTCATTAAAATAAAATTTATAAAATTAGTTCATCATCTTTTCTGGAGGTAATCTCTTTGCACCTAGTCAAAATTCAAATTTCTTCCTCTCATATCCTACCCCAAAGCCCATCGTTCTATCCTCTCCAGCTCTGTGCAGTGCCAGTCAACCCCTACATGTGGTAAGGGAGCCTCTAATCCCCACCCTAAAGGGTTATTTGGAGTCTTCCAAGTCCTCTGAGGGAGGCGTCCACTGTATAATACTTCCTCCTCTACTCTGCATAGTGATAGTTAAGACATACTTGTACCTACAAATTTCGGCCACATTTTCTGGGACCCATATTAAAAATGTCTCCTGAAAGATTCAGAACCACCCAGGCCTTTGGTGTGACTTGGACATGACCTGTAACAAAAGTTGCCAAATCTCTGCCTGGAAATTTTGCTCAGAAATTTATGCTGAATTGTTCATTCTGATTCCTCCTTTGTGTATGTATTCGGACAGACACACAGGTGCACAAAGGTGCAAGGATATTCACTGCAGCATTTCTCGTAGAAGGCAAAGACCAGAAAGAATCTTAATGCTCCTCAATACGTCACGGCATGGGCCTGAGCGTCGTGTGACTGATAAAATGGAAGTAACTCTATGAATTGATACGGAATGGCCACGAGGAAACTGTAACAGGGAAAGCTCAGTGCAGGAAATTACATATAGCATGGAGCCTGTTTGTAAATAAATATTCAAAGAAACAGAAGGAATCTGTAATTGACTATGCATGCAATGTCTCTAGAACAGGGGTGATTTTATTATGGCTCGAAGGCCAAATCCAGCCAACCATCTGGTTTGGTATGCTATGAATGGTTTTTATACTTTTTAGTGGTTAAAAAAAAAATCAATAGAATATAATTTCATGAGAATGACATGAAATTCAAATTTCAGTGTTTATAAATAAGCTTTATTGGAACACAGATATACCCTCTGTATTGTCTATGGCTGCTTTTGGACGACAGCAATAGGGTTGGATAGTTGTGGTAGAAAATCATTGCCCACAAAGAGTACAATATTTACTATTTGGCCCTTTACCTCCTTAGAAGAGTAACTGTAGTTTCCTCTTGGGAAAGGTATTGGAATATAAAGACAAGGCCAAGAAGAAATGGTTTCACTTTCTATAATCTTGTACATTTTTTTTTATAATAAGAATTACCTACTTCAGGGAAATACATGATCTTTTTATTGATAATTTTCCTAAGTTCTTTAATAATTTTTGAAATTGTCTTCTCTCGGTAAACATCATGTCTCTGATGAGGCATTCTGGCACTGGCACGATGACTCCCCAAGATGGTCCTAGCGAGTGTCAGGGAGATCAGGGAGCTGGATATGTACAATTTTATTATAGGACAAGTGCTGGATGTGTCTGGTACTATTTTATCATTATATTTAAAATAACCAACTGTGCCATGGGGGGGGGAGGAAATGTTGTATTTCCCTATTTTTTTCTCATGGAGAATATAGAAGACTGTTTTATTGTTTCATGCAATTTCACGGTCCTTCATGATCACTTTTTCTGTAGCTACATTGAAAAAGTAAATTAAAATCTTCCCAGTGATTGGCTGGACCAGGCGACGCAGAAACAGAGGTAACTCCATCTCCTCTGATGGAGGAAGGGAAGGCATTTGAGAACCCAGAAATGAAAAATCTAGGCAGCTCTGACCCATGAATGGGCCTGGAGATTCAGAAGAAACCCCAGGGAGGCCCCAGCAGCAGAGGGTTAATAGAAGAATTGGTGACGATTGTTACATGTCCTCTAATATTTTTCAGGTGAATTTTTCAGGTGAATTTTTTTTAAAGAATATTCCAGAAGCATGGCTTGAACTTGACTATGAATTTCTGGGGATGGGGGATCTCCAATGATTCTAGATGACATCCAGTGTTAGGAACCCTTACTCTGAAAGAGCATCTTGAAAGTCCATGTTAGCATAACTCAAAAGAAAATACAATAAGAAAATGAAGTAATACAATTCATGATCATCATGACGTATCTGGGAACAACCTTAATGAGAAAAGTATGTGACTTTATACACAGAAAATAAGCACTTAAAAAAACTTTGAATGAAAATAGAACACTAGCTTCCATCACTCCGTATCTAAAAGATGCTGATTCATTCCCCCTAAAGACTCACAGAATTTTTTAAACTTGACGAAGTGATTCCATATTATAGGAAAGAATAACTGAGCTGAAATATCAAAAATAATGGTGGAAGATGTAGCATCAGAAGATTTTGGAAAGACAGTGCGTTAATGCATCCTGCCTTTCCTACACACACCACTTCACACCTGGCTTTACCTCACATCTCTGGTGCCTTGCATCTGTTCAGGCAGTGGATAGATGAACTGACACTAGTGGGAGTTTGGGGCTGGGGGCAGTGCAGGGAGCAGCAGAAGGTAATCTTAGGGCAAGGATCTGAAGCAGTCAGCTTTTGGGAAGAGCTTCATCCACAGGGATCGCTAGACCCACTTGAGTAAAGTTGACATTGGCCAACCTGAGTATTTCAGACACTGGTCAGTCTCCAAAGGCTACAGGGACCTGAGAAGGTGCTGATTGGGTGGACCAAGGGTTTCCTACCCCTGACACTGGGACAGCCAGTGGAGACCCTCTCCTCCTCCACATGCCTTGACAGGGAGCTGAGGGTGAGACCACCACACCTTCTTTGGCTCCACCTCCCCATCCCAGCAGCTGAAACCCAATAAGCCACAAAGACAAAACACCCAACACTAAAGGAGTGCCAGAGGGACAAAGAATAAAAAAGGTCCTGATGAAATAAAGCTGATAGGAACAGGAGGAGACAGAGGGCAACCTTTTTTAAAACTTCAAATAGTAATGATAATGTTAACAAGAACACTTAAAGAGACTCACGTTCAGCACGTGATGAAAGCCTACCTAGAACACATGCTTTCATTTCTTACAGTATCAGATGAATTTAAGGAGAGGATCACTGTGGATACTCAGAGGCCAGGCACATGAAAAGGATGAAGTAAGTAGAACCAGAGGCAAAAATAGAAAGATCTAGTAATCATGAGGGAGAAGATTAAAGGCTTGGGTGACAAACCCAGGTAACTCCCATGTGGATCGTAGAGTTTAAGAAGAAAAAGAAGGAAAAAGGGAAAAGATGAACACGAAACAGAAGTAAAAAACTTCCCTGAAAAAAAAAATTAAGTTTCAGATTGAGAGAGTCTAATGAATTTTAGGCAAAATTATTGGAGGAAGAGAGGGATTTAGCCACATTCTGGCAAAATTCCCAAACTTCAAGGGTAAAGAGAAAACTCTTAAAAGCGTCCACTTAGAACAGTTCTCTTAACAGAAAATCTATACGTTTTTAAAAAAAGATTTTATGTATTTATTTGAGAGAGAGCAGAACGAGAGCGCACAGGAGCAGGGGGAAGAGCAGAAGAGCAGGGAGCCCGACGTGGGGCTCGATCCCAGGACCCCAGGATCATGACCTGAGCCGAAAGCAGATGCTTAACCAACTGAGCCACCCAGGCGCCCCTAAAAGAAAGTCTATATGCTGAAAAATCATCATCCTAGCATTATTTAAAACAGAAAAAACGATGAAAAAGAGGTAGAACTAAGAAACTGTTAATTTTATGTGAAATTTTAAACAGCCATTAACAACAATCATTAAAATGGGTAAAGCGGGTCACAAGCTTCCAATGATAAACTAAGTCTTAGAGATGTAATGTACAGCATGGGGACAATAGGGAATAATACTCTATTATATATTTGAAAGTTGCTAAGAGATCTTAAACGTTTTCATCACAAGATTTGTAACTACATGTGGTGATGGGTAGTAACTAGACTTACTATGATCATTTCACAATCTGTACAAAGATAAATCATGTTGTACACCTGAAACTAATGTTAATTATCCCTCAATTAAAAAAAAAAAGCTAAGATGAATTCTATAGCTACGTGGAAAAACACAGATATAAGGTAAATCTGCACATTATAAACTAGAGGAGTATGAAATTCTGTGTGTAATATGATTAAAAGCTGTTTTTAAGTATTGGTGGGAATGCAAGCTGGTGCAGCCACTCTGGAAAAACAGTACTGAGGTTCCTCAAAAAGTTAAAAACAGAACTACCCTATGACCCAGCAATTGTACCACTAGGTGCTTATCCAAAGGATACAAACATAGTGATTTGAAGGGACACATGCACCCCAATGCTTATAGCAGCAATGTCCACAATAGCCCAAATATGGAAAGAGCCCAGATATCAACAGATAAATGGATAAAGAAGATGTGGTCTATACATACAATAGGCTATTACTCAGCCATCAAAAAGAATGAAATTAAAAAAAAAAAAAAGAATGAAATTTTGCCATTTGCAACAATGTGGGTGGAACTAGAGGGTATTATGCTAAGCAAAATTAAGTCGGAGAAAAAACAAATACCATATTATTTCATTCATATGTGGAATTTAAGAAACAAAATAAACATAGGGGAAGGGAAGGAAAAATAAGAGGAAAACAGAGGGGGAGGCAAACTGTAAAGGACTTTTAACTATGGGAAACAGAGGGTTGCTGGAGGGGAGGTGGGTGGGGGGATGAGGTCACTGGGTGACGGGCATTAAGGGGGGGCACGTGATGTAATGAGCACTGGGTATCATATGCAACCGATGAATCGCTGAACGCTACCGCTGAAACTAATAATACAGTGTAAGTTACTTAAATTGAATTTAAATAATTTTTTAAAAGCTGTTTGTAAATGCACAGGAAAAGACAGAAGGAATAAAAGGATGGTAGATGGGTTCCAATAACTAATAGGACTATGGGATCTTTACGTCCTCTGTTTCATAAACTTTCTCTCATGTATCAATAATTTCTTAAGTAACAGTTATGTGAAGTTCATTTTTTAAAAAGGCGTTATGTTTTTAATAAGGAACAGGGAAAAACTCATGCTTATGAGCTGTAGATACTGAAGCAAATCTCAGACAGCACGTGCCTTGCAGCCAGACCAGATGACCCAGGACTCCAGGGTCAATATGCCAATATTAATCTTTAAGATTGATACTGCCTGGGGTAGGGGTTGGCCCTAAAACTTTGGGGGGGTTAAAGTTATTTTCTTGGTATATGGAGTAAAGGAGGCCTTGCTTCCCTTATTTGCCTGAGATTTGGGCAGATTCAAACCTAAGTTTTAGGGAAAACTCTAATTCATCTTTGAAGGCATTCGTCCTTCCTCCCCCTCGTCAGCGGGCCCCCATCCTGATCAGCTCCTCAATCCGTCCAGTGTGAGAAAGACGAAAGCAGCCCGACAGCCGGGAGCTGGCCGGGGACGTGGCAGGGTTTACTGTTGCCAGAAGGCAATGTCAGACAAAGTCATTCTGTCACTGTGATAAAGTGAGACAAAAATAAACCCACTCCATAAGCACGTCTGGGTGCCGACAAAAACAAGGTGTGAGTGCAACCACAATAACCAGTCATCTCTCCCTCTCAGCTTGTAAGGGGGACCGGCTCTTCCCAAGCTTCAGCCCTGCTTCAGTTCCCCTACCTTCCAGATGAAAATCAAGACACCCAATCACAGAATTGTCCCGAACTCCCGAGAGCACCCACTACAGAGCAAACTCCTGCTTCCGTGAACTCTCCCCGAAATCACCTCACGGAAGCTCAGATCCTATCATGTAAACCTTCTAGTATCTTCTCAACGAGACTCTGCACCGTCTCCCTGGTGGGGGGTCTCCCTCAATGAAACAAGCCAAAAACCCAACTCAGGTCAAGTCTAGGTATGTTCCTAATGGGGTTTGGCCTTAGGGCACTGACAAATTCAAGAGCATTTTTTTTTTTTCAGGTTTTGATCAGCCTTGGGGCAAGCAATGAAAATTCAGCCAGCAACCCAGCATAGGTTCTCACCACGGCACAAAAAGTGAATTCATTGCTCATTGTTACCCAGCGTTTGGCAAAGCTCCGTTGAAAGAAACCACACGCAGAGCTCCCTGCAGCATACAGGACCCCTCTCTTTCTGGAAGGCTTCTGACGCCTATCCCTGAATTCCAGGAATCTGGCCACGAGCTCCATACCTGCATCCCCCTGCTCAGCATCTTCAGACCTGCCTTTATTCCCTTCAGCTTTGATGCAGTGCCATCAGGACGTTCTCGAAGCCTCCTCAATTGGCCACTGTCAGCATGTGGAAGACACCCGTCATCACATAAACCAGTTCTGGAACTCGCAGGAGAAATGTATTCCTTTTGATAAGAGCAGGGACATTTAGACTGGTCCCGAGCAAGCTGTTTGTTTCCATTTTATACACTGTGAATGGCAGAGCTAGAGTTTCCACTTGCACATCGGTTTCTGGAAAAGCAAGCCAAGTCTGCAGCCAAACTAGTCTGCTTTCTGGTGGGGGTCTCATTTCGGATTCCTCCCCAATCCCCTTTTTAAAAATCATCTCGGCCACTGTTTTCCTTTCTCCCCTCTGCCAAATTGATGTTATCTTGCTGCATCTTACGCACCCGTGTAAGCAACCAGAGGTATTTTTAAAAAAATAATAAATTTCTCAATCTCATAAAAGCCATCTATGAAAAGCCTACTGCAAATATTATTCTCAATGGGGAAAAGCTGGAAGCCTTTCCCTTAAGATCAGGAACACGACAAGGATGCCCACTCTCGCCACTATTATTCAACATAGTACTAGAAGTCCTTGCAACAGCAATCAGACAACAAAAAGGGATCAAAGGTATTCAAATCGGCAAAGAAGAAGTCAAAATGTCTCTCTTCGCAGACGACATGATACTCTATATGGAAAACCCAAAAGAAGCCACTCCCAAACTATTAGAAATTATAGAGCAATTCAGTAACGTGGCGGGATACAAAATCAATGCTCAGAAATCAGTTGCATTTCTGTACACGAATAACGAGAACGAAGAAAGAGAAATCAGGGAATCCATCCCATTTACAATAGCACCAAAAACCATACGTTACCTTGGAATTAACTTAACCAGAGACGTAAAGGACCTTTATTCTAGAAACTATAAATCACTCTTAAAAGACATTGAGGAAGACATAAAAAGATGGAAAGATATTCCATGCTCATGGATCGGAAGAATTAACATAGTTAAAATGTCCATGCTACCCAGAGCAATCTACACTTTCAATGCTATCCCGATCAAAATACCGAGAACGTTTTTCAAAGAACTGGAACAAATAGTCCTTAAATTTGTATGGAACCAGAAAAGACCCCGAATCTCCAAGGAACTGTTGAAAAGGAAAAACAAAGCTGGGGGCATCACAATGCCGGATTTCGAGCTGTACTACAAAGCTGTGATCACAAAGACAGCATGGTACTGGCACAAAAACAGACACATAGACCAATGGAACAGAATAGAGAGCCCAGAAATGGACCCTCAGCTCTTTGGGCAACTAATATTTGATAAAGCAGGAAAAAACATCCGGTGGGAAAAAGACAGTCTCTTCAATAAATGGTGCTGGGAAAATTGGACAGCTACATGCAAAAGAATGAAACTTGACCACTATCTCACACCATACACAAAAATAAACTCCAAATGGATGAAAGACCTCGATGTGAGACAGGAATCCATCAAAATTCTAGAGGAGAACATAGGCAGCAACCTCTACGACATCAGCCAAAGCAACCTTTTTCATGACACATCCCCAAAGGCAAGAGAAACAAAAGATAAAATGAATTTATGGGACTTCATCAAGATTAAAAGTTTCTGCACATCCAAGGAAACAGTCAGAAAAACTAAGAGGCAGCCCACGGAATGGGAGAATATATTTGCAAATGACACTACAGATAAAGGACTGGTATCCAAGATCTACAAAGAACTTCTCAAACTCAATACACGAGAAACAAATAAACAAATCAAAAAATGGGCAGAAGATATGAACAGACACTTTTCCAATGAAGACATACAAATGGCTAACAGACACATGAAAAAATGTTCAAAATCATTAGCCATCAAGGAAATTCAAATCAAAACCACACTGAGATACCACCTTACGCCAGTTAGAATGGCAAAAATAGACAGGGCAAGAAACAACAATTGTTGGAGAGGATGTGGAGAAAGGGGATCCCTCCTACATTGTTGGTGGGAATGCAAGTTGGTACAGCCACTCTGGAAAACCGTGTGGAGGTCCCTTAGAAAGTTAAAAATTGAGCTACCCTATGATCCAGCCATTGCACTACTGGGTGTTTACCCCAAAGATACAGACGTAGTGAAGAGAAGGGCCATATGCACCCCACTGTTCATAGCAGCAATGTCCACAATAGCTAAATCGTGGAAGGAGCCGAGATGCCCTTCAACAGATGACTGGATTAAGAAGTTGTGGTCCATATATACAATGGAATATTACTCAGCAATCAGAAAGAATGAGTTCTCAACATTTGCTACAACATGGACGGCACTGGAGGAGATAATGCTTAGTGAAATAAGTCAAGCAGAGAAAGACAACTATCATATGATTTCTCTCATCTATGGAACATAAGAACTAGAATGATCAGTAGGGGAAGAAAGGGATAAAGAAAGGGGGGGTAATCAGAAGGGGGAATGAAACATGAGAGACTATGGACTATGAGAAACAAACTGAGGGCCACAGAGGGGAGGGGGGTGGGGGAATGGGATAGACTGGTGATGGGTAGTAAGGAGGGCACATATTGCATGGTGCACTGGGTGTTATACACAACTAATGAATCATCGAGCCTTACATCGAAAACCGGGGATGTACTGTATGGTGACTAACATAATAAAAAATCATTATTAATAAAATAAAAATAAAAATAAAAAAAATAAAAATAAAAAAATAATAAATTGGGTAACAGAGAGAGACATCAAGTCTGAAATGGTGTGGCACAAATCCAAGAGCAGGGCCGGCATTTAGAGGAAGCTGAGCCCCCAGGAGAGCCGACAGCAGTTGGGGAGGCTGGCAGGCAGAGGGCCGGGGAGCATAGGGCAGGCTGGAAGAGAAGTGTGCCCCCTATCGGCCGCGTCCCGCAGGGCACATGCACCAGGGGGGGACCAGTACATGGGGAGGACCCAGTCCTGCAAGTCCACGTGGGAGATAAGGCTTGGGAAGGACGGGAAGACTGGCGTGGGCTTGAACCAGGCGCAGATGTCGAGGCGCGATGTAAGTCACACCTGGCCTTCCTTTTTGTGTGACAAACACAAGTGTCCTGGTCCCCATGCTCCGGAGTCAGGGATGAAGGTGACAGAAAGGGACTGTTTCCTAGGGCTGCCCTAGCAACGTTCCACAGACCGAGGGACTGCGAAATTTATTTTCTCACCGTTCTGGAGGCTAGAAGTCCAAGACTATGGTGTCGGCAGGACTGGTTTCTTCTGAGGCTTCTCTTGTTCGCTTGCAGGTGGCCTTCCTGAGGTGTCCCCACATGGGCTTTCCTCTGCACTGCACCCACGTGTCTGTCCTATTCTCCTCTTCTCATAAGGATACCAGTCGTACTGGAAGAGGACCCACCCATACGTCCCCATTTTATCCTGATGACCACTTTAAAGAGCCCATTTCCTAATGCAGTCGCATTCTGAGGTGACGAAGGTCAGGACTCGAATGTATAAATTTGGGGGAGGGGGAGGGGTGTCACAGTGCAGTCCCTAAACACGATGAGTGATAAAGACATGCAGTGGCTCAGGATAGCCATGCTGGGTCTGTCACCACTGGGGGGCGGGGGGTACACAACCAGTGTGACTTAGACGACCCTTTCCCGGCCCTGCTGACACGCTCTCCCACAGACTGCGTCCGGCCGAGAGGGCCAATTCTCGGCTCTCATCCCTGAGCAGAGGGAGTCCGCAGATCGACGTCTGTAACGGAGAACGCATCGACCGACTTCTGTGAGAGTAAGGCTTTGGTTATTCTCAACGTTCCCTGCAAATAAAACGTGTGGCTGCTTCGGGCTTGATCCCAGGAACCCGGGCTTGCCTGTGTGACGCGGGGCCCTCTCTGCCCCTCTGATCCGAGCTGCAGGCTGTGTGTAGACGCCGCGGGCACTTCAGAGAAACCGCGTTCTCACTGCGGAAACAGCATTTCCGGCATAATCACCACACCCCCTCCTGCTAATGGGAATGGGAAGGAAATGTCACATCCTTTTAGAAAGGTTGAATTACTTCCAGTTGTGGTCCCGTTGAAAAATGGAATCCTTCATTAGGAAGAAAACAGAGAGCCCCTGACATTTTCTCTGCTACCTACCAAATATCCTCTTTCCAATAATAACTCCTGACATTATAATTTAATCACTTCAGTATCGGGTTTGTTAGATAAGTAAATCCTCTTCCTGCCTCTACTGGAATCTCTCCGGGGTGACCTTTTCCTCCCGGGCTACCCCGGCCACACAGCAGAGCGCGGAGGCCGCCCTCCCTGAAGGTTACGCCCATTCGCCACCCAGTTGACTAAGGTTGCCCTCTATTTTCATTCTAAGTGGAAATTTTTTTCTTGAGATAAAAACATTAAATGGGTGAAGATGGGCTTCAGATCCAACTTGGACAGGCTTAAGCTTGAAAAAGAGAGAATTCGGAGCTACTGAATAAAGATGGAGCGTCAGAACATTCTGGTTGTAGCATTCACGGCAGACAAGCCAGGGAAGTGCCAAAGGGCGGGAGGCTGGGCTGTGAGTTACAGTACCCCAAACCTGAGGTGATAACTCAAGTTGGTGAACTCCCCAAAGCCGTGTGAAAATGAAGGATCACAGCAACAAGGGAGGAATCTTCAGACATAGCCACAGTTAAGGGAGAAGGAAAAAAGCCAGCCAAAGAGGGTATGATAGGGATGTTGGGACAAAATATTAGATGAGGACCGAGGTTTTGAAGGTGGACTGTGTCAGAAAATCATGCCAGACCCTCTCGACGCCTCCTGCTAGGAGGAACTCGAGGACACACAACAGGGAAGCACACCGAGCAAGCTCCCGGAGGAGAGGATGCTTCCGAGACAAGCTGTTTGCCTCCAGCCCCTCTGTGATCTACTGTCTGCCCCCAGTAGCTTTCCAGCCTGTCCTCGTCTTGATACTGATGGGGTGACCCGCCGTGATTTATGCCATCACTGAAACCGCTCAGCACCACCACCAGGCTCCCATCCCCAACGGGGCGGTGCTGAGTTAGCGATATTGTCCATGTTGGTGGGAACAAACTGCCGAAGTCTGAGGACGTAACAGTCAATAACCTTGCCCGTCCAGAGAAGAATGGCTGAAGTCAGGACCTACATTCTCCCTCTGCTCTTACTAAGAAATCAGTATCTTGCCTGTGGGAAGACTGTTTTAGGGCCCACAGTGTGAGGCCAGGGTTGGCATCGGGAGGGAGGGAGGAAAGACGAACGGAGATGGGTGGAGGAAGGGTGAGCTTCTAGCCATCATGTACCCACCGTGACTGTGACTGCCACTCAACTTGAGATTGTTTCCTCGTCTGTAATAAACCAGGATTATAGGGAAGAAAATGTACGAAAATTCTCACAACATGGGGAATGCTTAAAAAAGAGAAAGGGCAGCTATTGCTGTCATTAAGAGAAGAAAGTGACGTTTCCTGACCATGTTCTTTGGTCCAGGGAGTGGTCAGGTACTGTTGGCATAAATGCCCTCACTTAATCCCCATATTTGCATTAAGCACTGGGCACTGTTATCCTGGTTCTGAGAGCTACGATTCTTAGCCCAAGGTCCCCTGGTTGGTAAAGGGTGGCCCCAGGTGTCACCCCCAGATCAGCTTCTCTCCGAGGCTGCTTTTAGTGGATGCCAGGTTTAGCCAGGTTTCAATGGCCTGGCCCAGGGTATTTGGCAGGACTGCTGTCATCTCCCCAGACTCTTACAGCCTCCCTATTACTGAGCTGGCCCTGGAGGTGTTGCTCTGGAGACGGTCTAGGTCACCGCACATTTTCAGCAACGCCTCGAAGCGGCTTGCATTCACAGGTGTGTTAGGTTCTGCTCTCCTTACAAAATTCTGCTTTCAAGTTGTTCCACTGACAACTCAGAGTTCCTTCCCCCTACAGTCACACAAAATCAGTACTGTTTTCTTAAACCACACATCTGCCACGAGCGCACGCGCGCGCGCGCGCACACACACACACACACACACACACAAAGAAAAGAGCGAGTAATGTCCCAGGTGTATTTGTGTGTGTAAAGGACTGCAACTTAACTTGTTCCCTTTCAATAGCAGATTCATGACCCACATTTGGGACTCTTTCCAGGGTGAGGAGGCCCCCTCACCCCTCATTGTTTCTCTGCATAACTAACATACGTCCTTGCGTCCTTATCAGAACGGTCCTCCTCTGTTCTCAACAGCAGACAACTGTCGGTTTTCTGCCTATGAAGTCACCCAGCTGCTCTTTCAAAATCCACTGAAAGCTTGCCTCCTTCGCTTGAAATGGCAAGGAAAAAAAAACTTTTTTTCCTCAACGAAGGTACTAAATTTACAAAAATAAATCATAACCCCAGAGAAGTGCAGTTTTGAACCCAGGACCCTGATGTTAGAGCCCTTGCTCACACCCACCCATGCCCGCTAAGTACCATTTGAAACAATCATGATTAGAAAGTAGACTAACAGTTACCAGGGCGGGGGAAGGGAAATTGGGAGCCAGTGCTTGACGGGTCCAGGGCTTCGGTTTGGGATGACAACCAAGTTCTGGAAACATATGAAGGGGATGGCTGCTCAACGTTGCGAGAATGTGCTACATGCCCCTGAACTGCACATTTAAAAGTGTTTGAAACAGGGGCTTGGCTCAGTGGGTGGAGCATGCGATGATCGATCTCAAGATCATAAGTTCAAGCCCCAGGCTGGGCAGACAGCTTACTTTAAACAAACAAAAAAAAGTGCTTAAAACAGTTTAAGGTTATGTGTATTTTTCCGTCATTAAAAAAGAAGTCAAGAAGAGAAATAGTGATGACTAGTTGTACTGTAACTCACTTAACTTTCCCAAGCCTGGGTTTCCCCAACGGTGGGAGCGGCAACACCTTCCTCAGAACATGGCAGTGGGGCCCCACCACGTGGCACACTGCCAAGTTAAACCTGTGTCCTTCCCTTTGCTTGGCCCACCAGGCACAGCTCGAGGGGTCGGGGAATGTGTGCCCTAAATGGGATGCTTGTCTGGTACTTAGAAGTAGCCGTGGACCGCACATTGCCAGCACTGAACAGGGGCCTCATCAGTGTTTGTCCAGCTAAATTAGGTGGGATAGATAAACCACAAGGGAACGATAAAAGGCAGCCAATGCCCTGTTTGGAGGCGGTTCCGTGTATCAGGGATTCTGAATCCGCAGGGGATGTAAACAATATTTGCTGTTGATGAGACAACTGGGTGGTTCACTTGATTTCATTCCAGATTGAGACTGTTTTTTAAAGGCTGCCGCTTTATGTGCAGTTTTACTATCTCGAACAACTGGAACCAATGGAAATGGGCGTTTGGGGAACCATCTATAATAAAGGAAATGACAGTAATAGGTACAAGAAGCCAATTCACAGGGCACAAGCTACTTAATCCCCAGTTGGGGATGTGCACTGAAATCTGAAAAATGGAAATAGGCATTAATTGGATCCACCTTTCATTTTTAAGGTTGCACCCGGTCTCTATAGGCCTGAGCATTATAATTAGGTGATTTCAGTTATACTGCTTTTAAAGTCAGAGCAAGGAGCATAAAACTTTATGCCACCAACCTACAACTTCTAAAAGTACACAGTCATTTCATTTCCCATCCGGTTACGTACGGTGACAGAAGAAGAGACGAGGGCAATGAGGAATCCTGGAGGGAAGGGACATACGCACGCAGAGAGAAAGGGTGGAGGAAACCGAGCGTGATTAAAACTTCTCTCTTGGTTCTGAGGGAAGGTGAAGAGGAAACTACTTTTGCCACACCCTGCTGTTACCATCGCCCCCTGTCATTGTCACTTGATGGCTACCTGTTCCCTATCCCAGAGAAAGGCTTCACCAGTCACCTGGACAGTCCAGGGGAACCTCTTGCATCCCAGAGACCCCAATCCCCTCCACAACTGCTAGTTCACTGCTCTTACACCTGCATGTGTTACAGACCTACCTGCCCACCTGTCTCTATGGGCACTACTCACGCACAGGTTACTCTCTCGCGCCTGCGTGGGAAAGTCATTGCGCATCCGCTCTTTGAACCCTACGCCATAGTCTACGCTCCTGGCAGGGAGCGCCCGATGGCAAACCTAGTTGTCCTGGATGAGAGTCTTTGAATCTCCGGTGACAGACAGACACTCCAACAGGCTTAAGCTCCAAGTAGGGGAATGTATAAGACATATAATACGGTAGAATTATTTTTTTCTCCTTCAAGACATGTCTCCTGTTCTGCGAAGTTCAGTCGTACCGTCTGGAGGAGAAGGAAGGGGAGCAATTTCTAGGACTGGTAAAGGAAAGCAGAAATCAAAAAGGCAGCGTGACCCCAAGCAGTAAACGTCCGATCCTGAGCAGGACCTTTGGAGACAGTTGGGGCTCCAGGGCTGAAACAGCGACCGTCCAGGTTGGCCATGGG
The DNA here is from genome assembly GCF_024610735.1 of Ursus americanus. Taxonomy (NCBI): domain Eukaryota; kingdom Metazoa; phylum Chordata; class Mammalia; order Carnivora; family Ursidae; genus Ursus; species Ursus americanus. The sequence continues at coordinate 7,935,672 of NC_142160.1, read as the reverse complement.
GGAGCGGCGTCGTGGCTGAGCATGGCACAAACTGCAGTCCCTCGCATGAGGCAGAGCCACGATGTCTGGGCAGGATGCCTGCACCAGGGCCCCACCCAGCCGCATTACTGAGGACAAGACTGGCCGTGAGCAGGGAGAGTCTGCCAGATGAGGAGGCAAACAGTGAGCCCCCATGCTGCAAGACAGGAGCAAGCAGGCTGCCTTTGTGGACACTGGTAAACACCTAGAAGTGCCTGGACAGCGAAGCGGAAGATGGCAGAACTCCTGGAGAGAGACAGAGAGTGGACTTCCTGCAATTTAGGGGATGTGGGTGAGACTGTGTGATTGCTTGTGCCGAGTGTGTGCATGGGCCAGGCAGCTACGGTCAGACAGGCCCGGTCAGGTAGTTACAGCGCGGCTGCTCGTGAGTGGAAGGGTAGAGGGCGTCAGATGAAGGGGATACGGGCCGTCCCATCCCTCCCTGAAACCCTCCAATCCCCGTCTCATGAGCTACTCCAATAGGTCTCATACTGTAGCCAACCAAAGAGTCACCGGCAGCGTATTAAAACACAGATTCCTGGGCCCCACCCCTGAGATTCTGATTTGATAATGTGGCTGAGACCAGAGAATTTGCATCTCCATACACAACACTGGTAGTACTCACCTGTATGATACAGTCCAAGCTTTGGAACATGATCAAATAGGCATCCACACCTGGTTCTAATGCCCTCTTCAGTATCATTGGCTGCCACCAACCCCCATTCACTTCATGCTCTAGGACCCAGCACATGTGGCCTGGTGTTTGGAAGACACTACAAGAATTTGGTTCCAAGGCTTGGCTTCCTCTTCTCCCAATGCCCCTCAATTTCTCCCAAAGGAGGAAGAGTTGCTCTGAGTTGGACTGACTCCAGAATATTTATCAGGCCATATTTGCTAGTGGGTGTGTACAAAGATTAGGTTCTGAATGTGTGTCTCTCTCGTCTGTCTATTCCATGTTCAAGAGCCAAGACCCACCTCATCATGGGGAGAGCTCTGGTCAGACTGCTCAGTCTCATTCTCCCTCCCTTCCACCCAAGCATCAGAAGTAGTAGGTGGACCTTTAGGAAGGACAGGCCTGACCCCTTGTTTTCAGTCTCCCTGCAACTCTCCATGTTTCTCTCCCTTTCCGCCTGCCTCTCTCCTGCTTTTCCACAATACCAGACAGTCTAGTATGATCCACAATGTTCAGATTTGCACAAAAAGGCAAGATAGAGGATTCTCGGGCTTTGAGCTTAGGATGCATGCTCCCATCCCTCTTACCAAGTTTCCAGTATTGGAATTTGGAGGAAAAACCCAATCAACAATCAGTCAATAAAATGCTAATTTTCCTTAGTCATTGTTCTTTGTTGCAAGGGCCATGCATCTACTTCATCAGGAGGGTAGAATTTCTGGATCCCCCAGCCTCTATGCCATCGCAATATAGCAAAATCTCACCCCTATTCCTTACAGGACCATCTCACAGCCTGGTAGAAAAGCCTGGTCCCAGGGTCCAGTAGTCAAGTGTCTATTCCTGGCCCTGCCCCCTAACGGCTCCTGTGTCTTCTTTCTTCCATGGTCCAGTGGGGATTTCTAACCCCTCTCCTAGGGTTGTTGGGAGGCATGAGAAGGACTTTAGAAAGTATTTTGGCAAGTAGGAGACCTCAGCCGTCTCTGCTACGGTCTCATCCTTTTCAAGGAGCACTGAGCCTGAGTCTAAGCACTTAAGACTAAGTCTAAGTCTAAGTCCCCAGACTGTGAGCAAAACTCACAGTCTGGGTGCTCCTTCTTGGTCAGGTACCTAGTCTTATCCTGAGGACCCTCTTCCAAGGCAAGAAAGTCAAATCTGAAGCCCAGTGATTTTCATCCCTCATCCAGATTGTTTTCCTCAATATGGCAAAATGTTAGCCGTTTATTTTCAACCTCCTAAAACAGGACTGGTCTGTGTCTGCTTAGTCCAAAATGTATGATCCACGGATCCCTGCCTACAGGACACGTGGCTAGTAGGAACTCACTCATGATGATATCATGATACCGACTATATAATGAGAGCTTCTTAGAGCTGACTAGTCGGGATTCAATCTATCCTGGGGCGGACCAGTAGAGGTACCACCCGAACACCCTCTTGGATTCATAGCTGTCTCAACAAGCACATTTCAACAACCTCCTTTGTTGCCTCTTCTTTTCTTCCAATTCCCAACCTGCTGCTTCCTGTGTGGTCACATAGTACTTTACGCAGCTACGTGCACCGATACGTACCCCACACCCCTTCTACAAAGGGACACTGATGCACACCGGCTCAGCCTAACAAGAGTTTCCCATCAGGATGGGCTCACCTTGCAGCAGCCCCCACTTCACAATCCAGAACAAACTGAGCAGGCGGAAGTGGGCTCCAGATTGGACAGAAACTAGCTTTTATAATACACTGGACATTCACAGGCCTCACCTTATCTCAACATCAAAACCACCATGCAATTTGGGCAATGTTAACTCTTTTTATCAGATAAGGAAACAAAAAAAGGGAAAGGTTAAGCAACCTCGACTTAGTCACACAGTGTTGGAAACCGGAATTCAAATTGACAGGTTTGATCGATCGCAAGGTCATTTGTCGAGATAGGAGGACAGACGCACCCTTTGTGGTGTGTAGGCACGACAGCAAAACGGCGGACAAACCTACTTGCAACCCTAAGTCACAGGCATGCCTGTTTGGCCCATCCGTCTCTCACCAGCTGCTTCACAAACAGTGACTTCCAAGACTTCGCAACAACATTCCTTATGTCCCCCCCGCCTCCAAAGTTCTTGAAAATAGAACGCTTTGGACGTGTTGTTGTCTACTCTCTCTGTCCTGGAACTGGGCAGGGAGTCCTCCTCGGACACACCAACCTGGCAGCACCTGCCACTCATAGCATGAGAAAAGCAGAGAAGGGGAGGACTGAGCATTGAGATTTTATCACAAAACAGTGTTACTGAACGTTGATCACAGGACTGTGGCTGGGGGATGTGGGTTGAAAGGATAATGCAAATAAATTCCTGAAGTCATTCACCCATATTCTTATGAAATAGCTGATAAAGCAACTCAAGTGACTTAAAACTGGCATGCTGCCATTGTCCAGAAAACTATCCCCAAAACAGTTTTTCACGGACAAAGAGGTCATAGATAATGGGAGTGAACAGGATCTGGGGCAGAGGCGTTCCAAAAACCAGCTTAGTCCCCGAAACTCATCAGTCCCACTGCCGTCTGCCATATGCATCTGAATCTCTGAGCCGTGGTGCCCGTATCTAGCTGTGAAAGAGTACCTTTCCCAGAGATTTTAAAAATGCAGATTCTCAGGTCTGGTGTCAGATCTAAAGAATAAGCATCCCTGCAGAGCACGCCTAGGAACTGATATTTATTTGGCTTTTACTTATATATTATTAGTTGATTCTAAGGAAGCCAGTCATTCCAGGAACCAGCTGTTTTAACGGACACTGGCATACAAGGCCACTTTCTGGATGGGGAAAAAAAAAAAAAGAAGTCCTCTGCAATTTACATCACACTTCCTTGCTGTATGAAATGCTTCTGGGAGGTCTGAAGACATCTTCCGCAGCGTGACAGCCTGAGCTCCTTAGTACAATTCACCTCTGCACCAAGTCCCATGAGCCACTTGTTTATTTTTAAACATCTTTTCTGTGTAAGGAAATGCCAATAATTTTGTAGCATAATATCTCATTTTGTATTCCGGACCACAAAGGAGACAGACAAACCTATCACATTCCCATGGAGACACTTATACGAAGGGAGAGTGGGATCCCTGTGCCAGCTTTCCAAAGAGCTTCTCTCTATTCACAAGCAGGTGTCACAGCTAAAGCTCAGACCCTGGCTAAGATCAGCAGTAAAAGGAGGACAGTGAGCCACTTAATACACTTCCTATTCCCAAAGCTAGGTTTTTGCTTAAGTAAGCAAAGGCTTCTGGCTGGCTCCTCTTTGTGGGAGAGTTACATCAAATAATATTTGCATAGCACTTTCCAGTTTCCCAATCACTTTCCCTTTCAACACTATCTTGCCTAATGATCAGAATACCCCGGAGAAGGAGGTATTACTCCCTACATTTAGCCTACAGAGGCTGAGGCTCAGACGAGCCTACTCAAGGTCGCACAGCTAGGAAATGGAAAATCAGGATTTGGAGCTAGGTCTTTTGATTTCAAGTCTTGTCATGCATTGGTCTCAATTTTCTAGGCCTAGCAAGTATTGTTGAATGAATAAATGACGGGACGGATGGATGGCTGACCCTCTGTGCAACCAACAGAATAGCAGAGGTTCAAACTAACTTGAGTTTAAGCTACAACCCAGGCAGGCGTCAGCACTGAAACACAAACTCAGCTTTGGAAACGCGCGGCCAAGCAGGAACCGAAGGTGAGAATTTGCTAGTTGATCTTCTCTCAATAAAACATTTGTCAGGAATTTCTCTGCTGAGCTGTCACAGAGCTGGAACAACGTGAGGACCGAGACTCTGCAAGCGGGTGGCCCGAGTGTGAATCCCAGCTCTGCTGTTTACTAGCTGCGCAACCAAGGGCACGTTACTGGACTTCTTCCTGCCTCAGGTTCTTTGTCCACACAATGGGCACAATAGTCATACGAAACCTATGGAGTTTGTGGAGGATTTTAAAAATTAGATGTCATGTATTTTGAGTTGTACCTGGCTCGCTGTACGTTTTCATGTGCCTCTTTCATGCCAGTGGAAATATCTGCTCACACGCGATCACATCCCTGTTGTACCCGAAATCTCACTAGGTTTTCGGTTTTAGTTCGGGGCTAGTTTTATACTCTCACGTGTGGAGATCTGTGACCCTGACACGCAGCTGCCTTTGGGGAGGAGGAAGGGACTTCACACTTGCAGAGGGCGTTCCCCGTGCCACGTACCAGCGAGCCACTCTATACACACCATCCTTCTTGACTCTAGCACCACCACACAAAGCGGCTGTCACTGTCCCTGTTTCACAGATGAGAAGATCCAAGGCTCCAAGATCAGAATAGACCCTACGTGGTAAGTGGAACAGAAGATGAGACCCAAGTCCTCCTTGTTCCCGAGCCCTCGCCTTTTCAGACTGTCTCTTGTTCAACACGGATATGAATGCTGTTCTTACTGCACTCTAACTACAACCCCATGCCTTCTCCCAAATCCTGCGAAAGGTCTCAATTTAGCTCCAGTCCTGGGGTAGCTCCTCACGGCCTGGAGGGACCCCCACTTGGGAACATCCAAGAGCCTAGGAAGATCAACCACCTCGTCCCTCATAGTATGAAATCAGTAAGACGTTACCCTGCATACATACAGGGTACGTACATACAGTGTAGTGTGTGTACATACAGAGCATACGGGTATGTTGTCTGGCTTTGAATGGTAATAATTTAAATGCCCTAAAGCAAGCTGGGGTTAATCCTGAAGCTAGCAGCAAATACCTGACTGATTTTGTTCAGTGGTTCAAATAACGGCAGTGAATATCCTATCTGTATACAGATCTGAACCAAGTTATGTGCAGACAGGTTGATATAACTATTTACAGAACACAATTTTTATAATTAAAATTCATTTTAACATTAAAAAAAAAAAAAGAAAGAGCATAGGAAGATCAACTACCCCGTCAAGCCACCATCAAGCCAACACTTTCACTCAACAGCAAAGGTGTGTCACGTGTTCCAACATGCAGAATACTTGAGAGCAGTCCTCGCTGGGAACGGGGCTGTGATGTGCCTTCTAGCAGCTCCGGCCACAGGGCAAACACTCGGCAGCTGCCAGCTGTAAAAGGCGGTGGAGCGTAACATTTAAGAGCGTGGCCTTTGGGGCCGATTGTCTGTGTTCAAATCCTGCCTACGTCACTTACTAGTGGTGTGACTTTGGGCACATTATTGAAGCCCTCTGTGCCCCAGATGCTCTCCTGTGAACTGGAATTCACCAGAGTACATACTTCCAAGGGTTGTTGGGAGGATAAGATGAGCTGATAAATGAAGCCTTAGCGCCTGGAACTCAGTAACTGCTATGTACCTGGCTGCTCTTATCGTTACTATGAAGAGAATGCGGGGTTGCCACCAGAGAGAAAAAGGGTGGGTGACACGTGGAGAAGCAGCCACTTACATCAACGACTCATGGGGTTTTACACCAATGCAGCATTTTTTGGAGGTGACTTGGCAATATCCGACAGCATTTCCAGTGTTTGTGTCTTTGTGCCTTCTGATTTATGATTTCTGCGCAGGCATGTAAACTGTGTCTGTGACTACACACAGACTAGTACAGGTACGTATGTACACGCGTGTTGAGGGAATCAACTAAGGGTGAGCAAGAACTCTTTGATCTACTAGGGATATTCTATCAGAAACCTCAGATCAGTCTTCCAGAACACGACACCTTTCTTCAATGGAAAAATATCAGAAAATCTCCCTAAAATCAGTAACAGGACAAGGATACCCATTATCATTGTGTCTAGTCACTATCATACTGAAGACCAAGCCATCGGTATTAGGGGGAGAAATAAAGAAGGAATGGAAAGAAAGCAGCAAGCTGCCTTAAGTTCATGAAAAATGATGGTCTACACATGAAAATCTACAGAAAACTTAATATTAATGCAATTAGTAAGAGAGCTTAGCGAGGTTGCTGGCTAGAAGAATAATGTAAAACATCATGTGCATTCCACAAACAGAAAATAAAGTTTTTAAAAAGGTGTATTCATTATGTATTATTCCACAGTGAATGATTCCAAAACTTAGTGGCTTAAAACAATAAACTTTTATCTCTTACCTCTTATGGTATCAAGGGTTGGGAATGTGGGAGTGGCTCAGCTCCATGATTCTGGCTCAGGATCTCTAATGAGGTTGTAGCCTCATGGTGGGGGCTGGGCGCTGCAGTCATCTGAATCCTAGACTGGAGCTGGAGGATGACCTTCCAAGATGACCTGCTCATATGGCTGCGGGCCTCAACCAGCTCTCAGTTCTCTACGTTTGGACCTCTCTGTAAGACTGCAGGAATATTCTCATGACCTGACAGCCGCCTTCCTGCACAGAGAATGATCTGAAAAAGAGCAAGGAGGAAGCCTTTATCGTCTAGTCTCCGAATTTCTCCTGCTTTATTTTCTCCTTAGTAGTAAGTCTCTAAGTCCATCTCACACCTCATAAGAGGCAGTTAAGCTCCACCTTTTAAAGGGAGGCATTTCAAAGAATGTGTGAACAAACTTTAAAGCCACCAGGGACATCGTACATGATAGCAGAAAAATTTAAGTTACTTAGGGGTACATCTAGTGAAAGATGTTCAAAACCTTAAGGAGAAATTTTTAAAACTTTAGTGAAAGACAATTTTTTAAGTTTTTACTTAAATTCCAGTTAGTTAACACACTGTGTAATATTAGCTTGAGGTGTACAATATAGTGATTCGACCCCCAGTGCTCATCGCAACAAGTATACCTAATCCCCATCACCTAGTTAATCTCATCTACACCCACCTCCCCCCTTGGTAACCATCAGTTTGTTCTCTGTAGTCGAGAGTCTGTTTCTTGTTCTTCTCCCTCTCTCTTCCCCCCCCCCCTTGCTCCTTTGTTTCTTAAATTCCACGTATGAGTGAAATCATATGGTGTTTGTCTTTCTCTGCCTATTTTGCTTAGTGTAATACTCTCTAGCTCCAACCCTGTTGCAAATGGCAAGATTTCATTCTTTTCTATGGCTGAGTAATATTCGTGTGTGTGTGTGTGTGTGTGTGTGTGTGTGTGTGTGTACACACCACATCTTCTTCATCCATTCACCAGTCAATGGACACATGGGCTGATTCTCTAATTTGGCTATTGTAGATAATGCTGTTATAAACATCCAGGTGCATGTATCCCTTTGAATTACTATTTTTGTCCTATTTGAGTAAATACCTAGTAGTGCGATTGCTGGATTGTATGGTAGTTCTCTATTTAACTTTTTGAGGAAACTCCATACTGTTTTCCTGAGTGGCTGCACCAGCCTGCATTCCCACCACCAGTCTAAGAGGGTATCCCTTTGTCCACATCCTCACTAACCCCTGCTGTTTCTTGTGTTGTTGATTTTAGCCATTCTGATGGGTGTGAGGTGATATATCAATGTCGTTTTGAGTATTTCCCTGATAACAAGTGATGCTGAGGTGAAAGACATTTTTAAAAACCTAAATTAACGCAGAGACATATATTAGGTAGTCTCAAAAGCAATTCTGTCACATGGACATGTTAAATGAATTAATTTCTAATCCAAGCCCTGAACAGTTTTAAAAACAAGTTTTCTGAACTTGAAAAGTGGGTTCAGGAACTCATATGGAAATTCGAAGGCCCAAGATTAGCAAACACACTCTTGAAAAAGTACAGATTGAGTAACATGACCCACATATATAGAAATGTTTTATAAAGCTTGATATCAGTAGTTTAAAACATTATGGGATTGTCTCAGAAATAGACAAACTGAGCAGGAGACATAAAAGAGAGCCCCAAGATAGATACAAATACAGAAACTTGATACGTGCCAGAAAAAAACTTTGCATATCACTTGGGGAAGAGTATATTATCTAATAAAGAATGCTACAACTATCATCCATGGAGGGAAAGTGACCTTGTATCCCTATTTCAGGACCTATCTCCAAATAAATGGATTCCAGGTAAATTTCAAACTTAGCTGTAAAAGGCAAATCTCTGACAGTAACAAAAGAAAATGTGAAGGTATGTCTTTGTGACCTTATGGTATGAAAGGACTACAGAAGCAGATATAAAAATGATAGCTAAAATTTTTTATGTATTTAACTACATTAAAATGAATAAAGTTGAGCACCAAAAAACAGTCATAAAGTGAAAAAGACAAGACACAAATAGGAAAAATATTTTTAAGATAACCAACAAAATATTAGTATCCTGAATATAAAGTATTTCTCAATTCTCTAAAGTAAGACTGCTATATCAACATACACATGAACATTGAATTTTAGTACGTATTGATAGAGACTATTTCTACTGCTAGCAAGTTAGAAATTCAAAGGGCTCATCTCACCAGCAATAAATGCTATATTTTTATTTTTTGTCACTTTGATATATGAGTAACAGTAAAACTGAATACTTTTTCATTTGTTTTTATTATAGTACGTTCTCTCATACAAGGGTGGAAGTTGGCCTCCTTTTCATGTGCCTGGTTCAACTGAAGTATCTGTAGCATATATTCATTGGGTATTTCGTAGACTACTTCATAAATTTTCTATTCATATTCTTTTGTCCTTAGCTATTCAATATTGTCTTGGAGCTATGAGCAAATTCAAAGAATATAATCTGCATACATGTTGAAATGCAGAGATAACTCTCTTGGTTTATTGATATGATTTTGTTTCCAGAAACCCTAGAAACTCTATTTTTTAAAAAAAAATAGAATTCATAAGATAATTTGGTAAGATGGCTCAATACAAGATAAATATACAAAGATCAAGAACCTTTTTCTGCACTAGCAATGAGTACCTAGAAATGGAAATATAGGAGCTACACTGAAAAGGCCAATAAAGTGAATAAAGCATTTCAGGAGAAAATGAACAAGGTAGGCTTACAATTTTTGTAAATAAATCTATTAAGTCTTACCAAGAGTCATAAAACAAGGTAGGGGCGCCTGGGTGGCACAGCGGTTAAAGCGTCTGCCTTCGGCTCAGGGCGTGATCCCGGCGTTATGGGATCGAGCCCCACATCAGGCTCCTCCACTATGGGCCTGCTTCTTCCTCTCCCACTCCCCCTGCTTGTGTTCCCTCTCTCGCTGGCTGTCTCTATCTCTGTCAAATAAATAAATAAACTCTTTAAAAAAAAAATAAAAAAAATAAAAATAAAACAAGATAGCTCCAAATGGAAAGAATAACTATTCTAGACAATTGCTCTACATTTATATTCAGCTTCAAACAAGACAGGGAAGGGAACGGCCTGGTATAGTTGAAGAATACCTCAGATTGCAGGTACCCTGGCACTTACAGTCACTCAGAAAACTCTTATTGGGCACTTACTCAGTGCCATACTTGGCTACACATGAGTAATAATCCAGATCTAGTCCCCTTATTCTCCCGGAGCTGATAGTGATTTAATAGTAATGAAAGACTCGTCTCTGTAAAATAATAAAACATGAGGGCCGGTAGGAGACACAACTTTAATGTGACTATACTCACGCCATTGGTTGATAAATGTGGACACTGAGGTCCAGACAGGAGATGTGATTTATTAAAGTTTACACAGCTAGTAAGTTATCAAGCTGGTATTAGAACTCAGTTCTCTTGACTTCCTCAATATTCCACCCTGCCTTTCAGATTACAGTCTGGAGGCTTAGACTATACTCCTCAGTGTAGTCGAATCCAGTACTTAGATTACCTAGCACAACAGTACACATGACTAGAAGCATCAGACTTGAGAAAAAACTAGGCACTGTGATGGTGCTCAAACTCTATTAATATTTTGTTACACAACGAGCAGGATACAGATGAACAAGAGAACCCCAGCAGCCATTAAAATGATGATGTAAATATAGAAACAGATTTACATATGGAAAAATTACTATATCATTAAGTGAATAAAGGTTATAGAATGTTATGCTTATCACCATTTCATATATGTAAAATTATTTATAAAAATAGGAGTGTGAAATTACACAATATGTATATTTCATATGTATGGAGATATATATGTACACGTACAGCGTGTATGTACATATATACTATACAGAAATATAACAATTCCTGGATGGATGTTCATCATGATGTTAATAGTAGTTACTTGGGGTAATAAGATATGAGATGCGTCTTATTTCCTTCTGTGTACATTTCTCTGTTGTTGTTCTTGTTGTTTTATATGATCTGGTATCTTTTTTAAAACAATAAAATTCAAAAGATAGATTGTTCTGAATAACTCCAGATATCAGGATCATGACCAATGGTTTGGAACAAATGTTCATGTTGGAACAGGGACATTGGATATAGAGATCAGAGCAGAATTTACTCATCCAGGAAAAACGAACGAGGAAACAAATCTGTATTTAGGACCAAATGATGCCCCTTTCTGAAGTTTACAAATAATCAGGAGGAGCTTTAATCCTTGGTGACACCTTTAGCCTCCATCAGCCCTGGACTGCCAATCTTTGGGCATCTTGTCACAGGAGGAAAGTAATCCCTACACGTATAAAGTCCTTAGTTAGCAATCTTTCAGTTACATGCAGCTGAACATAATTATTAAAGATGAAAGCAATATAGCCCCTTTAAAATGATTTCACTTAGTCATAGTTTGTGATGTTTTTATAGAACAGAAGCTAAAATTGACTTTTGCTAAATTAATTTTAGAACAAATCAAGAGTGAAATTATGGGGGTAAGGAAAATCATTATCTTTCTTGAAAGAATAAGCTACTGTTCATCACAAGTCTTTCAGCAGCACCACACACAAGATTACCAACAAGCAGTTGCTATGGCAATTAAAATAATTTTTATCTATTCTATAACTCTTTGTGGCAATGCCTTGCTACTCAAGTTCCAAACTGATCTTTCGTCCAGAGCGTGGATTTTCCTCATGGAGTTCTCTAAAGTCAGTTGCACGGCTTTGGAGTTTAATCTACATCAACATAAGAACAATACAGCCACAAATATATCTTTTAAATCTATTATTTATGTTTTCCAGGGAGTGTAACTTCCCATACACCCATCCATCACCTAAAGTCTAACTCTTCTGTTCTGAATTTATGAATAACCTTTGCAGTGCAGGGTCATGATATTTTGAAAGCTGCGTGGAAAGTATTTCTCTGTGTAATTTTGCCGTGACTGGTAACTACCGCCCTATACCAAAAAAACAGAAACAACCAACCAACCAACCAGTTTTTGGAGTTAAACTACATAGGCAATTTTAATAATATCATTGAGTCATTATTAATCATGTATAATCCCTTCCCCTTGCCATATTTATTAATCCTTAAAGGTTTCCAGAGAACTGTTCTATTCCAGCATTCTTCACATACCATCTGTTCAAGCTCGTTCTTTGTATTCTTACTAGCTTTTCACAGATGCCACTTTTCAAATTGGCAAATCTCCTCAGGAACATCACCTGGCTCTCATTGCCCCCTACTCCAGGGAGCCCCGAGTCATCACAGTAATATCAGCATCAGAGCAGATGTGCCATATTCTCTGGAATATTTCCCTCCCTTGGCAGAGTTCTTGAGTGCAAATTTTAAGGTTAAAAAAAAAAAAACCAAAACAAAACAAAAAACTTTTGGGTATGAGCATTTTCTGCAAATGCTTTCCCTATGTAACCAGTTCAGTGCTCACGAGCCTCATTTCTGCTCTCCAGGAGATTTGGTCAGAGAGCAATCTCTCTTCTCAGAGTACAGAGCAGAAACAGACACCCAGAGGCAGAGGCCAGGAGAGAACCCTGGAAACCAATGGAAGAGAGATGCAAAGCGGTGTCAAATTATACAAGGCTCCACTTTTTAAAAATGAACTGGGTCTACTCTACCATAGAGAATAGTCAGAGTTCTGGTTTGGGCAGAAGAGAAGATGTTGTTTCTGGAAGTTATGCGAAATACAACTGTGACTACCTACTCAACACAAAATGGAGGCCTGAGACATTTGCTGTGGAATTAGACCAGTGAAGGCCATTAGTCTGTGTAACGGATCTTAGCTCTTCATTAAATGTCAAGCTAGGATATCTAAATGACACAAAAGCACACCTTCCAGACGTACAACTTGCCTGTTCCACATGGACCCAACTTCAAGGTGAAAGGCTAGAAAAGACACTGAAACAATGTCAAGTTAGGGGGAATTAGAACAGGGTTCTAGAGTCAGGTACTGATGAATCAGACACCTCAGTTTCCTATCTCTGAAGTGAGCAGTGGGAACAGACAACCACTGCGTCCCTCCCAGCTTGGAGGTCACGGAGGGCCTTATACACAATATATTTACACTTTACGTTGAATTGGCTTGCATCCACTTCCAGAACGGAAGAGGTGGCAAGATCAGTAAGGGGCAAAAAGAACAGAAAAGAACCATGAATCTTTAGGGCGAATCATAAACGAAGATCAGAAAAGTTTTTCTAAGTAAAGGACACCCCATTGGGGGCTGCACATTCTGCCACCGCAGCACAGAGGAGAGGAAGCTGGCCAGGTGGCCAGCAGACGAGCCCCAGATGCTTCATCTTTAAAAGAGGGAATTAAAGAAGATGGATGTGCTCGCAGAAGGGGGTGCACCCCCCCCGGATTAAGCCTGATTACAGGACACTGACCACAAGAGTGTCTCCTCACAGCCTCCCTTCTCCCCATCCCTCACCCTTTCTTTTTCCAAACCCACAGAAAACCTTCAGTGGGTCAAAGAGGACTTCAATCGACTGAGACACTCTGCAATCGATAGTTTCCATCCATTACACATTTTACCCGGGACGAGACCGGCCAATTTAAAGGAGGTGAACAAATCCTTCAGTAATTCAATTATCAGAAGAAATTCACCAGGCTTAACAAAAGCTTTCCCCTCAAAAAGCTCCTCTTTTTCCTTTACTGGGGGCTGGGGAGACTGTTGGGGTTTTCTTATAATTTGTTTTGGCTTAGGTATTAATCACCCAGATCCTCATCTCAACTTCCCACTTTACAATTAGACCTTGGTCATTTACCTTTATCAACAAGGACTTCGAAGACCTTAAAGGAAATGCAGCTTCCCAAGTGAATACTAAACTTCTCTCTCTCTCTCTCTCCCCCTCCCCCAACTCCCTCTCCCCGTCTTGCCTTTCTCAGTACTAGGTCTGGGTAAATTCGTAAAAGTGACTGTATTCAGCAACCTTGCTCTTACCACTTACCTGAGTTTTTCCCTTTTAATTCTAGGCTCTTCCTGAGCCATCCCAATCTATCTGTTCTGAAATGCCCCACCCCAAGCCTACCCCACACCTATTCAGACTTCTCAGTCCCAGTGTTCCATTCACTGTTCTACCCCAATTCCCCAGTCTCACTCCCTTTTAGTCTTAAAAGTAGTAGGCCAGTTTATGTTGGCAAACTCATTTGACTAAGGAGTTTATGTCTTAAAAGTTCATTGCTCCTGGGGCCAGTGCGTATTTAAAAGAAAATCCAGGCACAGGTATCTTAATACTGTTCTGTCCAACATGGTAGCCCCTAGCCATACGTGACTATTAAATATAAATTAAGATTAAATAAAATTTTATTTTAAATTTTTTTAATTTAAAAAAATATTTTAAATCTATTTTTCCTGAACCATGAGAGATTGTGGACTCAAACAAACTGAGGGCTTCAGAGGGGAGGGGGTTGGGGATTGAGATAGGCTGGTGATGGGTAGTAAGGAGGCCATGTATTGCATGGAGCACTGGGTGTTATACGCAAATAATGAATCATGGAACATTACATCAAAAACTAAGGATATACTGTATGGTGACTAACATAATAAAAAATTATTATAAAAATAAATTAAAAAAATAAAATCCAAAAATGCACATGTACTTGAGTGATAAAACTATAAAGAAGTAAGTACTTAAAAAGTCAGGATAATGTTTACTTTTGTGGGGAGGGAAGCAGATAAGGAACAAGAAGAGTTTTTGGGTTATCTGACAGAATTGTATTTACTAACCTGGTTGTGGTTGCAAGGATGTTCACCTTAGAACTTAATAAACCACACATTTGTTCAAAAAAAAAATCTAATTTTTCTCTCAGTGGCCCTAGTGGTGTTTTGAACCATACAAATATTTCTATCAATGTATGAAGTTCTAATAGTCAGCTCTCTCCTAACATAAAGGAATTTATTTTCATGGTGGACTGTGGATATGACCTATTTCTCGGCTGAGAAACTCTCCAGGGGCTAAAAATGAATATGTTAGTGTGTTGGAGGTATATACTCAGGAATCGGGTAAGAGGTAGCTGGGCGAGGGAGAGATGGCTATCTTTTGATGAAAAGTATGTGCTAGCATTTGGCATAAGCAGGCCAACTGAAAATAAGGTAGAGAGGTGTTCTCTTTTTATATTAAAATGAAATCCTCCACCACCCATTGTACAGATGAGGAAATTGAGATGAAAAAGGTTGAAGTAATTTTTGCAAAGCTTTGAACCAGAATGCAAAATCTGGTCTCTGTTTTAACGTTCCTTGCGCTGTACCACACTGCCTGTCAATCTCTGTCACCAAAGAAAAGCAGGCAGGACTCCCAGCCACTGTTCCTGAAAGCCCAGTTTTCTTTCCCTTCAAAGGGGGGCTTGGGGTATGTCAGTGCAAAGTAGTAAATCTTTTTTTTTTTTTTTAAGATTTTTTTTTTTAATTTCAGAGAGCGAGGACAGACAGAGCCAGAGCAGTGGGGAGCGTCAGAGGAAGAGGGAGAAGCAGGCTCCCCGCTGAGCAGGGAGCCCAATGAAGGGCTTGATCCCAGGCCCCCCAGATCATGACCTAACTGAAGGCAGATGCTTAACCAAATGGGCCCCTCCCAGGTGCCCCCAAAGTAGTCAATCTTTTTTTAACACATCTGAGATAACTCTAGATTTATATGCAGTTGTAAGGATACTGAGAGATCTTCAACATATTTTTCTAATCTGCTACATATTGGACACTCTACTTGGTGTTGGGCACAGAGACAAGATGGTCTTTGCCCTTGAAGACTTTAGGAGCTAGTGGAGAGCACACAAGTGAATAACTAATACAGAGCTGATTAAAACAAAACTGTAATGCCATTTTCACATCTCAATGAGCAAACTGCAACCAGCAATGCTGTTCTAGCAGAGCTACTGGGAAGACCCTCCATACTTCAGAGCTAAGAGCGAGCAGTGCGAGGGGGCGCCTGGGTGGCACAGCGGTTAAGCGTCTGCCTTCAGCTCAGGGCGTGATCCCGGCGTTCTGGGATCGAGCCCCACATCAGGCTCCTCCGCTATGAGCCTGCTTCTTCCTCTCCCACTTCCCCTGCCTGTGTTCCCTCTCTCTCTGGCTGTCTCTATCTCTGTCAAATAAATAAAATCTTAAAAAAAAAAAAAAAAAAGAGCGAACAGTGCGACGAACTGCAAAGCAAGCTGGCAAGAGGCATCAAATATTTCAATCTTCCAGCTAATAGTTTTGAGTGCCTGGTATATGCCAGGCAGTGGACTAGAACCTGTGGACGAGAACAAAGCAGACAATGTCCAGCCCTCTGGAACTCACAGTCTTGTCTTGTTGACAGGCAGAGAGCATTTGCAGGAAGGGCTCTGCTAGGGGAAGTCAAGCTTTTGGGGAAGCAGCTGTGGGAGGGCTGAATTCAGCTTTTGTGGGTGCGAGGAGGCTATCCCGGAGGACAGGCCAGGAGGAGTTAGCTCGCCACAGACAAAAGGTGCACACGAGTTGGCCAGGGGAAGAGGCGGCAGGCCGCTGTGGACAAAGACTAGCCTAAACTGGACGGACAGCAGGAGCAGCACGTGGGAAGGCTCGATATTCAAAGAGAATGGCCTAAGAAAATCTAGCCAAACTGTCTCAAAGAATAACTCAGAATACAAAAAACCAAGACAAAAACCCACAAACAAAAATCCCACCAAAAAAAAAAAAACAAACAAAAAAACCCCAAAGAATGAAAAAAAAACCTCTCAAACATATTTTTATCATATCATTACTTGTAATAGTGGAACACTGAAAAATAGTCATTTCCATAAAAGAGAGTTGGTTTAGTTATAGACGGTACATCCACAATATAGAATATTTTGTAGCCATTTAAAATAAGGATTACTGGGGTGCCTGGGTGGCTCAGTCAGTTAAGCATCTGACTTCAGCTCGGGTCATGATCCCGGGGTCCTGAGATGGACCCCATGTCGGGCTCCCTTCTCCCTCTTCACGCTGCTCATGGCTCACTCTGTCTCAAATAAAATCTTCAAAAAAATAAATAAAATAACGATTACAAGTGCGATTTTTTAAATCAAAAATGCATATGTGAAAATGTTAAATGAAAAAAGGATACATAATTTATGCCCAATATGAGCATGACCATGGTAAATATGTGTGTGTGTGTGTGTGTGTGTGTGTGTGTGTGTAATCGAATGGAAAGACGCAAGTTAAAATATTAACACTGAGCGTCTCTGGATGGTCAGATTATAGGTGGATTTTATGCATATGCCAATTTCTAACCTGCTAGTTAGTTTGGAGCAAAACCCAGCTCCACCGTTTACTTTGTGTGCAATCGTGGGCGAGTCATTTCACTCCGCTGTGTCCCAGTCTCTGCATCTGTGAACGAGGAACAGCACCTATGTGAGAGGTTGTCGTAAGCATCAACATGGTGCAGTATCTGGGCGTGCTATTATTGGTGTATTGGTATTAGTGTTCTACTCTACTTTTTAAATTCTTCCATAATGCACTTATAGGACTTCCGTAACGGGAAACTTTTTAAGTCTCTCTGCATTAAAAGAAGTGCCTCACGTTCTAAGTTAGTGATGTGTCACCTTAAATGAAAACACTGACAAGGAGCAGCTAACCCATCTTGACAAAACACAGAGAAATGTCAGAGAAGGATCGCTCAAAGAGGAGGAGGATGTCTGAGCTGACTTTCGAAGGATAAAGATCGCAGAAGGCAGGAGGGAATTCAAGACAAATGAATCATCAAGGAAAGACTTGGAATCTTAGTCATTTCAAGGCAGAAGCCACTTGAAGATCATGCAGGTTTCCCTTTGCCCTACAAATTCTTCAAGGTGTTCCCATTCTACTTTTGGCCAGTTCTTTTTACTAGAAAGGGTTTCCACGTACGGATACTCATCTACCATTGTCCTCGCAAAGGAAAAAATCCAAGAACAAAATCCAAGCAACATGCCCACCCCGACAGATGCATTCGGGTGTAAGAGACAATTAAGCGCGGTCCATCCAGGCAATGAGCCCCAACTGATCCACGGTTCTGATGCCTGTGCTTAGCTTTGAGACGCCTTCCAGACATCGCTAACTCTCCTGGTCTTCGGTACAAAAGCTGCGACAGCACTGAAAGCTTAGGTAAGCAGCAGCATATGACTGCAATGGAAAGAGAGGCAATGAGAAATATGAAAAGAACGATACTCTTTTAAAACAGTGTCATCGCTTCGACATAGTAAAGGTACTTGTCAATAGTACTTGGCACCACAGAAAGAAGAGATGAAACTGGAGAAGTCAGTGGGTGGCTGGAGAAGCAACATCAACACTGTATGCCAAGAGCAGGACAGGAGAAGTGGGACAGTCAGGAACGTAAAGGCTAGGCCTGATTAGACGTTATCTTCAGCTTGGAGGTTTGAGGTCTACTGAGAGCTGAACAATGTCATCAAGGGCTGAGCCTGTCGAACCTGTGACCTGTCCCGATGACCCAGAAGCGTAATTAAAACTGACCTACGTGATAAAGACAGCACTGCTCACCAGGGGGGAAAGACAGATTATTCAGTTAATGTGTTGGGACATGTGGATAAAACCCTGGAAAACAGAGCTAAGTCCCTACTTCACTCTTTACCTCAAAATTAATTCTTGATGGATCAAATCCTTAAATGTGAGAAGTAAAACTGTAAGAAGAAAATTCTTTGAAAATTACACAGCAGTGAAGACTTTCCCAATATGCCACCACACTGAGAAGTCTTCAAATAAAAAATGTACAGGGGAAAAAAAAACCTC
Organism: Ursus americanus; assembly: GCF_024610735.1. Classification (NCBI taxonomy): domain Eukaryota; kingdom Metazoa; phylum Chordata; class Mammalia; order Carnivora; family Ursidae; genus Ursus; species Ursus americanus. The sequence continues at coordinate 7,917,105 of NC_142160.1, read as the reverse complement.
ACTGAAGGTAAGTCAGACGTGAAACTTGCAATCCATACCCCAGGCAAAGGGTCTAGTCTCAAAATATAGATCGCTCTCCTACAAATCGATAAGAGAAATACGAACCTATCGATGAAAAGCAGAAAAAAGAAATACAACTAATGACAGGAGGAGATGCTGAGCTGCATTCACAATGAGAGAAATGCAAATAAAAATTATCGCACATGTCATTTGTCACCTATCACATGGGCAGAGCTGCAGAAGCGTGATGGTGAGTTACGTATTAGTAAAATTTTTATGAGGGAAATTGGCATCATTGATCAAAATTGCAAACATGCAGTCTTTGACCTGCAATTCCACCTCTAATAATTTATCCTTTATATGCCTTTTTTAAAACTTTTTAAAAAAGATTTTATTTACTTGAGAGAGAGAGAGCAGGAGGAGAGGGAGAAGCAGACTCCCTGTGGAGCAGGGAGCCCGATGTGGGGCTTGATCCCAGGACCCGGGATCATGACTTGAGCCGAAGGCAGACACTTAACCAGCTGAGCCACCCAAGCGCCTCCAAAAGCTTTTTATTCTGAAGAAATTCAAACACCTATGAAAGCAGAATAGCCTAATGAACCTCTGTGCCCCCATCACTCAGTGTCGACAGTTACTAACTCATGGCTTGTCTTAATGGATCTTACTCCCATGCTACGGCCACTCCCTTTCTCTCTCCCCCATATTCTCTTGAAGCAAAGCTCAGGCATCGTATCATCCCATCCATAAATACTTCTATTATGTGTTATGTGTCTCTAAAGGAGACACAGCCTTTAACATTACAAGACCATTATCACAACTAAGAGTATCCATAAGAGTTCCTAAATACCAACGAATTTCCAACTCTTGAAAATGTTTTAGGCTTTTTGTTTGAATCAGGTTTCCAAATGAGGCCCACACATTCCTATCAGACAGAACATCTGAAGTAACAGCAATCATTCACGCATGTGTAAGATGGTATCGTTTTCAAACTCTTCCCAAGGTATCTGTCCAATTTGCTCTGTCCTATCTGGTCAGGTTTCTCAGTGGTCCTTCCTCCATCTTGAACATGTGTGAAGTAACGTATACACAAAGTCATTCCTTTCACCGTTGTTTACAAGAGTCAAGATATAAAACAACCTGAATGTTTATCCCTGTCAGGCTACTTTCAAAGTCAGGTGGATATTTATGTTCAGGTATGAAAACAGCTCTAAGGCACACGGTTAATTGGAAAAAGCAATGTGTACAGTATACTACGATTTGTGTTAATAACAGAGAGCTAGTCAGATGACAGATGGAGACAGGTTTTTGCTTGTATATGTTTAGGATATTTCTGGAAGAACAACCAAAAAGTATTCTGGAATAACAACAGTGGTTGCCTCCTCAGAGGCACATCTGATAACTGCAACTTCGGTTTGGGAGAGCGAGAAACTCTCTTCTCTAAGGCAACTTTGCACCTTTTGAATTGTTTGCCATCCACACTTACTGGCTCTTCAAAATAAACTGAATTTAAAAACATATCTCTGCTCAGAAAAAAATCCCTTCGTCTTCTCTGCTACCCTGTATTTTTTACTCACTCTTTTGCTGTGTTTACCTAACTCCATCACCCACAAAACTGCGAGCAACTGTGTCCCCAAAGATTTCCCATCCCCAGCATCTAGCACGTTGCTTTCCACATGGAAAGAGACTTAAAAAAAAAATTGTTTTAAATGTTGTCCCGAAGAATGATGAAGACTTTTTCCCTGAAATAAAGTCTGGCCACCTTTACATGTGGCCCTAAAAGAGCAGCTAAGCAGGACCGCAAGAACATGTACCCGCTAGTTCTGGGATCTATCTGGAAATGCGCTCTCATCCTTCCAAAGAGGGAAGGAAAAGAGAGGCAGAGAAACAGAGACAAAGGGGGATCGAAGCTGGGTCTGAGAAGATCAGACTGGACTAAAGCAGGGCTCTTAAGCAGAATCCATTTGGGAAGAAACCATCATGTGAAAGAACGGGAAGGGGATCGCTTGAAGTCTTAGGTGATCCGAGCAAGGGCTACGCTAAGAAGAAAACAGGCTTATGGTGAAGTCCGCTTTAAGCATTCTGCTGCCCTTCCTGTCCTTGTTCCTGCAGAGGCTGCAACTTCAATAGTGAGGCCATGACACAGGCATCCGGATTCTAGAGCTAATTCGCTGGATTTCACACCAGCACCAGCATCCTGAGCACTTCCTAAGGACAGGCCTAAGGGTTGGCGACATTTTTATTAGCAATAAGCCCTGCCACCTTCTGATTATCTACAGATTTAAGACCACATAACCAACCCCGACGTCAGTGCAGGCAGAGGGGGAGGAAACCAGCTAAGAGGCTCTAAATCCCTCCTAACACTTGCCGCTTCCGTATCAGCAAGATTAGAGCAGTCAACAGCCATCTGCGCACGTTCAGACTCCAGGGGCCAGACTGGGACCGTCCCTCGTCCCGGGCAGGCTGCTCCAAGTCAGTGCAGGGTACAGGCGCCGTCCTCCCGGTGGCAGTGACCAGCCCAAAAAGCCCACGACAGCCAGGAAGGCAAAGCAAGGGGCTCGCCCCCTGCAGCCATGCTGAAACAGAGCGAGAGGAGGCGGTCCTGGGGCTACAGGCCCTGGAACACTACGGAGGGTGAGGAGGCGTCCCAGGCCGGGGGCGGCCCGCACCGCAGGAGCGTCTGCTCCCTGGGGGCCCGCTCCGGCTCCCAGGCCAGCATCCCGCCCTGGACCGAGGGCAACTACAACTACTACATCGAGGAGGACGAGGATGGGGAGGAGGAGGACGACCTGAAGGACGACCCGGGCGAGGACGATCGGCAGCCAGAGGCCGCGGCCGCCCAGCCGGACGGCCGCACCGACCTTCCCGCTGTGTCGTCCACGCTGAACGTGAACGTGGGCGGCCAGAGCTACCGCCTGGACTACTGCCAGCTAGCCTGTTACCCCAAGACGCGCCTGGGCCGCCTGGCCACGTCCACCAGCCGCAGCCGCCAGCTGGGCCTGTGCGACGACTACGAGGAACAGACGGACGAGTACTTCTTCGACCGCGACCCGGCCGTCTTCCAGCTGGTCTACAACTTCTACGCGTCCGGGGTGCTGCTGGTGCTGGACGAGCTGTGCCCGCGCTGCTTCCTGGAGGAGCTGGGCTACTGGGGCGTGCGGCTCAAGTACACGCCGCGCTGCTGCCGCATCTGCTTCGAGGAGCGGCGCGACGAGCTCAGCGAGCAGCTCAAGATCCAGCGCGAGCTGCGCGCGCAGGCGCAGGCCGAGGAGGCCGAGGAGCTCTTCCGCGACATGCGCTTCTACGGGCCGCAGCGCCGCCGCCTCTGGAACCTGCTGGAGAAGCCCTTCTCGTCCGTGGCCGCCAAGGCCATCGGGGTGGCCTCTAGCCTCTTCGTGCTCATCTCCGTCGTGGCGCTGGCGCTCAACACGGTGGAGGAGATGCAGCAGCAGGTGGAGCAGGGCGCGGGCGGCGGCGACCCACGGCCCATCCTGGAGCACGTGGAGATGCTGTGCATGGCCTTCTTCACGCTCGAGTTCCTGCTGCGCCTCGCCTCCACGCCCGACCTGCGGCGCTTCGCGCGCAGCGCGCTCAACGTGGTCGACCTGGTGGCCATCCTGCCGCTCTACCTGCAGCTGCTGCTCGAGTGCTTCACGGGCGAGGACCAGGGGCACGGCCAGGGCTCGCCGCGGGAGCACGACATAGAGACGGTGGGCCGCGTGGGCAAGGTGGGCCAGGTGCTGCGTATCATGCGCCTCATGCGCGTCCTGCGCATCCTCAAGCTGGCGCGCCACTCCACCGGCCTGCGCGCCTTCGGCTTCACGCTGCGCCAGTGCTACCAGCAGGTGGGCTGCCTGCTGCTCTTCATCACCATGGGCATCTTCACCTTCTCGGCAGCCGTCTACTCTGTGGAGCACGACATGCCCGACACCAACTTCACCAGCATCCCCCACGCCTGGTGGTGGGCCGCGGTGAGTACCCAGGCTCCGGCTTCCCCGCCCCCCAACCCAGCCTGGAAGAAGCCAGTCCTCCCGTTCCTGGGTTATCCGCCGCCTGCCTTGCTTTGTTCCCGGACCTTCTCCCCACCTTGCTTAGGGGCCACTGCTCTCTCCAGGCCTTTGTTGCATCCAGCGAACAAAAACGAGTTGGAAAGACAAAGTCCAGTAAGTAACTGGAATTTCCAAATGTAGATTTAGTCTCAAATTCCTGGGCAGTCTGCTTGTAAGGAGGATTCCTTGTTTCTGCATGTGGGAAAAGCCATCAGCCTCATTCTTACTCACCACTTATCGAACACCTGTTGTCCTAAATGGTTTGTAAAGTTTAACTTGGTTCAGTATCATAACCCTGTGAAATGGTTAGGATTTTTTTTTTTTTTTTTTTGAAGAGGACGCATTGGAAGTGGCTTCCAATTTGCAGGAAACCCTACATTTATGCGGTGAAAAAGTGAGACTCGGCAGACCAGTGTCCCCCCTAACTGAAATCCCACTGCTTCTAGCCAATCCTGAGTGTGGAAAGAAGCATCTACAACTGAAACTTGCCCCAGTGTCACTGAACCTCCTTTAGGACGTGGTATTCTTGCCCCATTCTACAGCCGGAGGAATGGAGGTACAGAGGGTTTGAGTGTAGACACCCAGCTAAAGGTAACGGAGCTAGGACCCAACCTAAGACCATACAAGACACAATCCATGCCCTTCCCACACCCAGCACTGCGTCTTTCAAGCTTCATTTCTGGGGCATGCCTTGCCTATTTTGCAGTCTTTTGGTCATTTTTGTTTTCTTTGGTATTTGCCTCTTTGTAGAAATTTATGTCATTTACTCAAATATCTGTATTTCTGGTATGTCAGGCTAAATCCCTGGCAAATCCCTGAATCACCGGACATGCTGCTTGATAAGTTGACATTTGTACATAGAGGGAAGAAGTGGGTGTGTGATTTTCTCCATTTTTAGAAGTAGACGGTTTATAATGCCGTTAAAAACATTAAGCAAATATAACCAGTTTTTCCTATGTAAGGAACTAGGTATTTTCAACATTAATGCTGGGTGTGTTAGAACCCAGAGTCTGGTATGAATTTCCGAGATGAACCAACCCAGGGCTACTAACAGTGTAGTTCAGTGAGATGGAAGGTTTAAATTTAGATTCTAGTCCCAGATCTGCTAATAACTAGGACCCTAAATAATTGTGAAATCTCACTCCCTTACTGCCTGTCCTCAGTTTTCTTGTCTCTAAAAAGGGGTGCCTACTGAGCTCTATAATTCACTTAGTCTTCTGTCACTGAAAAGCAGAGCACTCACATGTCAAATGGGATTTGTGAGCTCTCTTCCGTGATGGGATCACGTTAGGCTCGTCCCGGTGAGCTAGCCCAGTGCTGCACCTCTGACCGTATTCCAGGTGACAAAAGGTCATCCCCATAGTAGATAAACCATGTGTACAGATGGAGCTGATACAGGATGCTTTGTCCCCAGCAAATGACATGTACGTTGGAGGTGAGTAAAGCCGGAAGGGAAAAGAGCAAATCTTCAAGCTGGTGATAAACTACCGAGTTTGCGGGTCAAGTTCCCATTTATCGAAGTATTTCAGAAGACTGGCACGTATGTAGGTGGCGCCTAGGGGACATTTTGATACTATACTTTCAACCCATGAAACTCTTCAAAATTTTGTCTATTAATACAAAAATTGGTATGAATTCTGTTGCTACTAATGATTTTTTTAAAAAAAATTTCCTGAAGTGAATGCCTATTGATTCCATTTAATTTCTTGATCTGCTTACTGTACAATGACACTTAAAACTTTCAAATTACCCCCATTTTATGTTAACTAAAATTGTTTTAGTCAAAATAAGTTTTTCCCATAAGTTTTACAATAAAAATTGAATCCCTATTCAATTTTTATCAATAATAAATTTTAGTAATTATTGCTTTTGCCAATGAGGGGTTTTCTTTAGTGGCCATTATCTTTATCAGGCACTATTTTCACAGGCCAGAATTTGCACATTTCAGCTTTACCGTTGACCAACTTTAACCTTCACCCATGGCCTTAGTCCATCTTACTGAGAATTTTATACACTAGTGAAAGTCATTACAAATTAGATACTTCTAAACTAATCTACGAAAACAATAGGAGCAGTTCCCCCTTGAACACTGAAACTCTGCTCTATGCCCCAGGACAACATAGATTAAGCAGATTCTTTTCCATACTTATGATGGCATTCCACATTGTGTACCAAGGGTCTATATTCTCAGCAGAGAGAAAAGAACGCGGTCAAAATGATGCAGACAGAATGTCTTGTTTCCTTATGTAGACGCCAAAAACAAGATGCAAAACATGCAGACGAATTCTTCCTGAGAATCACAAAATCCAGCTTACTCACTCACTGAGCTGGGATTGCCAAGTGCTCATCTAAACACCAGGGATACTGGGTGATTGAACAAAAACCCCCAAAAGATGAATTTCTTTCCCTCATGGACTGTACATTCTAATGGAGAAAGAGAATATATAATTTCAGATACTGGTGCATCTTGTGTGAGCTAAGAGGACAGAGAGAGCTGGCTGTAGAATCTGTCGTTGATAGGATGGCCAGAGAAGCCCTCCTGGAGAAAAAGGACATTGAGCTGAAATTTGAAGGGTGAGAAGAAACCCATCTATATAGACATAACTGAACAGAAATGAGAAGAAGTGGAATCCCGAAACTAACTCAGGTGTGGTTATCTTCAAGGCTTTTATTGATCACCCATCTCGTGATTTGAAATTTTTTGAGCACACACCCATGATAAATGTGTGTTCAGCTCTTCGTAAATTATGTTACTTATCACTATAATAATGATGCATCACAAACTGCCACAAAACTTAATCACCTAAATTGTCAAGCATTGATTGAGCTTATGAGTTTGCGAGTCCACAGTTCAGGCTGGTTTCAACCAGAATGTTCTTCTCATTTGGGCTGGTGCCAGTCACTCCGATGTCTAATGATCGGCTGGCTGACAGCTGGGATGAAAGAGGGGACTAGAACACATCTCCTTCACCCTCCAGCAGTCAAGTACCCGTGGCCCTGGCAATGGGCAAGAGAGGGAATGCAATCTCAATCATGTGAGCACTGCGTAAGTTTCTAGTCATGTCATTTGCTCAACCCATTGGCCAAGGCAAGTCACAAGGCCAAAATCAGAGTCAAAGAGCAGACCAGATGAGCCCACCCAGTGTAGGAAAGCACTGAAAAGTTTTATGGCAAAGAGCTTGGATGCAGGAAGATATAAAGAATTGTCCACTGACAAGACATTTTTCCAGAGGAGACGTACACATGGCCAACATACACGTGAAAAAATGCTCAACATCATTCATCATCAGGAAAATGCAAATCAAAACTGCAATGAGAGATCCCCTCCCACCTGTCAGAATGGCTAGAAAAAGACAAGAAATAACAAGAATCGGCAAGGATGTAGAGAAAAAGGAGCCCTCATGCACTGTTGGTGGGAATGTAAATTGGTGCAGGCACTGTGGAAAACAGTATAGAGGTTCCTAAAAAAAAAATTATAATTAAAAAATAAAAATACCGTACAATTTAGGAAATCCACTACTGGGTATTTACCCAAAGAACATGAACAGAGTAATTTGAAAAGATATATGGACCCCTATGTTATCTGCAGCATTATTTACAATAGCCAAATTATGGAAGCAGCCCAAGGGTCCACTGATAGATGAATGGATAAAGATGTGGTATGTGTGTATGCGTGTGTGTGCGCGCACACACACACCCACACGGAATATTACTTAGCCATAAAAAAGAATGAGATCTTGCCATTTCCAACAACATGGATGGACCTAGAGAGTATTATGCTAAGTGAAATGAATCAGAGAAAGACAAATGCCACATGATTTCACTTATATGTGGAACCCTAAAAAATAAAATGAATAAAATAAGCAGAAACATATCCATAAATACAGTGAACAACTTAGAGGTTGCCAGAGGGAAGGGTGGCGGGGGGATGGGTAAATAGGTGAAGGGTGGTGCGAGGTACAGGCTACCAGTTATGGAATTTTAAATGACAGGGATGAAAGGTACAGCATAGGGAATATAGTCAATGGTGTAATCGGGTTGTATGGTGTGACAGATGGTAGCATAACATAATGTGTAGACTCACTGAATCACCATGTTGTTCACCTGAAATTAAGGTAACATTGTATGTCAACTATGTTTCCATTAAAAAAAATTAGGTAATACAGTCATTCTGCTGTAGTAAGCTATTACTGCTCAAATATATGTACACGTCAGAAAACACATACTCACTGATAGTGTTTTCCTGACTTCAGTGCTGTCTGCCTTGTACATTCAACCTCATTAGAGACAGATTCTCTAAGCCATCCGTCCATGTGCTGCTCGTACTTTTAGACAACCCCAAACGCAGACTTACTTTTCATCATCTTCCCTCTCTCTATGCCAAGGATCCTACAACCTTCCTCTGTAATTCAGCTCAAGGTTTTAAGAGGCATACAGTCATTTTCATTACTGTGAATACTTCAGCAGCTGCAGAACAAATCCCTCGTGGACATTCACGTCTGCAAATGCTCCCGCATTAGGATGTGAGAGAGCCCCGTCCTCCTCGTCCGTCAAACGGAGATTATTGTAAGCGCTAGTGTAATAGGGAACATATGTAAGCTGCTAGCCTGTAGTACCTCCGCCATAAATAGAAGCTACCATAGCTGTCTAGTTGATAGTCTGTATCACGTGGAAGCCATAACCTTTGCTTCCAGATGCATGGGGGGGGGGAATAAAACAGAAGTGATTCCTTCTCTGCTGGAAAAAGAGAGGCTGTAAGACATGCGAACGGGTCAGCTGTTCTCTCCTGGGAGAGCCTCTGCGTGTCCAGGAAAACAGGCGCGCCCCCGGAGCCGCTCCAGCCATGATGGGCCCCTCCCAGCCGCCTGCGCGTGGGAAATGCATGGCCCAGCTTGGCAAGAGCAGTCAGCTCTGTGAGGACGCTGTCATCCCTGGCCTCCAGCGTGGCTCTGTGTGAAAGCAGAAAAGGGCGACTGGACTGTTCAACGGGCCATTTCCTCCTGAGCTTCAAGAGTAAGTGAAAACTATAGAAACCAAACTATAGAAACCAGGAAACTGTCATGAACTCATTCCTCCAAAAACTAACAAAAACTCCTCAAAAAGAAACTTTCTAGCTGAGGGAACAGAGAATTGTGCCTATCTCTGTTTTCCCAAAGCGTGTTACCATTTCCTTGCAAATAGGTGGCACTTACAAGATCACTGAGACTTGATTCGATTTGATTTGTATGGATTGATTACTGGCTTTAAGAAGACCCCTTTGGAAGGTGCATCAGCCAACTCAGGACAACAGGGGGGAAAAAACGTGGCTATTTTAAACAGATGGAATTTGATGCAGGGTTATAGATACACAAGGGTTAGAAGGTTGGAAGAGCAGCGAGGGGAAACAGAGAACCCAGAGATGGTTACTGCATGGAAGAGCTGTCAACCCTAGAACTGGGGGAACAAATACAAAGTGGAACCCACGAGAACAGAGAAGGAGCCGCTGAGGGGCTGTCGTGGGGACTCCTAGGATGACACCATGAGGTTAGTGTCCTATGTGCCAAAAGATGCTTGAGCCATGGCTATGTGCTTATTGGAGGACGGCGACAGACACCAAAAGCAGGAATAGAGACCCTTAGTTCCTCACCCACCTCCAGCGTCCCAACACTATCTCATTTGCAGAACACAACCAGAAGCCAGCACGCAAGGGGGTCTGGGAAGTGTAGTTTGCAGACTCCCAGCTGCAGGACTCCACGGAAGAGTACAGAGGGTGTCTCGCTTGGGACTGAGAGACAAGGGGTAAATGTCTGGCACAGATGGCAGTAAAGGGAGGCGGCATCCTCTCAGATCCGTCAGAAATAGCAAGGAGACCATAAACAGGGCAAAGGCTCTTAGGCCCTTTTAGGACTTTTGCAACTGTGGACTCCTCACTCTGGCGTGGTCCCCTTTTAGGTCTTTAAATTGTGATCCTCCTGTGGGCCAGTAGGCCTGGTGGGACATGATGGCAGAAGGACGGGAGTCGTAGAGGATAGGGAAAAGTACCAAGCACACCGTGAAGGCGGAAGACGTCATCATTATCCCGTACCTTCCTATGGCTGGAGGAATAGATTTGCCTCAGCTTTTGCACGTCTCCTCCTATTGCACAATTTATATACACAGCACGACTTCAACATATGAAAAAGGCTGGTTGGTCCTCTTTAAGATCCTCTCCTCACCCGTGACCTCATTCTAACAGTGCTTCCACCCCTCAAAACATTCTTCGAATTCCACTGAGGAATTATCTTTGGAGACTGTGATATGTCCATTTACTTCTTTGTAATGGTGCCACATCTTCACCTTTTGGAGGGTGGATTTGATATTTTAAAATACAGTCCATACCCTTGAGTTTAAGACTGACATCTAGAGTTAACCCTTGAGGTGGCTAAGACTGCTTGTTTCAAGGTCATGCCACTGAAGCCTCTGTGCAGATTCTAAACCAAAGAGGAATTCCTCAAATATTTGTCACAGCAGCACGGATCGGCTACATATAGCCTTTGAAGCAAAATCCTTTAAAGGACAACATGCACTGAGGTGTGTAATCATTTTAGCCAGAAACCGCTAGTGTTCACCACCTCAGATTGTTTGGGGTCACTAGAAGGGGTGTTCATTATTTTGAAAAATCAGTTGTGTTCCCTGGGATCCTATTTCCTACATGCATCGATTACCGAGTGCCAAGATTTCATCTATGTCTCATTCATTATGAAGAAAACAAACATTCCTCGTTGAAGGAGAAATTCCTTCTGAAGTATCAGAGGAAAACTGGATGCTTGTCCTCCTTGTGATGGTTAGGAGGCCAAGATTTGCTGATTAATGGGTGAGCTCCTGGGGGAAGGTCACATTCTGGTTCTTGGGACCCAAAGGCTATGGAAAATATGTAAGCCTTCCACGGAATGGTACGTTTCCAGTTAACGGAGTGGCTCAGCCAGCCAGTGTTTCCAGATATTAAGACGGATTGCAGGAATTCTGGTCACATTTCCAGACCCAACCCCTCCTCATGTGAGAACTCACTCTGTGAGGTCACATGCATCAATCTAAGGTTTTCCATTTTTAATGTTCATGAAGGGAGAAATGGGTTTGGTCTGTGGAAAGTGGAGAAAAGTCCTCCAAAGCCAAGGAGCTCTGCATTCCTCTTGGAGCCAAGGAGCAAGAACCACGTCACTGGTTGAGTCAAACTGTCCACAGAACAGACAATGCAAAGATTAGCTGTGCTTTTTGAGCAAATTCTTCAGGACCAGTCACACAGAGCCTCCTAGCAAAGAGATCTTTCCTCTAAAAATAAAGATCCAAGACATACAAAAATATTTAGACTATTATGAGCATTAAATATTTAATCTCCCTTAAGCCAACAACTCTCTTTGCTTTTGACTCTTCACTCAAAGTTCAGCCAAAATAAATAAATAAATAAAAATGAAGTGGAGGTTGGGAGTGAAGTAAAGCCAGTGTGGGGATTGATCTGAAGTTTACGATAGGCACTTTGTCTCAATTATCTTCCTCTGCGTCCTCCTAGCCCCCTGCCCTCCCATCTTGCAGGCTGGTTTAGCTCAGAGCCTCTGCTTTGGCCTTTCGTGGATGTTTGCTGTCCTTAACTGCCCCTTCCTATCACTCATCTCTGTTCCCGGACTCCCTGTAGGCTTCCTCCAGGGCAAGTAGACCGAGTGACTCAACACTCACAGAGGTAGGAGTGCTGTGCTTCGTGACCTATGAAAGCCATGATTCAGTTCATGTACCCGGACAGAGACCTCACTCAGGTTCTTTTCCTTCGGGTACAGCCAGTGACAAGACACACGCACAAACATACTTTGAGATTAACCCACAATCTCACTGTACCACTGCCTCTCATCACATCCTTTGGGGCGAAAATCTGGAGCCAGAGGGACCCCCTGTGCCGTTTCCCTCCTGTTCAGCAGGGTCGAAGCAGGAGCCCGTTTCCACAGCCCATTGGTCTCATAAGCATGAGAACTAACATTATCACTCACACACCACACCAGACACTCCTTATTCCCTTAACACCCCTACGGGGTAGGTACGGCTATTGTCCCCGTATTTCACAAGTAGAAACAGAGCCCGAGAGAACGGAGGGGACTTGCCCAAGTCACACAGCTGGGAGATGGACTCAGAGCCATGTAGCCTCAAGCCATCTCGGTTTCCTTAAGCTGGTCTCCACCATCCTGCCTCTCTGAGGTGCTTGCTCGTGTTTTCCACCATGGGAAGGGGCAGCCCGCCCTCAGCAGGTCCCTCCCCGGAGATGGAACAGTGAGAGGTGGTACGTCCCCCACCCCGAAGAGGAGGTCAGGCTTCCACTCTTTTATGGTCTGGAAGGAGCTGTGGTTCTCATCAGAGACACCAAATCAGCCCAGGTGGCCTGCTTCTCTATGCCATCCTAACTAAGCAATCGCACTTACCCTAAGTTCTAACTAACCCTTACATCAAAACAAAAATGTTTACATTTCTGAGCTAAACACCATCTTCGTATGGGTCAACAGGCTGTGCCTTTTACTACCATCTGCCAGAAAATCATGGCAAAACCACAAATCAGTGAAGCAAACAGTGCCCCCTGGAGTTGTGCAAAGCACAGGGGTTTTTTGTTTTTTTGTTTTTTTTCAACTAAGCAACAGCCTGCCTATGAGCCTTCTAGTAATTTAGCCAATAGTCTGGGAACCAACGGGAGGCTCAGTACATGAGGCTTAAAAAAAAAAAAAAAATAGGCCCCAAGAGATTTTCCCAGGTTTTCTGTCTCCACTGACTGATAACTAGTCCCATGGGTATCTGCATTTTAAAGCAGAAGCTTGTTAACCTAAATAAATCTCCAATTAGTGGAATTTAAAGCAGTGTGCAAGAGTGATGGGAGGAATTTCATGCAGGATGAACCTATTTTTGGTCTGTGATGTCTTACAGAAAAGTCCCTTTGCAAAATAATGAGTGTGTGTTTCTCCAGACATTTGCAATTACAGCGTCTCATATACAGTCTCTCATCTGAACGACATAAGAACTGAGAAGTATTATAATTGTCTCCATTTTAAAGATGAGAGAAGCACTACAGATGAGGCTGTCTAATGCCTTTCGTGGGCCTGATACTGGGTTAAGTGCTTTATATTCATTTCCTTATTTAGTCTTCAGGAGAAGATGACGTGTTGGGTAGTATCCTCCTATTTCAGATGAAGGAACCAAGGTTTGGCGACTGAATGTTTTGCTCACGGGTATTCAGCGGGGAAGGGTCAGAGTTGGGACTTGGACTCACGTATGACTGCTTCTAAGCCCGAGCTCTTCCCGGTATGCCTATTTTGTGAGTAAAACCAGGGCCCCTGGTCCTAAAGCTGGCCCCTCTGAGGGGAGGCAGAGACTAACATTTATTGAAGCCATGCTACCCCAGGAAATCTACTCCTGGTACCTTCTGTGCTCTCTGCAACCCCCTAAAGCAGCTATGATCTCCCCTGTATTGTGTAGAAGAAAATATATAATAGTCAGAATTTAAGCCCAAGACTTCCAGTTCCACGGCTGTGTTCTTTCCATGACGCAGATCCTGCAGGCGAACCTTCTGGTCCCTCCTAAAGCTGGCTCTGTGGGAGCTGTTACCTGACCTACATGTACCTTCAGGAAGACAGAGGACACTGTCCCACCTGGTTCTCTCCTTGTCTTCTCCTCCATCCCATTGCTAACAATTCCATCCCGCTTCCTTTCCTGTACAGGTGAGCCTCTCCACTGTGGGCTACGGAGACATGTACCCAGAGACCATCCTGGGCAGGCTTTTTGCCTTCCTCTGCATTGCTTTTGGAATTATCCTCAACGGGATGCCAATTTCCATCCTCTACAACAAGTTCTCTGACTACTACAGCAAGCTCAAAGCTTACGAGTATACTGCCATGAGAAGGGAAAGGGGAAAGGTAGAGTTCCTGCAAAGAGCCAGAAAGAAGATGGCGGAGTGTTTGGCTAGAAGCCACCTACAGCCCCCACCAAGGCAAGAGAGTTGATGTTTTGAAGGACACGTGGCTGACAGACCCCGTGAACCTCAAGGTTTCAATGCTCCTGTGTATTATCAGAATTGACAGTACAAGGACACAGGAGGTAGTCGTACACAAGGGCATCCAGTTCAGAGTTCTATGCCTGGAAATGTCCATTTTGGCCCCAACTGGGACTGCCTCATTTGTTCTTTCACTGTGTCGTGAGAGTCTGACCTCCCCAGTGACACTGGTACTGAAAACTCCCTGAGAGGAGCAACATCTTAGATTTCTAGTACAGCTTCTCATGGCTTCTCAATAAGCATTTTTAGACTTGAGTTGACATGAGAAGAGTTTCCTTGAAGAAAAGAAATCCCTAATTTTCCAGAGAGAAAGAGAGAATGTTGCAGCATGAGCTTTAGAGTTAGACCAACTTTAGTCAGAAGCCCAGACCTACCGGATGTAGCATTTAGGGAATTTGCTTTCACTGTCTGTGCCTCAGTTTCTTCCATTGTGAAAAGTAGGTAGTAAGACCTACCTTGTAAGATCAGCATGGGGACTGGAGACAGTAAATGCTCAATAAATGGTAGCTGTTAAAATTGTGTGAGTGGTTGTTTGTCTAAGACACTCTCCAAACAGGTGGTTCTCAGCCCAGGGGTATTTGGCACCCCCAGGCCCCCTTGCTCCCGGACATTTGGCAATATCTAGACATGTGTTTGACCGTCACCCCTGCGAGGGAGGATGGGAGTGGCTACTGGCATTTCACAGGTGAGGCTTGGGATGCCGTTCTGTATGCACCAGACAGCCCCGCGACAAAGGATTATCTGAGCCCAAAGTCAACAGAGCCAAAGCTGAGAAAGCCTCATCTAGACGGCGCACAGGAGGCCCCAGACCGGTCCTGTGAAACAGCCCAAGTGCGCTAATCACCCTCTCTCGAGAGGCACCCTGACATGTCCTCCCCTCTCAGGCCTCCTCCCCCTCACCTTTCCACAAAAAGAACATAAATTTTTTAAAAACCCTGCCTTCTGGACAGCTGTTCTGGACCGAGCGCTGAAGGAAGGGAATTCAGTCAATGTGGCCCTGCCCCCTCTCCTCCTGATTCCTTCCTCCCTCCAGAGGACTGCTGGAAATCGAATTCCTGGAAATTAAGGCCTTGTTTGAACTGAGCAGAGATCACTCCAGGAGCTAGGGCTTTTGCCATGCTGACCATCAAATTTATCTCAGGGCACCAATGGATGTCTATGTGTACAATAATTGTTTCGTGCGTTCTTACGGTGACAGGCACTGTGGGTTTTAGTTCATAATATGTAACTTCATTTAATCCTTAACACATCCCTGAATAAGGTATTACATTTCAGTTTTGTTTAGGAAGACACAGAAGCTCAGAGAAGGTAAGTAACCCTGCCAGCTGGCACCGTCAGTAAACGGTGGGATTGGGTTTCAAGCCCAGGCCTATCTGATTGCTCAGAGTCTAAACTTGTGGTTCTCGAACTGGGTCAGCATCACCTGGAGGGTTTGTTAGACAGAATGCTGAGCTCCCCACCCCCCACCCCAGAGTGTCTGATTCATAGGTCTGGGGTGGAACGTGGCGATTTATTTGCATCTCTACCAGGTACCGGGTGATGCTGACATTTCTGGGCCTGGGACATGTTTTGAGAGCCATGAGTCTAAATCATTCCATGAAGAGCTAGGAATATGAAACTAGGACGCAGTCTCAAAGCCAGACGTAAGTCTCCCCTATTCCCAAGCGTCCTTAACAACATCATAAATGACCTAGCATCTGAAGGGTAGATAGAAGCCCAGTTACTGTAAGTTCGCTAGATAACACACAGGACGGCCAGGTAAATTTGCATTTCATATAAATAACGAATATTTTTTAGTAGATGTATGTCCCAAATATTGTATCATATATATACTTCTACCAAAAAATATCTATTGCTTATCTGCAATTAAAATTTAACTAGGCAGCTCATATTTTTATTATCCAGCAAACATAACTCTGTTTTTGATGTACATTTCCTCATAAGGATGGAAATTACCCCCAAGTCCTAAAACCCCACCCAAAGAGCAGGACACTCAGCCAGGAGGCACTGCTGTCCCCTCTTGCTAAATTAAAGAGGGAGGAGTCTCGAATCTGACTCCTGGCCAGAAACGACCGTGAAAGAAGAGTTCCGGCACGCGGGAGGCCTGGGACACAGCTTCTACAACCACCTGACGTGCTCGGGGCAGCAGCAGCCCCTCCAGTCCACCTCCAGCCTTCCAGCACCTTCTGAGGTCTCCAGTGGAGGGGCTTGCTGATGAAGTACACCTGCTGGGCTGTTAAGGGCACAGGGAATGGGAAGAGCCAATGTCCCCAACATTCCCTCCCGGGGCCCCGGGGGCGGAAGAGATGTCCTGATGGAAAGAGGTGAGGACTGGTTGGAGGGATAAGTGGGGGAGCGCTTGGCGAGGAAGAGGAACTGTTCCAAGTCCCTGCGAGGGGATCCAGTAAAGGGCAGCGCACCCCCCCACCCCCAACTCACTGGGCACATCTGCTCACAGCTGTGCTCTACCTTCCAAGACAGCGATAACAGCAGAAGGGCGTTAAAACCAAAAAAGACTAACATTCCAAAAGCCCCACTGTGTGCCAGGCACAGAACCAAAATTATTTCAATGAGTCCTTTATAGCCCTATCAAGGAGGTCTCAAGGTTGTCACTTCCAGAGGCTCAGCCACACTGAACCGGACATGGTCGTTGGATCTGGATTTGCACCCTGGCTCTGCCGTTCACTAGGAGGTTGACTCAGTAACGGCTGCGTATCGGCGGTTCCGTATTGGATAAGCTAATAGTTGTACGGTCACTTCATTTCTCTGGGCCTCAGTTGGGCATCATTCCAGTGGACATAGTAGTACCTTAGTCTGTGTGGTGATGACACAACAATGTATTAACAACCCTTAGCACACTGTTTTTGCACACCTATTAAGCACTAAATAAATGTAGGCTGCAGGGATCATCAGTATTTTGCTGGCTGCACAAGAAAACCGTACAAGCCCAGACAGGTTCACCTGCTATCAAGGAGAGGATTCTGCAGGTGAGCACAGTGCGTGAACCCTGTTGCCAGCCCCTTGCCCACCCAGGGCCCTGAGAAGGATCTAGATCAGTCTGTCCAACAGAACTTTCTATAATGATGGGAACGTTTTGGGCTAATACAACACAGCCGGTGTGACTGTTGAGCACTTGAAATGTGGCTCGTGTGATTCAGAAACTGAATTTTTAAATTTGGTTTGAAATTTGTTTTTTTAAAGATTTTATTTTGAAGTCATCTCTCCACCCAGTGTGGTGCTCCAACTCCCAGCACCAAGAGTCGCGTGTTCTACGGACTGAGCCACTGGATGCCCCTAATTTCATATAAACTGTAAACGCCCACACGTGGCTACACTCGGCCATATTGGGCAATGCGGCCATAGACCTTCCTTCTGCCCTCATGGGGGCATCTGCTCTGAGGTCGCAAGGGGTGTTTGGCTACTGGGAAGGGAGTGGGCCTGTGAAAAGAAGAAAACGTGACAGTTCCCTGTTCTGGCCCAGAGTTGGGATCGGTTTCCGGGACAAAAGGATAGCATTGCAAGGAGAGGCTGTCAGTCTGCCCTGTGGCCTGGAAGGGCCTCTTTTGCTGAAGAGCAGTGAAGAGAAATCTACCAAAGCATGAGAAAGAGCTCTCCAAGGACCTTGCCTATTACTTAAGTGGGTCCCAAGCTTTACCCTCAGGGATTTTCGGGCTCCCTCACTTGGGCCCAAGACCATATACCATCTCCTTCAACTTTTAACCCCAACTGGATCAAAAACAATACCCTTATTTTACCTCAGCTTCAAGGATATAAGCAGACATGGTCACAAGACACCTTAAGAATAAGGGAAAATATTAAATTATCGCCTAAAAACAACCATGTTCCCCAAGAGGCTTGGTCCAGGAAAGTACGTTTAAGTTTTGCTGAGCTTCAGATTTGCTTCTCTCAGGCTGATGCCCTGCCCCCCAAATCAAGACGAAGCTGGTTCCCACGTCTCAGTCCTCTTCTCCCTCCCTGTTCAGCTCTGATGGGACTTTACAACTCGCGAGTATTCTACCTTATGTGTCTACTTTTGTGTGCGAGGCCTTCTCCGTTTGTTCTTCTAGATTCATTATTCGCCCTTCGCCCTGCTGCAGCACCCAAGGGGTCTTACCACCCAGACGCCCTTGCCCTCTTGTGGGGTATCAGCAGATGAGAGGAGAGGACACTGTGGCCGTTACTCCCCACCCTGTGTGTGCGTGCCAGTATTCTGGGCCACAGAGGAGTTCCTACAGCCAGCCAGCAAGCGAAACAGCCCCCCCATTTCGCACTCACAGGCTTCAGGAACATCTTCCCCTCCAGTCGCCCCTTCAGGCCTACAAGCGCTAATGGCCTCTTGCTGTTGCTCGTCACGGAGTGTCTCACCATTCCTTGCTGGTCCCCTTAATCCCCAACACACCTCTGTAAGTTGAATATTAGGTCTTTGAAAAACCCTTGGAGTGTGCCAGCTATTTCCCACTGGAATCCTGATGAGTGTCTCTTGAGAAAAATATATTGAGGAAAATATATTGCTGTATTCTTCCAGTCACTACCGAAAATGTGAGGTATTTTAATCTGAGGACTCATGGGGCGCATGGGTGGCTTGGTCGTTAACCGTCTGCCTTCAGCTCAGGGCGTGATCCCAGGGTCCCGGGATCAAGCCCCGCATCGGGCTCCCTGCTCCAGTGGGAGGCCTGCTTCTTCTTCTCCCACTCTCCCTGCTTGTGTTCCCTCTCTCGCTCGCTGTCAGATAAATAAAATCTTAAAAAAAAAATCTGAGGACTCATGCCTCCCCAGCATATCACTCCAGACTGAGAGACACAGCCCTTGGATCTATAGACTAGGAGCATATCCAGCTCGCAGCTGTTTGGTAGGGCAGTGATGATTGGCATCCTTAAGTGCCAATAAATGATTCATGCTTCCTGCCAACAGCCTCCAGCTCCGCTCTCCTTAGGAGTTTTCAATGACAATCTGTGGCGCTCCCTTCCCCAGCCCCATCCCATACATACTAATGGATTTTCATGACTACGTGATGGAACACCGTGCATAAAATAAATGGGAATATATGCACCTAGAAACTGAAGTTTTGGTGCCCTCTGAAGACATCAAGACATCATCTTGGCCAGGCTCCTATCTTTATTCCAATAAGGTTTTATTAACCTTGCTTCCTAAGTGATATAACAAACCTAGAGAAGCTAAGAAAAATGCCCAGAGATGGCAAACATCTGTTTGCCATGCTGCCACCCCCTTTCTATGCCCACAGCAGACATCCTTAATCAATCACATCACTCCCTCCCATTAGAGAATCTTCTCGTGGTTCTCTAGCAGCCAACTCAGATCCATCAGAGCTGACACTCAAGACCTATTTGCCATCCTAGCACGTGCTCAGATTTCAAAAATTAAGAAATCAGTCTCTATCACCTCCCAGCGCCCTCTTCTTTGTGAAGGATTTCCTTACGAATCCAGAAAAACTGCACACCGTGCTCATGCTATCCTCAATACTGTTAAGCCTTTGTAAATGAAACTCCCTAGTCTCAGCTTCCTCATTATAATACGGAAATTATCAAGACCTTCTTGGGTGGATTAACTGCTATATGAATGAAAAGACCTGGCACAATACCTATCCTATAGTAGGTGCTCGATGCATGGTAGCTTTTATTATGCATTGTGTAGAAACAGCACGTCAGCGACATTCATCAGCCAGAGCCCCTTCTGTGGTGATTACTAGTGTCCGCGGTCATTGGGCTGTCCACAAATATTTTAGTTCTCCTTGACTATGTGCATGGCCGATTGCATTCCTCCACCACGTTCGAATCACATGTGGCCAAGTGGCTTGCCTTGGCCCAAGCAATGTGAGCAAAAGAGATGCATATTACTTCTACATAGAAGTGTTCAGTTACCAGTCTTCCTTTTTTCTGTGTAATTGTGTCAATATGTCAAGATGAAACATCCATCTGCCAAGGTCTGTGAATGACAATGATGAGCAGAACCCCAGGTTGACCCCGTTTGACAAGTAGGTTAAGAGAAATATAGCTTTGTTGGGTAAAGCCACAGATGTTAGGCTTGTTTCTTTCTGTAGCCATAACCTCATCCGTTTGGTGAATACTTTTTTGTAACAAGGTTCCAGGGAAGCTGAAACTTCTCCATCTCACACTAGAGAAGTGACTTGAAATATTCATGTGTCTTAAATATTCATGTCTCCCAAAGTCATTTTCTTACTCTCCTACAAAGTGCTGGGTAATAAGTCTACTTAAAATGTATCAAATGTCCATCGTGTGCCAAGCATCATTCTGGGCACTCTACATGAGCAAACGTGCACGCTTTGCATATTGTCCCCTAATAAATATCCAAATTCACGTTAATCATCACGTCATCACGGTTGTCGCTATTATGCATCATCTCCAGTCCTTATGACCACCCAGTGAGGTAGGGACTGGTATCTCCATTTGACAGAAAAAGAAACTAAGACACAAAGCAGTTTGAGCCATATTTGACAAGATTTCAAAGGTAGAAAATAATGTAGCAAGGATTTGAATTCACGAATGCCTGAAACCAGAGTCCTTGTCTGCAGTGCACTTTCCTGACACTTCTGCTTCCCACTGGCGGGGTGGGTACTCCGCCATCAGACCCGTCCCTTGGTTCTACCAATGGCAACTATGGTAGGCGAATTCATTGAGGATGGGGAGAAACTGGCCTCCCCTAGGTCAACTCAGGCATGGAAATTAAAACTTGGCATTTGGGAAAGAATTGTTTTTCTCCCAGCTTCAGAATTCACTATCAAGAGGGGTTTCTCCCTCCTTCTTCCTTCAGATTTCTTTGGCATGTCTAGGCTGTCACTTATTTCTATGTCAGACGTGGCACAGGGCAAGGGACCAGTGAGAAGTTTGCCCTGTCCTGCCCATCCCCCTAGAGCTGAGGCCAAATAGAGAGGAAGAGAGAGAACCCAACCACGGACAGACCCACCAACCGACCTCCACTCACTACATCTTCCTTCAGGCCATTTATTTCATTAAAGCACCGGATGCTCAAGGGAACCTCGGGAAAGGGGACAATTTCATTTTTCCCACACCTTGGAAATTAAAATTCTTTCCAAAAAATAATTTGCTTTGTTCTTCGAATAAGCTAAGGAGAAGAGAAAAGGGGTCAAGGAGTGAGAAGAAAATGAGAGGCAGGGAGAGATGGTGGGAGGGAGGGTGGGAAGGAAAAATAGATATATAAAACAGGGGAAGAGAGGGACGTTAAGATGGGAAGAAAGAAGAACAGCAAGAACAGAATAGAGTATCAATAAGTCTGTTTCGTAGTTTCATGAGATCAGCAACCCATCTAAATTTTCATGTTTTCAAACTTTTAATTGGCACTATATTGCCTGCCAATCACTCGTATCTGGGGCGTTTGATAGGGTTTCCTTCCCTGAGCTCCCACCCACGCCCTCAGAAAAGGCTCAATAGCTCTCACAGTCTAGTTCATAACTGTGGTTTATCTTGAAAGGACACAGAATAATGGGAAGGAGGAACTTTCTAGTCCAACTGACCTGGGTTCAAAAAGCAGCCCTAGCATATCGTTTTCAACAACAAACATTGATAACCACACATGGGCCAGGCACTGTTCTAGACATTGGGCTATAGTGAACAAGATTGCCTGCCCTCATAAAGCTTCCATCCCAGAGAAATAAATAAAAAGGAAAATAGGTAGTATCTTAGTGATAAGTACATGGAGACAAATAATCCATATAGAACAACAATACTGGGGGAGAGGCACTTTAAAAAGAAAGATCGTGGGGGCGCCTGGGTGGCGCAGGCGTTAAGCATCTGCCTTCGGCTCAGGGCGTGATCCCAGCGTTCTGGGATCAAGCCCCACATCAGGCTCTTCCGCTGGGAACCTGCTTCTTCCTCTCCCACTCCCCCTGCCTGTGTTCCCTCTCTCGCTGGCTGTCTCTGTCAAATAAATAAAATCTTTAAATAAAAAAAAGATCGTGGCGAAGGATGATGCTGGGGCAAAGCCTTGAAGGAGTGAACCCTGCAGGTATTTGGGGGGAAGAGCAAACCCCACGTACCAACACCTGAGGCAAGAGCATACTTAGTGTGGGCATAGGATCAATGGATTGTAGGTCTTGGTGCCGTAGAAGAATTTTCGTAGTTCAGACACAAAAGTGAACTGGAAAAATAGAAAGCGATGAAAAAAAGTAGGACATTTGAAATTGACTTTAAAATACAGCTTTAGCTCTCTTAGTGATGTATTCTAGAGTAAAAGCGTGTGTGTGAAGATCTGAATTAGAAGATGAAGCCATTAAAGGAACTCAGAGACAAGGGCATTGGAAGTGTCATCTCCGTAAGTGTTAATGTCACCAAGAACTGGACAACAGTGGTGTTGAAGACAGTGATGGGGACCTGGGTCCTACTCTTCAAAGAATTAGAGGAGGGCCTGGAAATCACTAGGGGATTGTGGTAAGAAGGGAGAGGGGTCTGATGATTTAGCAATTCAAATTCGGTTTGGAGCAGAATGATCAGGAGGCAGCAGAAAGGAGCAAGGAGGACACCTACCTTGCTCCAGGCCTAGTAGGTAAGGGCTGTTGGAATGGAGACCATCACGACCACCACTATCACCACCACCACTTGAGAGGACTGCAAGGAACACGGTCCTCAAGGGAAAGCCAGATATAAGCGAGCATCATCATTTCACTGGAGAGTATAATGGGTACTTAATGCACAGATGGACCAAGGACACTGAACAATCTACACGGCATAGAATACCCCATAGCTGATCGGCCCATCCAATGGTGCCTCCATTATAAAACATGTAATACATTTAGAAAGTGCATTCAAAATTCCAAGAAGAGATTAAGGGTATGGGGGGAAATTATTGACAATTGATGCTAGTTCCAAGGCCCCCAGTGGAAGGGTTGTAGAACTTGGGAAGAGTAGAAGTTGGGGTCGGATTAGAGTGTGTCAGAATAAAGTCCAAGTGCTGATCCAGAAGGCCCAGGCTTCATATGGTAACTCTCTTAAACATGGACAAATAGGCAGTGAGATGGTCCTGCTGGTCTCAGGGCAGGTGGTGGTGGTGGTGGTGAAGCTGTGGGTATGGACGGTGGGAGGGGCATGATGTCCTGGATCCCACATGCACTCATACTGATGGGAGCATGGAATGGGGGCGAGAGAGAATCTAATATGGGGCACCCAGTGCTTACAATTCCCTCTTGGCCCTGGAGACTGGGGAAAGGTAGGCCCTACATTCCAAACTCCTCTGGACTCCTACCACGTCTAAGCTCTGTGTCCTTGGGCAAGTTACTTAACCTTGCTGAGCAAGTTTCATAATCCATAAAGTGGCCCAGTAATAACTAACTCACAGGGATGTTGCAAGGCTTAAAATTAGACAATGTCAAAAAAACATCTAGAAGATAGAGTCCAGCATGTGACGGGTACTCACTGTTATCAGGCCTATGGCCTGTGGCTCAGGTTACACATATCTGAGTTCAGATCCTGACTCTGCCTCTCACTAAGGGTATGACCTGGGGCTAGTTATTAAACCTGCCTGACCCTCCGTTTCTTGCATGTAAGATTGGGAGAGTAATACCAGGTATGTTGGTCTCCTGTAAGGAATAAAGGGAAGGATAATGTAAAGAGCTGTGGAGTTTTGCCTTCTCCTTGCTAGAAGAGATCTCAAAGCAAAAGAAAGCAATTTCCTCTTTCTCACCCCTAACTATTTCTCAAGTGAATCACCAGACCTCCGTATTCTGGGCTCCCCTGGAGACTTAGGAACTTCTGAAGCTGCTGTCAGTGCTGCTACTCAGACAAAGGTTTGGGAGGCTGGAGCACAAGAAGGGGTAAGGGGGGACCGTACCGAACTGGAGGGCGAGAGAGACCGGAGTGTGGGGTTGACACTGGGCTACGAACAGGCCAAATGCAGCAGAAGAGAGGGGAGTTTCCGGAGATGGGTGACAGGAGCAGCCTAGGGTCTGCAAGGAGAGGACAGATGCTTCTAAGGCAGACGTGGGGAGGTGAGGGACTGCTGCTGGGATAGAGCCCTCAGTCTTCACTTCCCTCTCCAGCCCCGCTGCACTGGTGGCCGTTTCCACAGCCTGGAAGTCAAGGGCACCCGGTTATGTGTAGAGCGAGCATGTTGCCTATTTTCCCCCATCTTGTTCCTGGCTCAGGGGATAGCAGCCCGCCTGCTCCAGATACCATTAGGTAGCTGTAGAGTCAAGGTCGTTCTGCTCACAGGTGGCCCCGGAGGTTCTTCACCCTCTCAGCACGGGGCGGGGGGGCTGCCTTGTTGTGGGTGGGTGGCCGCCATCAAGTCACCCTCCCTCTCGGGTGTCCTACTTCAGTTTGCCCTCAACCCAGCCTCCAAATTTCGATCTCTTGCTTTCCACTCCTTCCTTGGTGCCTTAGAATCAACCATCCAGGTGAAACTCACGAGGGTTAGATTTTCCCCTGTAAAATGGGAAGAATTCCTGTGGCATAGGATGGCTGTGACTCATCTGGGTGATACACACCCTTGAAATGGATGTGACAATTAGCAGACGCTACATGAACGGCAGAGGTGGTTGCGGGTAGTAGAACTAGTAGAACTAGTAGTAATAGGAACTCTACTAGGACAACAGATCAAGTGCAGGCTGGCCCAGACTTAAGGAATCCCACAGTCCTTCGTATTCTGCTTTTGGCTTTGCCAAAGACCACCCTGGTGACCTTGGGTTGACGCTCCAACTCTCTGCCTTTGTTTCCCTATCTGTCAAATGGGGAGAGTTCCATCTATTTCAGAAAACACCCTTGCAGCTGTAAGGGTCCTTAGAGAACATCTGGTCCCATCTTTTGTCCTCTGGCCCCCCCATTTTCCAAAGGAAACTATAAGGCAGCCTGCTTAATTCATGGACTGAATACTTATTTCCAAATCCACATAAACTTGGTTTATCTTTGTCTTGTTTTGTTTCCTGGTGTGGGTTGGGAAGATTGGGGTTGGGGGGAAGGGCAGGAGATCTGGAAATGTAGCATTCTCTTTCCTTGAGAGGCTTTTGATTTAGTGGGAAAACAAGATAAATCCATGCAAAAACCACCACCACCACCACCACCACCACCACCCCCCAAACAAAAATTCCAAAACCAAAGTTTAAAAACAAGATAATGTAGAAGTTCTCTGAAA
This sequence comes from Ursus americanus, assembly GCF_024610735.1. Lineage (NCBI taxonomy): Eukaryota > Metazoa > Chordata > Mammalia > Carnivora > Ursidae > Ursus > Ursus americanus. Next base: position 7,891,905 of record NC_142160.1, on the reverse strand, counting down.
AATGTAAGGGATTTGTACAAACTGTGGTAGTCTACCTACAAGGTGGCTCACAGTGACCCCACTTCTGGCTATTCACACCCTTGTGTCATCTCCTTCCACATGGTACCAGCGCTCATCTGTGTGATCAACAGACTATAGCAGAAGTAATGGTAGGTGGCACCAGACCTTCGTAACAGAAGAATGCAGCTTCCATTTTGGAATCTCTCTGAACCACTTGCTCTCAAGGAAGCCAACTGCCATGTCATGAGGACATTCAGGAAGTGATAGAGAAGACCATATGGGTGAGGTATCCAGTCAACAGCCGGAGAAGAACGGAGTCCTACTAATAATCCCACCCTAGGAGTGAGCAAATCCACCCGCCCTTGGTGCGTGCCCAGGTGACAGCTTGACAGCAACCTCGTGAGCGATCCTAAGCCAGAACCCTCATCTTGCCTGGATTCCTGCCCCACAGGAGCTATGAGATAATACATACATGTTGTTTCAAGCTGTTAAATTTGGGATAATTTGTTATGCAGCAATAGAGAGCTAATACACAAGCACAGACCATCATCATTCTCCATAGAGTACCCACTGTGTGCCAGCCCTGGGCTCCCCAAAGAATAGGTATCAAAGACTCAAGACAAAAGGTACAGCTAGGAATTATGACAGCATTGGGCTGAGCCCGCCCTTGGATTGGTCCCTTGGGAGAAAGGTGGGCTACGCTGAGGGAAAGAAAGCAGATTCCCCAAGAGAGTTTATCAAAGGAAAGCCATGGTTTCTTCCCCCAAGTGAGATCATAAGGTTTATATGTGTGCCTGTATGAGAAAGGAAACCATACATGAATATCATCATAGGGCAGGGCTCTTAGACATGGCCGCCTTCCACGTGGCCCTTGGAAGGAAGCAGATTATAGAAGGTTCCCAAACAGGTAGGAATAAAATAGCTCCCGTGGAGTAGAATGTTTAGCTGCTCCCATGGAAAGTCTGCTGCTTCTGTGAACTAGGTTTGAGTTCTACCTACGTCACCTGGGTCACTTGCCCATCCCCAAAATGGAATTGGAATTTTTTCTACCATCTCAAAAGGATGCTGTAAAGGTGAGACCAGGAAATGCTTTGCCAACTATAAAACAGTGAATATGATAATGACAACAAAGTGAGATTTTGTACATATACGCCCCAAAACAGGGCCTGGCTCACTGTATCAAGGTACAGGTGGTAGGTTTTTTTTCCTATTAATAAGCTCACCTTTGGAAAAAAGGGCAAGTAAAATCATGGCGGCAGGTGTTTTCTGACTGGTTGTGCCCAGTTGTCACTTTCCTCCCAGGAAGCCATCAGTGCCCCGAATCATCCCCACATGCCCCATCCTTCCTCCACCCAGGACTCACCGAGTGGAGAGCAGAGGCCTCTGCAGCTCCGCTGGGCTGAGAAGAGGCAGGATTTGGATGGCAAACCAGGGAGCAACAGGACAAGGGAGGGGTTGACAACTTTCTCTCTGGGATCTGAGGAGGCCAGACTGCCTAAAGGCATGGGATGGAGTGATAAGGACCAGGAAGATAGAATGGGTAGGAAAAGAAATACAGAATTCCTTTTATCCCTCTGGCCTAGGGCCTGGGTACAGATTTCAATTTCCAGCTCTAGGATTAACGGGGCAATACGCATCCGCACACAGGCGTGCTTGTCATGCAAGAACAGGAGTTGAGGTCTACTACGGGGCGAATTGCGTCCTCCCAAAAGGTGTTGAAGTCTTTATCCCCAGAGTCCATGAATGTGTGAGAGAGAGGACAGTCTTCTGTTTGCATTTAAAGTCTTCCAGGGATGGAATGGTTGGGCTGAGGCCAAGTTTGAGTTTTAGCACAAGACATCTCTACAAGTCACAGAATTTGAGTTTTTGCATGTATCTGCTTCTCACAGCTTCCCTAGGGGTGAGCGGAGGCTACAAGTTAGTAGGTACATTTCTACAGGAGCCAAGACACTGTTCCAGACACACGGCTCTTTGCATACGCCTGTCTAGCTCCGAAGCTCAAGTCTAGACAATCTGTCTTCAAAAAAAAAATGAATGGAATTCCCTTTTTTTTTTTTAGTCTAGGTATGCCCAATTATATGGGGAGGGGAAGAGTTTTTCTTTTTTTTTAAAAAATATTTTATTTATTTATTCGACAGAGATAGAGACAGCCAGCGAGAGAGGGAACACGAGCAGGGGGAGTGGGAGAGGAAAAAGCAGGCTCATAGCGGAGGAGCCTGACGTGGGACTCGATCCCACAACGCCGGGATCACGCCCTGAGCCGAAGGCAGACGCTTAACCGCTGTGCCACCCAGGCGCCCTGGGAAGAGTTTTTCTTATTTGACCCCTGGACGATGGGCAGCGGATAAGGACTATATTCTCTGCCAAGCTCTTGGTGTACAGAATTTTGCCTTGCAGATCTTAAACCCATACAATTTAAATCTGTCGGGAAAAATAGTGAAAAATTTTGTAACGGGCAAAAAGATGATTAAGTGTCCTTTTGAAAGAATGTTAGGTATTTAAAGGAACTCTCCAGGGTTATCTGATCCTGAAAAGGTCTGTACCTTTCACTGACTCTTTTGCAATTCTGGAGAGCTAGAAAGTAACTTCTGGAGGTCTAACAGGTTACAAATGATTCTTGTTTATAGAAATGCAAAAATTTGGAGATGAAAATACACTGGATTATTATCTTATGGGTACTCAACACTTGTATCTTCTTGTAGCATATTTTGGTAACAGTTCATTCTATAAAGAAAAAAAACTAAGCCCCCTTCCCTTTCTTTGAAGGAAAAAGTATTTATTTTCCTTCAAGGAATGGGAAGGGGGCCTTGAGATCCATTGCCGGCTAAGCAAGGGAGTCACAGTCACTGAGGAAGGGTGGAGGGGAGTCTTATCTCAGAATAGGTGAGAACAGGGTGATCCTTCACAGGCAGCCTTTACCGGGAACACGGGTCTCAGATAAAACAACACCTTCAGTGTTATACAGCAGAATGAAGCAGTAAGGGAAACCTCTTATTTTAAAATTACAAAAAATCCAAACTTCGGACCTAACAAAGCTGGAGAATTAGTCATCATAACACAAACTCATCTTTTTTGGAAGAAGTTCTCTGACAGGCAAAAGATTCAAAAATATCTATAT